>NC_068277.1:42277134-42587488 GCF_025860055.1 Xyrauchen texanus
GATTAGGCACAGCTGCCAGGTGCTTTGAAATGATGCAACAAGAGTCTGTGGATATTTATTGATGTAATACTGTGATTTGGACTAAACATTTTACTTGATTTGATCATTTGGACATTTGACAATGAAACAACACCGTTTTTGTCGGGAAGTTATGGCTCAGTGTACAACTATGAGGCATCATAGGTGAGTTGCCTAAATTTTGTTATTGGTTGTTTATATGTTGGTGGTCTGACAAAGATATAGATTGTACCTGCTGTTGTGATTGTATCTTAAAATGGTTTATATCAATAGAAAATCAAGAAATGTAGCTTTCCAAAGATATGTGGCATGTGTACCAATGTAACACACAGCTGTTTTGTTTATCGCATACTTTTATTTTGTACATTTAAGGGCCGTCCATGAGCCTAGATTTCCATGGTGTTAAATGTTTAGTCTAGTTAATAAAGTCTTGTTCATGTCACATGTAAAGTTGTCTGTGTCTCAAGCTCATATCTAAAGTCACTAATCATAGATTTTGACTACTTGCTCTTAATACTTAGTAAGAAAGACATTTCCCTTGCCCGGAAATGTACATTTCTATTAATTAATTAATTAATAACCAATATTGAGTGTTCACGGGATGAACCGAGTATTTGGTTGTAATGTTAATGTAGCTACATCAAGTTAACCCGATTAACTGATCCAAATATTCATAATCGATTATAACAAGTTATGATTGATTATTAATATTTCATAGAACTGATTAAGCTACCTAATGGTGGAAGAATATAGAGCTGATTAAGCTACATAATGGTGGAGAATGATGCGGGCATGATTAAACAAAGGTTATGAGCTTGAACCACTGTCAACCTAAAAGTGTGCATTGAATAATTCGGTCAGAATAGGACATGACATGCGAAGCGGCATTTGCTTCACTAGTTGCTGGCTTGTTTGGATCGCGGATAAGGTGATGGCTTGAATTGACATCTCTACTGTAATTGAAAGAGTCTTAACACATTTAAGCATATTTTCAAAAGGTATCAGTGTCACGAGTAATATGATTTTAGCGAAGAAACCTAATTTCAGTATTAAAGTGTAAGTCTGTTTTGATGAAGGAATCTCAGCTCAGCGGCATGTAAACTGTACCAGAATTGATTGCTTAACCTGTTTCTGATGAAGAAATCTCAGTACAGTGTTATATAAATGTAGATTTAGGCGATGCTCCCCTTTTCACAGTATAAAGGCCTTACAAATTATAGTTAGATTGATGTCCTTCATCTAAACTTTATCTGTGCATCTAAAAGGCTTAGCTTCCTGGTGATCAAACCTGTGTTTCACTCACTGAAACTCTGAAGTGCATTGGTTCCCATGACAACGACTTGTCACAGGAAGTGCTCACTCCAGATAGCACGTGTTTCCTTCGGCGCCATTTTGTAAACAAACCAGCCTAGATGGCTAAGCTAACCCAACTTAGCAGCCCCTTAGCTTAGGCTAAGCTAACTAATAGCTTCAACAGTTAGCTGCTAGCATAATTTACATGAAGCCTTTATCTACAGCTTGTGTGCATGCAGAGTGAAGTGATCTAAACCATTTTCCTTTAACCCCATTTCTGGTTTCTGAATTTTCACTTTCTCTTTCCTTAACTTTAATTCTTCTCATCTAACTTCACCTGCACCTTTCAGGTGCATCCCTTACTGAGCAGCTGTTCAGCTAAATTTGCAGTTACTTTGTTAATTAAATCTAAAAACTTAATTACATGTAAACTGTTTAGATAGAGAATAATTTTTATAGTTATTGGGAACTTTCAATGGCACGTTGACTAAACTTTATAGAGGGACAAACACATTGTGTGGTCTTGAACACATAACAGCTGTGACCAACTATAGAATGATGTCCAAAGCAAATCTAATTGTTGATCATAAGTGCTATTGATTATTCCCAATACAAGGTTATTCTGCTATTTTAATCACTTCTTCAAGTCTTTTTATTATTTTTACTAATAATAGAAGTCAGCTATTCATTTTCCCATTTAACCCTCTTGGTCTAGTGTGGTTTTATTTCCCCATAAAACTGCAAAAGTAACTAGACATACTTTTCTTCTCGATTTTGTGTTTATTTGCAACAAGTTGCTTAAATTTTATGAGCCAGCTACACTAGTAATCTAGGCGATTTCTATGGCATAATTTTGAGCACCACTAATAGACACAATCTAATAGGAAAGCTCTTTTCTTCCTCTTTCTTTCTCCTCTTCATGTGTTCAAAGATCAAGCCTGTTGTATGCTATCAGTAAGTGCTGATAAATAATTTGACCCAAAGAAACATCTTAAGTCATTTATTAAATCTAGGCTTACGCTCTTTTAGCAAAGCCACTCAGATCCACACAAATCTGAGCATCCTGCTATTTGCAGCTAAGATAGTAATAATCAGGAACACATTTCAATTGTTAACCACACCTAGCAAAACCTAGCTGTACATTATACACCTTGCTGTCTCACTTTGCCTTTAGCTCCAAATTCTGTTTGATCTTGCATTAGTCTCTTGCCCTTACTCTCACCAGAAGTGTGCCAAAATGTTGCAGATGCTCAGCCTAACTGCCCAGATGGCAGGCCAAAAGGACTGGCTAGGTGTTTTGAGGAACACCCTTTTATCCATGGCTGCTGGCGACCTTCAGCAACAGAACAAAAAGCAACTGGAAAGCGAGGGAAAAGAACTAATGACAGGCGACTCAAACCAGAGGTATGAGCACAAATATCTGACTGAGGTTATCGTCCTGGCCCACAACCTCACAGGTTTGAAACAGGAGGTAAACAACCTCAAGCGCCAGATCACTGAGTCCCAAGCAGACTGACACATGCTAAAAGCCGCATAGACCAGCTAGAGATGGAGGCTCAGGACAGACACTAAGGACCCTGGCAGAAGGGAGTCACAGGAGGTAATCCACAGACTTCAAGCGGCTCTGACAGCTGCTAAACAACAAGAGCAGTTGGAAAAGACAGCTAGAGAGCACCTGGAAAAGGTACTTTTTCACAAAGATTCACTGTTAAAAACAGCAAATTCTGAACTCTTGGACAAAGATGCCAGAATCATGGCCTGTGAAGGTCAACTGAATGTGTCCAGAGCTGAAGTTAAAGTGCTGACTCAGCAGCTGGAAAACACCAAAGATGAACTTGACATGGTCCAACGAGAACTGAGACACTCTTACCTGCTGCAAAAGGAACCACAGCAGGAGAGACATCTCACTCCCCACTTGCAATCAGCAGAGAAACCTCCCCAGCCAAGCACAGATTTACAAAGGGGAGACAAACCCCTCTGCTTAACACGTCATCGGACAGTTTCCTTAAAGCTTCTGCAGCAGCGGAAGGAAAAGGATTGATTCAGGCGAATCTTGAAGCGACACGTGTAGCGACACTCAAAGACCTCAACCGAATGGCCAGACATATCCCTGCATTTACACCAGAGCTTGCAGGAGACCACGGCGTCCACGCTTACCTGCGAGACATTGACTTTCACCTGCAGTCTTTGATGAGTGTGAACCATCAAGATAGACTCCATCTGATCTGGATCACGTCCAGCCCAGAGTTGCGGCGGCTTTCTGGCTCGACAGCCAGAAAACATCCAGTCTAACTACCAGCAGCTGAAACAAGCCATCATAAGGGAATTCTCAGAGTCTAACAAGCGGACTGATCGCTGCCCTAGACACCAAACAGGGTCGGCATGAAACTCCCTATGTTTACTACCACAGACTCAGGCAGAGCTTGCCTGAGGCTGCATAGCAAACCTGGGATGGAGGAGGACACCAGCTTCAAGAGCCTTTTCCTCCGAAACCTCCATCCTATGGTAAGTCACCATTTAGGCATTATGGCCTGCCCCACACAATGCCTATCCAACAACTGCGTGACCTGACACAGAAGGCCTTTAACAAACACAAGGCCTCACCCAGCAAACACCACAGGACGTCCCACAGCAGTCTACAACAACATCCTCCTGTACACCTTTCAAACAGGTGCCAAACAGAGGCTGCACAAAGACAGCTAGAAGCGCCTGTTACTGAGTTACAAGAGCTGCTAGCACTAGCAAAGAGCTCCTGGAACAGAACTCCCCTGAGGAGTACTGGGAAGAACAAACCTCTGACTCTTGCCCAACACCACTCAGGCAAGCTCAAGTCAGCACTGCTGCCAGAGCAGAGTAACACTGCAGACTTCAGACACCTGGTGACTGGGTGCCGAACCAAGGGCTGACGGCCACCTGCTGCCCTTTTGCTACCAGTACTAGGTCAGTCTGAAACTCTCTCCACACTACACAATGCCCATAACCACTCCCTGCAGCCACAAACAAGCACCTGCCTCAAACGAACTGACTTCATAATGACAGGTGACACACTGTCAAGGCACCTGCTGCCTCTGCACCTGCTGCAGAGACCTGGATGTGGCTACTGTCTACATCACCCACCGTGGAACAACCACCTGCTACAAAACCCTCATGATTCACCTGCCATCCGCCATTGTGATGATTGTAGATCCGATGATGTCTCCAACAGGGACACCACCTGGCGAAAAAGGGGACTGTAAGGTATGGCGGAGGATCAGTGGCCTTAACAGATTCCGAACAAACAAGAACTTACTGTTAAAAACCCCTAATTACTGAAATAAGCCAACCAGCCTCCACAAGCACAATAAATGTATTGACAAAGAGACAATGAACTATTGACAGAGAACGCATGTGACATCGCATGCTCACCGCGTGCTTATCATGTGGACAGGAAGGAAACTTTGAGCGTAAAAATGTGTGTGTGTGTGTGTTTTCAGTTAAACACAGAACTGCATATTGCTAATGAAATACGTGTAATCCCTGTATGTTGTGTATTTCTGAGGTATATCAAACTTCGTTAGAACTGTTTAGTTGTGTGTTTTAAACTCTGAGGCCTCATATTTAATAGCCTCAGTGTATATTCCCTTATTAAGTGTACTAAATATACTTTTCTTGGTATCAAATTAAACCTTACGATTTGGCCTAGCTAAATTCGAATATAAGATCTTTGTAGAATGATATTACGTTATGTTTTGCCATCTTTTGAGTCATTCAGCCCAAAATCTCTTACCGTCATAAACCCAGCCAGAAACATGCAAATGAGCTTGTGGAACAAAGGAATCATTCTCCTGCCCAGAGTAATGGAGGCCTTTACGACCTCCAAAGGAATGTTCAGAGAAGTGCTGACCCTCCCTTCATTCTCTTACTGAGAAAGAGAAATGAACCCTGTTAATCCTATATATATATTCTATATATCCATGTGATAAATATTGACATGTATCTAATGTGCCATCTCACATTTTCCTTAAATGTGCTTGATCTATGTTTTCTTGCAAACTAATGGGTTAATGTTTCAGACTTTGCATACTATGGTTAACCAAAATCATATGTGTGGCATATTTGGTCTCTATAACTTGGTATTTTGAAGATTGAAATGACTGTGTACATGATATGTCGATAACAACAACATATTAGTATTACCAGTATATTTCCTATTTTCTTTCTTGCACATGCAATGGGCAATTTTACAACAAAGAGCAATAAACCAAATTCCGCCTAGAACTCAAACCCTTCTTATTGGTCAGAGCCAATGAGAGGTGGGACCTGTTTCCGAGGGTATAAAATTGCTAGCCCACTTCCTCTATCTCTCTCTTACTCTTACCTAACTCTTATCCTCTTCGCTGCTTCCTAGCCTCTCTTGCTCTCTGAGCCTTGTGCTCTCTCACTCTCTCAGCTGAATGATGCCAAACTAGAAGGCCCCAAGGACTCCCAAGCATGTGCCAGGCTCACGGCCTCGACTGCCCATTCACCAAGATCCTCTGACTCTCACTGGTTCTCTCTCATCAAGACAACATCATCAAAGATCAACTGGAGCCTCAACAAATTGCATCAGGACAGTTTAATTCAAATGGGACATGCAAGTATCAAACTTAGTCTCATTATTTGATACATTAAGTATCCTTAACCCCTTTCTAAAAGGCGTGTCAGAACTAATATGATGGTTTGCTCAGGCTGTTGATCTGCTGAACTTCAAACAATGCTATAACTTCTTGCCTTCCTGTATTCTGCTTCAGCCCTCTTTCCCTTGGTAAACTGTATGAATGTATGTATATGTATGTTAGAGTAGTTTAACCTCTTCCCAATCCTGTAAAATTAGCCTAAAGCGCCTAATCAAGGCATACCCAAAGTAAATTTAAAGCTGTTCTTGAACCGTTTGGAGTACATGCATGGTTTTGGTCACATTTGAAAGGGGACACTCTGAAGTTTTTCTCCAGCAGTCAGAATTACTGTAAGTGCTACTGATTTTGAGTAATAGAAGTTTGAACACAATGAAATAGAATTTTCTTTTCCGCCTGAAATTTTTTTTGCATACAGATGCCTGCAGATGACTATAACTTGTAGCTATTAGCTTGAGAACACAATGGGATCACAGCATGAATCCTTACCTAGTCCAGGTTCAAATGTTATAACAATATCATAAAAAATGAATATTTTACACATGTTTTTCTAAGGGTACACCCAGGCGTTTTACAAAGTGCCTTTTGGATACTCCAAAAGGTCACTTTGGAAACCCTAGGACAAAAAGGCTGCAACTTTTGAGCAGCTTCAGCGTACAGTCATAATTGTGGGCTCTAATGAAAGATGACACTTAGAGCTATCATATTCCATATCCAGATCCACTATTAGTTTTGCTGACACAGAGTAACTGATGCATAAACACATTAGAGTGCCTTTTCCTTCTTGAAACTAAATGTTGTGCATATAAAAGAGTCAAAACTAGTGCTATGGTGGACAATTTGTTTATATAAAAAATACACAACAAACTATTTACATTAATTTTTACATAAAGTATTTACAAACCATTATAAAATTGTACATGTTTCTAGCAACATGCCAGTCATTGTAGCAGTCACATTTGTGTACAAAGCACATAGGCACAACACAGGAGAGTACTTCACTGGTGTCTTTGCATGACACTGCCTGCACTTCAGGCGACCAGCGGTGCAAGATTTGGTGATGTGCAACAGCCTGTGATGTGCTCTTAGGTGGAGCAGGAGATCACGGGTCTGGCTGTGGATTGAGACCCCAACTCTGCCATGCTCCTCAGCAAGGGTCTCTCTGAAAGCCCTCCTCTCTTGATGAGGTGCTGTCCTGCTGCTCCACTTTATGTGGCCGCTTGCTGAGTGGGGATAATAAATAAATGTAATTTACAAAGCTAGACACAACTTCTCCATCTTTTCTGTATTCTATATATATATATATATATATATATATATATATATATATATAGTTTTTCTTTTCGAGTGTGTAAAAATGTATTATTGTATGTATATTTACTGTAAATACTGTATACTTTGCCAATGTACTATGGAACAAAGAGATGGGCCTACACCTCCCCATGAATTCAGCACTGTAACAAATAGATGGCTCTACACCTCCCCACCTCCCGCATTGTAACAAATAGACTCTCAAACACAACATATATTCTTATTTTCAACTTATATTTATTGATTTATTTACTATATATATATATATATATATATATATATATATATATATATATATTTACAGTAAATATACAAAACATCTATATAGCATGTCAATAGATCTGAAACAAACAATGAACTAAAAACACGCACAAACGGTTCAAACACTCACTGAGGAAACACAGGACAAAGGGTAATTACAAAATGTGTATTCATTATTCAAACTAAAGCTTATTTATCGCGGAATATACAGTAATATATGTTATAAACACAAGAAAACACTTACTTGTCCAGAGCCGTGTCTCATCTCTCCATCTGCCTCTGAATCATCTGTATTGTTTTCAGAAATTTCATCTCCAAACTCAGAATTTTGACAATGAATGCCTTCTTATATCACATCCTGGGGTGAAAATCCTGTTTTTAGCGTCCGTTTCACCATATTTAAATCGCCAAATGTGTAAACAGTTCCAAAGCAGCTCTGCATGCATTTACGCCTGAGGCGCACAGCAGGGGTAAGCTTCGAGGAAACTTTGCTTTAGGAATAACAGAGCCGATCATCTAATAGTTCCACTAAAGCCGCATATCACTGTTTTCAGAATTTCATTGGCTATCACGATCGTCAGTCATTTCCACTCTTCAATGTAATTGGTTTGATCAGTAAACAAAGGAAAGTGGGTATGCCCTTACACTCGACACAGATGGTGGTTGGGTATTGAAGGCTGTGGACAGGACATGGAAGCTCCTATTGGGTCAAATGAGGTGTCAATCGAAAGGCCAGAGTGCGTGCTTCCATTTTGATACCGGATATAGGAAATGTTTACATCTGAACTGAAGTTATTACCGGTAATATGTGAAAGATTAGGCACAGCTGCCAGGTGCTTTGAAATGATGCAACAAGAGTCTGTGGATATTTATTGATGTAATACTGTGATTTGGACTAAACATTTTACTTGATTTGATCATTTGGACATTTGACAATGAAACAACACCGTTTTTGTCGGGAAGTTATGGCTCAGTGTACAACTATGAGGCATCATAGGTGAGTTGCCTAAATTTTGTTATTGGTTGTTTATATGTTGGTGGTCTGACAAAGATATAGATTGTACCTGCTGTTGTGATTGTATCTTAAAATGGTTTATATCAATAGAAAATCAAGAAATGTAGCTTTCCAAAGATATGTGGCATGTGTACCAATGTAACACACAGCTGTTTTGTTTATCGCATACTTTTATTTTGTACATTTAAGGGCCGATCCATGAGCCTAGATTTCCATGGTGTTAAATGTTTAGTCTAGTTAATAAAGTCTTGTTCATGTCACATGTAAAGTTGTCTGTGTCTCAAGCTCATATCTAAAGTCACTAATCATAGATTTTGACTACTTGCTCTTAATACTTAGTAAGAAAGACATTTCCCTTGCCCCGAAATGTACATTTCTATTAATTAATTAATTAATAACCAATATTGAGTGTTCACGGATGAACCGAGTATTTGGTTGTAATGTTAATGTAGCTACATCAAGTTAACCCGATTAACTGATCCAAATATTCATAATCGATTATAACAAGTTATGATTGATTATTAATATTTCATAGAGCTGATTCGCTACCTAATGGTGGAAGAATATAGAGCTGATTCGCTACATAATGGTGGAGAATGATGCGGCATGATTAAACAAAGGTTATGAGCTTGAACCACTGTCAACCTAAAAGTGTGCATTGAATAATTCCGGTCAGAATAGGACATGACATGCTAAACGGCATTTGCTTCACTAGTTGCTGGCTTGTTTGGATGCGGATAAGGTGATGGCTTGAATTGACATCTCTACTGTAATTGAAAGAGTTTTAAAACATTTAAGCATATTTTCAAAAGGTATCAGTGTACTGAGTAATATGATTTTAGCGAAGAAACCCTAATTTCAGTATTAAAGTGTAAGTCTGTTTTGATGAAGGAATCTCAGCTCAGCTGCATGTAAACTGTACCAGAATTGATTGCTTAACCTGTTTCTGATGAAGAAATCTCAGTACAGTGTTATATAAATGTAGATTTGGGCGATGCTCCCTTTTCACAGTATAAAGGCCTTACAAATTATAGTTAGATTGATGTCCTTCATCTAAACTTTATCTGTGCATCTAAAAGGCTTAGCTTCCTGGTGATCAAACCTGTGTTTCACTCACTGAAACTCTGAAGTGCATTGGTTCCCATGACAACGACTTGTCACAGGAAGTGCTCACTCCAGATAGCACGTGTTTCCTTCCGACGCCATTTTGTAAACAAACCAGCCTAGATGGCTAAGCTAACCCAACTTAGCAGCCCCTTAGCTTAGGCTAAGCTAACTAATAGCTTCAACAGTTAGCTGCTAGCATAATTTACATGAAGCCTTTATCTACAGCTTGTGTGCATGCAGAGTGAAGTGATCTAAACCATTTTCCTTTAACCCCATTTCTGGTTTCTGAATTTTCACTTTCTCTTTCCTTAACTTTAATTCTTCTCATCTAATCTTCACCTGCACCTTTCAGGTGCATCCCTTACTGAACGCTGTTCAGCTAAATTTGCAGTTACTTTGTTAATTAAATCTAAAAACTTAATTACATGTAAACTGTTTAGATAGAGAATAATTTTTATAGTTATTGGGAACTTTCAATGGCACGCTGACTAAACTTTATAGAGGGACAAACACATTGTGTGGTCTTGAACACGTAACAGCTGTGACCAACTATAGAATGATGCCCAAAGCAAATCTAATTGTTGATCATAAGTGCTATTGATTATTCCCAATACAAGGTTATTCTGCTATTTTAATCACTTCTTCAAGTCTTTTTATTATTTTTACTAATAATAGAAGTCAGCTATTCATTTTCCCATTTAACCCTCTTGGTCTAGTGTGGTTTTATTTCCCCATAAAACTGCAAAAGTAACTAGACATACTTTTCTTCTCGATTTTGTGTTTATTTGCAACAAGTTGCTTAAATTTTATGAGCCAGCTACACTAGTAATCTAGACGATTTCTATGGCATAATTTTGAGCACCACTAATAGACACAATCTAATAGGAAAGCTCTTTTCTTCCTCTTTCTTTCTCCTCTTCATGTGTTCAAAGATCAAGCCTGTTGTATGCTATCAGTAAGTGCTGATAAATAATTTGACCCAAAGAAACATCTTAAGTCATTTATTAAATCTAGGCTTACGCTTTTTAGCAAAGCCACTCAGATCCACACAAATCTGAGCATCCTGCTATTTGCAGCTAAGATAGTAATAATCAGGAACACATTTCAATTGTTAACCACACCTAGCAAAACCTAGCTGTACATTATACACCTTGCTGTCTCACTTTGCCTTTAGCTCCAAATTCTGTTTGATCTTGCATTAGTCTCTTGCCCTTACTCTCACCAGAAGTGTGCCAAAATGTTGCAGATGCTCAGCCTAACTGCCCAGATGGCAGGCCAAAAGGACTGGCTAGGTGTTTTGAGGAACACCCTTTATCCATGGCTGCTGACGCACCTTCAGCAACAGAACAAAAAGCAACTGGAAAACGAGGGAAAAGAACTAATGACAGATCGACTCAAACCAGAGGTATGAGCACAAATATCTGACTGAGGTTATCGCCCTGGCCCACAACCTCACAGGTTTGAAACAGGAGGTAAACAACCTCAAACGCCAGATCACTGAGTCCCAAACGGAGCTGACACATGCTAAAAACCGCATAGACCAGCTAGAGATGGAGGCTCAGGACAGACACAAGGACCCTGGCAGAAGGGAGTCACAGGAGGTAATCCACAGACTTCAAACGGCTCTGACAGCTGCTAAACAACAAGAGCAGTTGGAAAAGACAGCTAGAGAGCACCTGAAAAGGTACTTTTTCACAAAGATTCACTGTTAAAAACAGCAAATTCTGAACTCTTGGACAAAGATGCCAGAATCATGGCCTGTGAAGGTCAACTGAATGTGTCCAGAGCTGAAGTTAAAGTGCTGACTCAGCAGCTGGAAAACACCAAAGATGAACTTGACATGGTCCAACGAGAACTGAGACACTCTTACCTGCTGCAAAAGGAACCACAGCAGGAGAGACATCTCACTCCCCCACTTGCAATCAGCAGAGAAACCTCCCCAGCCAAGCACAGAGTTACAAAGGGGGAGACAAACCCTCTGCTTAACACGCCATCGGACAGTTTCTTAAAGCTTCCTGCAGCCGCTGAAGGAAAAGGATTGATTCAGACGAATCTTGAAACGACACGCGTAGCGACACTCAAAGACCTCAACCGAATGGCCAGACATATCCCTGCATTTACACCAGAGCTTGCAGGAGACCACGACGCCCACGCTTACCTGCGAGACATTGACTTTCACCTGCAGTCTTTGATGAGTGTGAACCATCAAGATAGACTCCATCTGATCTGGATCACGCCCAGCCCAGAGTTGCGACGCTTTCTGGCTCGACAGCCAGAAAACATCCAGTCTAACTACCAGCAGCTGAAACAAGCCATCATAAGGGAATTCTCAGAGTCTAACAACGGACTGATCGCTGCCCTAGACACCAAACAGGGTCGGCATGAAACTCCCTATGTTTACTACCACAGACTCAGACGAGCTTACTCGAGCTCAAGAACAAACCTGGGATGGAGGAGGACACCAGCTTCAAGAGCCTTTTCCTCCCAAACCTCCATCCTATGGTAAGTCACCATTTAGGCATTATGGCCTGCCCCCACACAATGCCTATCCAACAACTGCGTGACCTGACACAGAAGGCCTTTAACAAACACAAGGCCTCACCCAGCAAACACCACAGGATGTCCCACAGCAGTCTACAACAACATCCTCCTGTACACCTTTCAAACAGGTGCCAAACAGAGGCTGCACAAAGACAGCTAGAAACGCCTGTTTCTGAGTTACAAGAGCTGCTAGCACTAGCAAAAGAGCTCCTGGAACAGAACTCCCCTGAGGAGTACTGGGAAGAACAAACCTCTGACTCTTGCCCAACACCACTCAGGCAAGCTCAAGTCAGCACTGCTGCCAGAGCAGAGTAACACTGCAGACTTCAGACACCTGGTGACTGGGTGCTGAACCAAGGGCTTAACGGCCACCTGCTGCCCTTTTGCTACCAGTACTAGGTCAGTCTGAAACTCTCTCCACACTACACAATGCCCATAACCACTCCCTGCAGCCACAAACAAGCACCTGCCTCAAACTGAACTGACTTCATAATGACAGGTGACACACTGTCAAGGCACCTGCTGCCTCTGCACCTGCTGCAGAGACCTGGATGTGGCTACTGTCCTACATCACCCACCGTGGAACAACTACCTGCTACAAAACCCTCATGATTCACCTGCCATCCGCCATTGTGATGATTGTCGTCCGATGATGTCTCCAACAGGGACACCACCTGGCTAAAAAGGGGACTGTAAGGTATGGCGGAGGATCAGTGGCTTTAACAGATTCCCTAACAAACAAGAACTTACTGTTAAAAACCCCCTAATTACTGAAATAGCTCAACCAGCCTCCACAAGCACAATAAATGTATTGACAAAGAGACAATGAACTATTGACAGAGAACCGCATGTGACATCCGCGATGCTCACCACGTGCTTATCGTGTGGACAGGAAGGGGAAACTTTGAACGTAACAATGTGTGTGTGTGTGTTTTTCAGTTAAACACAGAACTGCATATTGCTAATGAAATACGTGTAATCCCTGTATGTTGTGTATTTCTGAGGTATATCAAACTCGTTAGAACTGTTTCGTTGTGTGTTTTAAACTCTGAGGCCTCATATTTAATAGCCTCAGTGTATATTCCCTTATTAAGTGTACCAAATATACTTTTCTTGGTATCAAATTAAACCTTACAATTTGGCCTAGCTAAATTCGAATATAAGATCTTCGTAGAATGATATTACGCTATGTTTTGCCATCTTTTGAGTCATTCAGCCCAAAATCTCTTACCGCCATAAACCCAGCCAGAAACATGCAAATGAGCCGTGACGAACAAAGGAATCATTCTCCTGCCCAGAGTAATGGAGGCCTTTACGACCTCCAAAGGAATGTTCAGAGAAGTGCTGACTCTCCCTTCATTCTCTTACTGAGAAAGAGAAATGAACCCTGTTAATCCTATATATATATTCTATATATCCATGTGATAAATATTGACATGTATCTAATGTGCCATCTCACATTTTCCTTAAATGTGCTTGATCTATGTTTTCTTGCAAACTAATGGGTTAATGTTTCAGACTTTGCATACTATGGTTAACCAAAATCATATGTGTGGCATATTTGGTCTCTATAACTTGGTATTTTGAAGATTGAAATGACTGTGTACATGATATGTCGATAACAACAGCATATTAGTATTACCAGTATGTTTCCTATTTTCTTTCTTGCACATGCAATGGGCAATTTTACAACAAAGAGCAATAAACCAAATTCCCGCCTAGAACTCAAACCCTTCTTATTGGTCGAGCCAATGAGAGGTGGGACCTGTTTCCCGAGGGTATAAAATTGCTGCGCCCACTTCCTCTCTCTCTCTTATCTTACCAACTCTTATCCTCTTCGCTGCTCTTAGCCTCTCTTGCTCTCTGAGCCTTGTGCTCTCTCACTCTCTCGCTGAATGATGCCACACTAGAAGGCCCCAAGGACTCCCAAGCATGTGCCAGGCTACGGCCTCGACTGCCCATTCACCAAGATCCTCTGACTCTCACTGGTTCTCTCTCATCAAGACAACATCATCAAAGATCAACTGGAGCCTCAACAAATTGCATCAGGACAGTTTAATTCAAATGGGACATGCAAGTATCAAACTTAGTCTCATTATTTGATACATTAAGTATCCTTAACCCCTTTCTAAAAAGGGCGTGTCAGAACTAATATGATGGTTTGCTCAGGCTGTTGATCTGCTGAACTTCAAACAATGCTATAACTTCTTGCCTTCCTGTATTCTGCTTCAGCCCTCTTTCCCTTGGTAAACTGTATGAATGTATGTATATGTATGTTAGAGTAGTTTAAATGTTTAGTCTAGTTAATAAAGTCTTGTTCATGTCACATGTAAAGTTGTCTGTGTCTCAAGCTCATATCTAAAGTCACTAATCATAGATTTTGACTACTTGCTCTTAATACTTAGTAAGAAAGACATTTCCTTGCCCCGAAATGTACATTTCTATTAATTAATTAATTAATAACCAATATTGAGTGTTCACGGGATGAACCGAGTATTTGGTTGTAATGTTAATGTAGCTACATCAAGTTAACCCGATTAACTGATCCAAATATTCATAATCGATTATAACAAGTTATGATTGATTATTAATATTTCATAGAGCTGATTCGCTACCTAATGGTGGAAGAATATAGAGCTGATTCGCTACACTAGTTTAATTAACTATCAACACAGGATATTATACCTCTCTGTACTTCTCTTGAACACTGTCCAAACTACCACTCCATCTGCCATTCTTCAGTTCTACATCCTTTAATTGGAGGAATAGTTCACCCAAAAATGAAAATTCAGTCATTGTTTGCTCACCCCTTTGTTGTTACCACCCCATATGACTTCCTTTTTTTTTACACAAAGGGAAAAAATGTGGGACAAAAAATAGCTCAAGGATGTCATAAAATGACAATTTATGGAGACTACCTCTTCATGCTTCATAAAGGATGGTAAAGTATAATTCAAAAGTCTATTAAATTATTGAATGCGACTCATGTTTTGTTCTGCAGGCATAGTGTATGATTAGGTTTGGTGAGAAACAAACCAAATTCAAATGTATTATAAAATGAAACTCTTGACCAACTGTTGCTGTCCTGTGCATGTTCATGAGAGTGCATGAGAGCAGCAGTGACGTTGCCCATGCTTGCTAGAGGGGGCTTTCAAGTGAAACCCCTTTTTGTTTTATCTAAAAACAGGTCTGCCACTGCATGAGTAACAACAGAGCACAACACAGTTGCAAACAAACCAGAAATCAGAACTTACTAAACATGTTAACTGGAAAACCAGCTTAAAACAGCTGAGTTTAAATCAGCCTAGACCAAACACTCAGCTTAGTTAAGATTTTATTTTGGTTTCTCATTTATATTAGCTTTTTTTTTACAGCAGTTCTACACCAAACCTAGATTAGGTTTGATGTGCACAGTACAGACAAGCAGATGGTTTTGTGGAAGATGCTGGCTTGTTAAAGGTGCTCAACAGGCCACCATTTCCTGGGCCAAGGAAATAAAATAGGGGCTGCTTCTAGACATGGTACTGTAACAATAATTGAAAACCTTTCTGAATACAAAATGTATTCTATTTCTTACGTTAATATGGACACAAAGGATACAATACTATGACTACATGCTACTTTTTTGTACTACAAGTAGATGAAAATGACACATAGCCTTATCCATGCCATGACTTTCCCATGTTGTAAACCCAATTAAATAACCATTATGATTTTTAATCAGGTATTTTCATGTTTTGTAACTAGCATGTTGAATATTTCCTATTGTTGAGGTTCATTGCTGGACTTGCTCGTTCATGAGGCGCACCGTTATTGAGACTGAATCCAAGGGCTGCCTCTGCAATCTTTGTGAAGATGCGAGGAGACAGGGAAAGGCCAAAAGGAAGGACCTTGTACTGGTATACCCGACCTTCAAATGCAAAGAATGCGTCTTTGCATCAGCATCTTGGACTGGATTCTGTGTAAAGCCCGATTCAGCGAGGTCCAAGATTGGCCACAACCCACCGCCTTTCTTCAGTACAATGAAGTAGGGGCTGTAAAACCTGTTCTCGGCTGGAGGGACAGGCTCTATCGCACCCTTTCGTAGAAGGGTAGCGATTTCCACGCTCAAGTTGACGGTGTTCTCGCCCTTCACTGATGTGAAGTGGATGCCGCTGAACCTGGGCGGGCGCCTGGTGAACTGAGTCGCGTAGCTGAGTCAGACGGTCCGGGTCAGCCTTCACAATGGGTTGGAGAGTGCAAGCCACGCGTCCAAGCTCCGGGCGAGTGGGGCCAAGGGGACAATCTCGTCGGACGTAGCAGAGCCAGAGAGGCCTTCATGGCCCTGTGGCTGTGCTGAGTCGAGAGTCATCGAAGCACTTACCTGCCTCCTGATACCCACCAGCGGATCGGTCAAGGAGGGGGTAGGAGGTACCTCACCCCACGGCCCATCGAAACCATCCGGCATTGGCGTGTTTGTTCCACAGCTGGGCATGCAGGGGCGGGGGGACCGCTGCTGGAGCACTGAACCTGTCAAAAAGGAATGGTGGACGGTGGTCTTAATGAAGGCCATACACAATGGTTATGTGACCCAACAAATAAGGAAACCGCTCTTTTGTTAAATTTTTGGGTACTGCAGCTACTTGAGCGTGAGGCGAAATTAAATGAGAAGGGAACAAAAGATTCTCCTACCGGAGAATGGAGTGGTCTGTTGAACAGCTCAGGAACAGTGGGTCTCCTGGTCCCTGGATCGCCTGTCTCCGGGGCACTTCGAAGCCTTCTTCTTGGCAGCCGGCCATGAGACGGGTGGCATCTGCTTCCTGCGGGGTACTCAAAGCCGGGGCAGGGCCGTGGGGGCAGGCTGCAACAGAGCTGGTGCAGCTGCTGCAGGGGGACACCCTTTGCGATGAGCAGATGGGGGTGCGGGTCTTGAGCTGCGCCGCTTTCTGGGCAGGATCTGTTGGATGGTCTCCGTCTGCTGCTTCACTGCAGAGGCATCTGCTGGGCAAAGTCCTCGACGTTAAGGAACTGTGCCTTGTCGGCCTCTCTCATCTCAAACAGGTTGAGCCAAAGGTGGCACTTCTAGACCAACAAGGTGGACATCGCCAGCCAGACAGCCCATGACCTTTGTCGCCCAGATGGCGATGTCGGTCGCCGAGCACAGTTCCTATATCAATCCCGGGGCGGAACTACCCTCATGCAGCTCTTTCAGCACCTTGGATTGGTGTACTTACCGGAGATCCATGGCGTGCAGGGCGGAGGTGGCTTGTCCAGTGGCACCGTAAACTTTGGCCGCCAGGGACAACGTAATCCTACAGGCGCTAGACGGGAGCTTCAGGCACCAGGTCGCGGCACTCTGCAGACATAGGTGCACCGCAAGCACCTTATCCACTGGGGGCATCACAAGTAACCCTTGGCCACCCCACCATCAAGTGTAGTGAGGGCGGGGGAGCTGGAAGATCGGGACCTGAGCTGTCCACAAGCTTGTCAGCCGCTGGGGTGGCTTGCTTTCTTATGAAGGCAAGCCGTGATCGCAACATTGCCATGGTCCTGTTCTCGCAGTTAGAACATTACACATCCACAAACAATGTCTTCATGTTGGCAGCACCCAGGCATGAAAGACAGCGATCGTGGCCATCAGAAGGTTAGAGATAATGAGCGCAACCAGTAATAACACACAGACGGAAAGGCATCTTTAAAAAGATGCGTCTTTGAAAAGACATTTCCGTGTGCCGCTCTTTTAGAATATACTCTTTTAGGAATTATACACTTTTAGAATATACTCATTTAGTTTGTTCTGCTGAAGCGCCCAGCAGCGATCTCTGCAGTGAACCAGTGCAGAGAGGGGGAGATGCCCCTGTAATGCGCCGTCAGAATCCAGCAGAGGTGAATGGAAGCCGTGGGAATTCAGCTCACTTATTTCTCAATTAAATAGCGACCGCTCGGCTCAGAAGAAAAAATCTGAATGATTGCCACATTCATGTAATTTCACTCTATAGCCCTCAAAGTTCAAATGTAAATAAATATTACACAAACCTGCATGCACATTTTTTGTCTAAACATATAGCAGTTTTGTGTAACCATGGTCCATGAGGATTAAAAAGGTTAGTATTTCACATTGAAGCTGTGTAGTGTCATATTGCTAGGGGCATAACTAGGCCTTGTCTATTGAGCTATAGCCCTGAATGTTTTATCAGTCGCCCCGGATCTTATTTTCTCATTTTTGAAAGCGCTTGGTCAATGCAACAGTGTCGTAAATTATACAGTAGGAGAATTTTAAGAGCACAGAACTGGTTGCCGGCAATGAGCTCACACTGAACTGCAGGACAAGTTGTGTGACTGTTGCATAAAACTGTGAAGTGGAGTAAAAATCACATTTGTATCCATTCATGACATCCATTTTTATCTATCCATTTACTGTTTTTTGCTACTTTATGTTCAAAATGATATTTTTGGACTAATTGTAGATTCAGGTTCTGAAGGTTTCAGGTTTCCGAACCCAGTATTTCAAAAGATCAAGTATTTGTCATGATACAACTGGTTTAATCAACATATGGAAAAGTAAACATATGGCAAAAAGGAATAATGGACAACTAATTTCTGTTCAAATTAAAAATAAATGTATAAATGGAAAATGAAAGAGAAAAGTAAATAGTGCATTGAAAATGTGAAATTAACAGATTGAAACAAGGAATTGAAAAGGGCACTGTAAATCAAAAAAATGAATAAAAGAAAGAAATGGCTCACTAGAACACAAGTGCACTTTACAAAATAGTTTTAACACTTGTTTTGTTTAACAATATTTTAATCATTAACTCTATAATTTTAAATGTCTATTTACATCCTATTTGTGTATTTCAAGTACATGTTTATTTTCAAATAAGTAAACAAATTATGAAATATTTGATGTCTTTAAAGCTGACCTCAATCTAGTGATAACATCAAAATGTTTAACATTTAAATTAATCAAAGCAAACTCAGAGGACAAAAAAATGAGAGATAAAAAGTTTTGATGATTTGAATTCAACTTAGCACCTAGATTTAGCACTTGGGGGAAATAAACAGAAGGAGAGCAGTTGTCTTGGTGAGTCTACAAAGACTGTGAACTCATTGCCGGTATTTATCTGTATTTCTTATAATTTTTACATGGAAAGTACATCCCACCCAGCCCACCCGAGAGAATTGTTTCAGTGATTTAAGACACTGCCAATGTATGTGTGCGTGTGTGTGCGTGAGTGTGTGTGTGTATGTGCACACGCTTTGACAGCAAGGCAGTGTGAGTTAGAGGGTGGTGAATAATAGGTGATGGTGCTTTGCCAGACATTCTCTAACATTCATAAATTATAGAGCAAGAGCAATTATGGCTTTTTACTGAAATTAGCCAAAGGAAGCTGTATATACCTCATCTATGCATTTATTGTAATTGGGTTGATGCTTATTTGATGTTCATACTGCTCCAAACCTGGGCTTCCAGTAAGCACCCGGTTTCAATAATATATGCTTCTATGTCTTGTGTAGGGTGTGTGTAGCTCAGAATGAGTGGAGGTAATAAAAATAATGGTGCTAATTGGTGGTAAGTATCTTAATCTTATTAATTATTTCCTTAAATTATTGGGGCAGCACAAATAGGCCATATATTCGTGAATGACTAAAGTTGTGAAAATATTTATGTTGAGAATGATCTGTATTTTTATTTTATTTATTTATTTTCTGGAGCTGTTTTCACAAAAAACAATAAGTCAAAATTATTGTAACACATGGACTCCAGTTACTTTATCCTTTTATAAAAGCAGCACAATTATGAAAGACACCAATGTTTAATACAGAGTCGTATTTATTATTAATTATATAATATAATAATTCATATGAACAATTCTTCCATCAGAAGCAATATAATCCATTATCCTAACAGTGGGCTTTTTACAGTGGCCAAGCAATGTATAATTTTACCGCATTGATATACAGTAGATTGTGTGGTCACAGGTGTGTGCTTATAGTCATACGACAATTTTTTGAAAGAGACTCATCAATCAGAATTTAGAGGTGATCAGTCTGTTTTAGAATACAAGTTAAAATACCTGCGTCAGGGGCCCTGGAGTCACGAGTTTGAATCCAGGACATCCTGAGTGACTCCAGACAGGTCTCCTAAGCAACCAAAATGGCCCAGTTGCTAGGGAGGGTAGAGTCACATGGAGTAACCTCCTCGTGGTTGCTATAATATAGTTCTTGCTTTCAGTAGGGCGCATGGTGAGTTGTGCATGGATGCCTCGGAGAATAGCATGAAGCCTAAAACACGCTCAACAAGCCACAAGATAAGATGCACGGATTGACTGTCTAAGACGCGTAGGCAACTGAGATTCGTCCTCTGCCACCCAGATTGAGGCGTCACTACACCACCACGATGACTTAGAGCACATAGCGAATTGGACATTTCAAATTGCATAGCCTCACCAGCATATTGGAGTTCACTGTATTTCTAGAGCCTTTCAAAAAGGTGTTCCATTGTCATGTTCGCCAAATTGTTTTAAAGGGATGGAAGTTTTGTGTGTATAAACTCATATGTGACCACAGGAATGTTCGTTCAGGGTCAGGGTGGTGTTGGGGAATGGGAGGGGTTATAGTGGGGGTTAAGTGTTGATTCTGTGCATATATGTTTTGCTTTTCTAGGTATAATGAATGAATCAATAAAAAATGTGAACCACAAAAAAAGTATACTGCTTAATAATGTCACTTTTACATATTTCTCTATTTCAGAGAGACATGCTGTGCCTTATTCCTGTTTCAATTGCTTCATGTTTTAGAAGGTAATATTTTTTTAGACAATTACATTTTTTGCACTGTTGAAACTTCAGTAAATCCTCCCCAAAGAGTATCAAACACAGAAGCCTGTGATATTCTTTTTGAGTATTGTATGCTAATGCCAAATATCTCAAGATAATGATTGATATACTGCAGGGTAGAGTTAAAATAGAATAACCTTTTATTTCTTTATAATTCCAGAATTTACATTCAGAAGACTTGAGTTTATTATGGGATGACCCACTGTTCAAATGCAGTTTCACTGTGATTGATGTCTTTTCTTTTACATTTAGGGAGGAACTCCTCAACAGAGCCACATCACAGCACATCACTGAATTGTAAAGGCTTTCTCATCATTGATCACAATTTTCCAACATTGCAAGCTTACATGGTGCAGACCAACAAACAGATGTCAATGGAAATATTGTTGCCTGTACACTTAATTACTCCAGAGAAAAGTACTTATAAAATATTTTGTAAGTTTGCTGAATTAACCCTTAAAAGGGCAAGAACATAAAAATACCTGATAATTTAATTTATGAAAACAAATACATTTATTGCTATTTTCTAAGATATATTACATTTTATAAGCATTTTAGTTTTTTCAACATACTTCTTTTGACAATTTTGTAGCATGTATCCTATTTTTTCATGAAAACAACATGCCATGAGGTCAGTGGACTTCTCATAATGCTGCCTTGTTACTTTAAATTAAGATTGTGAATTGATGCAATAGTTTTAATACAAAGTCACATGACCTCAGTATTTGCAGGGACTCATCCATTCAACCATTATTTCAACCAATTGTCACAGAAATTTGGCCAGCTTACGCAATGCTCCTCACTTCAGTCTCTCAAATGTGTATCGCCCAGGAAACAAAAACCTTTAAAGGGTTTTAAAGGTATCATAAGAGTTGTTATAATATTGGGAAAACTCCTGTGACCAGATACGATTTTATATTGAAGTGGGTAATATGTCAATATTTGAATTGCATTGTTTTTTTTTGTTTTTTAGTTTGTTTATTTGTTTGCAGTTCTTCTATTTTTCTGTGAGCCCCAGTTGAAGACAGAGAACTTACAGATGTTGGCCTTAACCTGTGTCAGCCTGGACAGACACCTATTCCAGTAATACCTACACCACACAGGACTTTTTTCTGCTTTTATATTGATGGCTGTCTACTTGCAAGTTCTCTTCAAAATGAGATGTATGCAAATATAACTTGAACTGCAAGAGCAAATAACTTGATGCAGCAGCAGAGAATCCCTTAAGTTGAAGGGATATTTCACCCCAACATGAAAGTTCTCTAATCTCTAATTTTCTCAACCTCATTCCATCTTTCTTTCTTTTGTAAAAAAAATATTTTTAGAAGAATATATCAGTTCTGTTGGTCCATATAATGCAAATTAATGATGACCAGACCTTTGAAGCTCCAAAAATCAGATAAAGGCAGCATAAAAGCAATCCATTTGACTCAGTTTTGGGTGAGAACAGACCAAAATGTAACTCCTTTTTCACTATGCATCTTGCCATTGCAGTCTCTAGGCATGATAAGGATTTTTTTTTTCGCCCCAATTTGGAATTTCCAGTGCTCTAAGTCCTCATGGTGGTGAAGTGACTCACCTCAATCTGGGTGGTGGAGGATGAATCTCAGTTGCTTTCGTGTCTGAGACAGTCAATCCATGCACCTTATCAAGTGGGTTATTGAGCGTGTTACCATGGAGAAATAGTGTGTGTGGAGGCTTCATGCTATTCTCTGCGAGATCCACGCACAACTCACTACACGCCCCACTGAGAGCGAGAACCACATTACAACGACCATGAGGAGGTTGCCCCATGTGACACTACCTTCCCTAGCAATGGGCCAATTTGGTTGATTTGGAGACCTTCCTGGAGTCACTCAGCATGCCCTGGATTCGAACTTGCATCTCCAGTGGTGGTAGTCAACATCTTTACTCACTGAGCTACCCAGGCCCCCGATAATGATTTCTAGATCGATTACACTTCCTAGTGCTTGACACATGCACAGAATGCTAGATGGCGATAGGAAGTGTTATCAAACTTGAAATCATGATCACCAAGGATGCTCCTGATGTGTTTTATAATGAAATAGGAGTTTTATTTTGGTCTGTTCTCAACCAAAACTGATAGGTTTGCTGTTTGGAACATCAACATTTTGGTCACCATTCACTTGCATTGTATGGACCTACAGAGCTGAGCTATTCTTCTAAAATGTTCCTGTGTGTTCTGCAGATAAAGGAAAGTCAGTAAAATTGCAAGCATACTGTCATTAATGGTTTGCTTAACTTAAAGGGAAAGTTCTCATAAAAATGAAAATTATCTCATTATTTACTCACCCTTATTATATCCCACGCGTGAATGAATTTTTTTCTTTACCAGAACACATTTGACTAAAAATTGAAAAATATCTCAGCTCAGTAGGTCCTTAAAATGCAAATGGATGGTGATCAGACTTTTGAAGTACCAAAAATCACAGATTGTCAGCATAAACTTCATCCATACTACTCCAGCAGATAAATTAATTTCCAAAGTGATATGATCGCTTTTGTTGTGAAAAAAATCAATGTTTAAGTACTTTTTAACTCTATCTCTTTCGGTCAGCAGCCAAATACGCATTCACAAGAGCGCTGCGCACACGTCTCTTGTGTGACAAATTTGCATTGAGACATCCAGGATAAGCACACAAATGTACCATTGTGAGTAAACAAACAGATGTATAAATACAGATCTAAATCAAAACCAACTAAGCTACTGCACAGATTTCCTCCTACTCAGCTGAAAAAAGCGCTGCTCTTCCACGTGTGTCGCACTTGCATCAGTTCTTGCATGAACATGCCAACATGATTACATGCGCACACTGCTGCTGACCGGAATCGATGATTTAGAGTTAAAGTATTTAAATATTGATCTTTTTTGCACCAAATGTGATCATGTTGCTTAAGAAGACATTCATTTTACCACTCTCATGTTGAAATCATCAGGATTCGTTCAACTTTCTAAATTTGGCTAATTCATATGATTTTGTGTCACTGCACTCGTTAAAATTTCTGCGACTTTCACAACAGCCAATGACAACACTGAAAATCATTTCCATCTAAACGCAACAAAAACTTGCTGTTGTCACACACAACAGCTTCAAATCATGTTTACACAACTACTGATTGGTTAAGTTTAGATAAGGGGTTTGGGTTAGGGCATAATGTTAATAAGTATGTCCTTAACGCCTTGTGTGCGGAACTCGCGCTTCCTCATTAGACATCCGGGAATTTGCACATGATGAAGTCATATGAGCCTATATGAACAACAATCTTGTGAGACCATACGAAATAGCCAACTCATATATTATGTATGACTTTTCATGAGATCAGGTTGGCTGGAGTCATGGATGACATTTATGCTGACTAGTCTGATCACAATCCACTTGCATTATAAAGACCTACTGACCTAATATATTTTACTATTTTTCTTCAAACGTGTTTTCTCTCTTGAAGAAAGAAAGTCATACACATCTGGGATGGCATGAGCATGAGTAAATGATGAGAGAATTTCATTTTTGGGTGAACTAACCCTTTATTATTGCTCCCTTGCAATAAATCAACCATGGTTTTGATTTAGTAAAATTGTAGCAAACATGATTTTAGTAACCATGTTAAATGTTTCTTTTGTATGCCATGGTTAAACAATGGTTCCCTTTACAAAAAGCTTCACTAGGATGCTGCGCTGAGAAAAGCGCTTTGGGAACAATCCTACATTGTGACCAGCTGTGAATATGTTGTGTAACACGTCAATCTCAGCTGGTGAGATCATTGGATGCAGGCTATAAATAGATGCGTCACCAGCGTGTCGTCAGATAGGTTTTTTTCAGAGCCCATTCTGTGTGTGTGTGTGTGTGTCTCACAAGCCTGTCACAAACTTTCTTTCCTCTGCTAGGAGTTAGAATTTGGTTAGGCAGTGCGCAGTGAACCTTTTCTCCTTTCACTGCTTTCTATATATATATATATATATATATATATATATATATATATATATATATATATATATACACACTCACCTAAAGGATTATTAGGAACACCATACTAATACTGTGTTTGACCCCCTTTCGCCTTCAAAACTGCCTTAATTCTACGTGGCACTGATTCAACAAGGTTCAATGTTTGGGGGAAGAGCATGCTGCTCTCACGTTGGAGTGGGGCGGGTGCGAGCATTGCGATCTGCTTTTGGACGAAATGCTTCGCGCTTGCCTCGCTTACTTCCGGGAGTCAGCGCCCACTCTTTCATCGTGGGGCTCTCGCATATATCTGGCTGAGGAGAGACAGATGGGTCTGTCCCTATCGCTCGCTCTCTCTCCAGATCCTGCTGATCCTTCTTGTAAGCCTGAAGCCCGCCTCGGTGCCTCTTCGTTTCACAAGGGGGCGCTGAACCTCTGTACATTCCACGCATAATAATAAAGCGGCTGAGAAATTACTCAAGGTGATTACTCGGTCTGTGGCCAGACTACAGTTAGACTGACCACGCGAACAAGAGCCCCCCCCCACCCCCCCCAAACGCTCCAAACTAAAAGACAGATTTCTCTCTGGTGGCAAAAAATAAGGGAACGCTATATTAGTCCCTTCCTTTCTTTGATGACCTCCATGACGAGCTTTCTCGCTTATGGAGGAACCCATATACTTCCCGTATCCACGTACGCTCGATGTCTTTATACTTGACTATCATGGGTGCTGAGACACGGGGTATTCAATGATGCTGCCGGTCGAAGAGACGCTTGCAGGCTATCTCTCGCCGGGTTTGGCATCGTCTTTTAAAAAGACCTCTCTCCCCACAAAGCCTTGTAGGATGACCTCCACTTTAGTGGGGAGGGCTTATCAAGCAGCAGGTCACAGGGCTTTCTCCTGAGGTTGTCGAGACCATTTGAAGTGCTAGGGATCCCTCCACTTGGAACAAATCTGGGTAGATTTTTCAGGGAGCGGAAGAGGACCTCTTCGGCACGATGAACAGCGCAATGTCTCCTCTACTTCTCCCCGAGTCCTCTGGGGCTGAACACGGTGGCGCATACATGGCCCAGAATGCGCCTGTATGCGTTTCCCTTTATTAAAAGTTCATATTGCAGAACCAGTTAACTGCCAGATCGCTTCAGTTCTGGACTCTCTGCAGGAAGAACCGTCAGCAGGCTTATGCCCCACCACTCTCAGGGTCTGTGTGGCTGCCACTTCGGCTTGCCACGCCTTGATGGACGGAGTGCCCTTCAGAGGCACCCTCTTCTCGCTCGCTTCATTCGTGGAGCCATGCGACTGTGGCCTCCTGTTAGGACCATGATCTCTTCATAGGACTTGGCAATAGTCCTTGAGGGTCTGGTTGAGACCTCCTTTGAACCTCTAGAGTCAGCATCTGACAGACTTCTGACTCTCAAGATGGTTTTTCTTATGGCGATTATCTCTCTAAGCCTTCTGCTCCCCGCCATTTCTAACGCCGGAGCAGCAAGGACTTCACAGACTGTGTCCAGACTGTGCCCTTTAGACTTATGTCCACAGCACTAGCCAGTGACGTGTCTATTTATCAGGTCAATGTTCATTGATGTGTTACACACATATTCACGGCTGGTCACAATGTAGGAATGTTCCCAAAGCGCTTTTCTCAGCGCAGCATCTCGTTCGGCTTTTTTTCAGGGAACAAGGGTTACACCACGTAACCAGAGATGTTTCTGTAGCTAAACAAGGATTAAATTTCATAACAGTTATTTCTTTTTTTATTTGTTCAGCAGTAACAATAGTCTAATTGTGGTAGTAAAACCAGAGGAACCACAAAATAAAGATAAACTTGTACTGAACACAGAACATTCTTTTAAGGCTGATTTATGCATCAGCTTCAAACATACACTTAGGCTCAGCATAGTGGCCAATGTGTTGGTTTGCATTTATAGTTCTGTTGTCAGTTGGAACAATTTTGATTGTCTTATTTCATTAAACCTTGCATGTTATGAATTAATTGTGACACAAAGCTAATCTTCAGTCTGACCCATTATTTGATACTGCTAACAGCAGCACAGCTGTTACTAACTGAACAATTGCAGAGCAATAATGATTAAATCAATTTGTGGAGAAACCACCACATTTTTGGTAAAGGAATGAAAAAAGAGTGCACTGCAATGCACAGCATAGTATTAATAGTATTACTATTTGGAAAAACACAATTGGAATTTTTTAACCAAAAATGAAAATACTCTAATCACCATCATGCCATCTAAGATGTGAATAACTTTCTCTCTTCTGCAGAACAGAAAGGCACATTTTTAGAAAAAATATCTAAGCTCTGTAGGTCCATACAATGCAAGTGAATGGTGAGCAGGCCTTTGAAGCTCCAAAAAGCAAATATAGTCAGCATAAACATAATCCAGTGTTCTGAAGTGATCTAGTTGGTTTTGTGTGAGAACTGACCCAAATGTAACACATTTTTCACTGTACATCTTGAGAGCAGTCTCCTTGGTGTTTATGATTTCAATCTTTTTTACACTTCCTATAGCACCATTTAGTGCTCAGTGCATGATTCAAGCACCAGGAAGTGTAATTGAGCTTGAAATAATGATCATGCCTAGAGACTGCAATGGCAATATGTGGAAAGGGAGTAATATTTTGGTCTTAAACTGCTGGAGTCTGACGAATTATGTTTATGCTGGCTTTGTCATTTTGGGAGCTTCAAAGGTCTCACTGTGTAACAATATTCTTCAAACTCCTCAATGCCGACCCACTGTTTACAAACACACCAGCGGAGCCAATTATCTGGGCAGCCCGGCCACGGAAACGCAGAAGGAAAAGGGGAAAAAGAGCCGGCATTCTCATCATAGTAAGACGTCGCACAAATCGACCCCCACTACCCAGTATTCTACTGGCAAACTTTCAATCTCTGGACAACAAGCTCTGCGAGTTGAGAGCGTGGATCTCTTTCCAACGAGAGACAAGGGACTGCTGCATTATCTGGGTAACAGAAATTTGGATGTCTGCGGAGATTCTAGAAAACCAGCAGGGTTCTCCGTGCACCGTGCAGACAGAGCGAAAGACCTCTCAGGTAAAAGAAGAGGTGGTGGTGCATATTTTATGATCAACAAGTCCTGGTGTGATCAGATGAATGTACATTTTATCAAGTATTTCTGCTATCCTGATCTGGAATTTCTCATGCTTCTGTGTCGACCATTCTGGCTATTCACAGTGGTCATTATCACAGCTGTGTACATCCCTCCACAAGCCGACACAGACCGGGCACTCAAGGAACTGCATGGGAGTATAAGTGAGCAGGAATCCACACACTCTGAGGCCATGTTCATTGTAACCGGGGACTTTACAAAGCTCATTTGAATACAATCACACCAAAATACCACCTACATATCAACTTCAACACACGAGGGGGTCGGGTTTTGGACCATTGCTATTCTCCTTTCCGGGATGGCTACAAATCCCTCCCCCACCAACCATTTGGCAAATCAGACCACTCTTCCATTCTGCTTCTGCCCGCTTACAGGCTGGTCGGACCAGTCAGAGTCTACGCTACAAGACTGTTTTGATTACGCGGACTGGGTGATGTTCCGGACCGCCTCTGATGACGACATTGAGGTTTACGCTGATATCATAACGTAAATAAAAGCTCAGAGGATCATCAGACACTCCAGCCACCCGAGCCATGGGATGCTCTCACTGCTACCATCAGGCAGGCGATATCGTAACATCAGGACCCGCATCAGCCGACTACATGACAGTTTATTCCCCCAAGCAATCAGACTTTTGAACACTTGAGCTCTCACGATCAATATACATTAGCACAGCACTTTATCTCACACTGGACTGTCATAAATTATATTCTATTTACAATACAACCTACTGTATATTTTTTTATACACTTTATATACTTTTTTATTGTATGTGCATTCTATATTGTGTGTATTGTTAATTGTATATTATTATTTTGTTGTGTAATTATGTGTACATTAGATATGTAATTATGTTGTGTAAATATGTTGTTTATTATAAATTGGTATATGTCTCGTCACTGTCATGACTGCTATGTTGCTCGGAACTGCACACAAGACTTTTACCCTCTGCTGCACTTGTGCATATGGTCGATGTGACAATAAAGTGATTTGATTTTGATATATACATATATATATATATATATATATATATATATATATATATATATATATATCATGATTAATTAATTGGGACACCATGTAATTAATTTAATAAAATAATGTAATCGATTGACAGCCCTAATATATATATATATATATATATATATATATATATATATATATATATATATATATATATATATATATATATTAGGGCTGTCAATCGATTACATTATTTTATCAAATTAATTACATGGTGTCCCAATTAATTAATCGTGATTAATAGCATTTAATCCCATATATAAATATTTGCTGAGAAAGCCCCTCATATAAAATAATTCAATATACACTCACCTAAAGGATTATTAGGAACACCATACGAATACTGTGTTTGACCCCCTTTCGCTTTCAGAACTGCCTTAATTCTACGTGGCATTGATTCAACAAGGTGCTGAAAGCATTCTTTAGAAATGTTGGCCCATATTGATAGGATAGCATCTTGCAGTTGATGGAGATTTGTGGGATGCACATCCAGGGCACGAAGCTCCCGTTCCACCCCATCCCAAAGATGCTCTATTGGGTTGAGATCTGGTGACTGTGGGGGCCATTTTAGTACAGTGAACTCATTGTCATGTTCAAGAAACCAATTTGAAATGATTCGAGCTTTGTGATATGGTGCATTATCCTGCTGGAAGTAGCCATCAGAGGATGGGTACATGGTGGCCATAAAGGGATGGACATGGTCAGAAACAATGCTCAGGTAGGCCGTGGCATTTAAGCGATGCCCAATTGGCACTAAGGGGCCTAAAGTGTGCCAAGAAAACATCCCCCACACCATTACACCACCACCACCAGCCTGCACAGTGGTAACAAGGCATGATGGATCCATGTTCTAATTCTGTTTACGCCAAATTCTGACTCTACCATCTGAATGTCTAAACAGAAATCGAGACTCATCAGACCAGGCAACATTTTTCCAGTCTTCAACTGTCCAATTTTGGTGAGCTCTTGCAAATTGTGGCCTCTTTTTCCTATTTGTAGTGGAGATGAGTGGTACCCGGTGGGGTCTTCTGCTGTTGTAGCCCATCCGCCTCAAGGTTGTGCGTGTTGTGGCTTCACAAATGCTTTGCTGCATACCTCGGTTGTAACGAGTGGTTATTTCAGGCAAAGTTGCTCTTCTATGAGCTTGAATCAGTAGGCCCATTCTCCTCTGACCTCTAGCATCAACAAGGCATTTTCGCCCACAGGACTGCCGCATACTGGATGTTTTTCTCTTTTCACACCATTCTTTGTAAACCCTAGAAATGGTTGTGCGTGAAAATCCCAGTAACTGAGCAGATTGTGAAATACTCAGACCAGCCCGTCTGGCACCAACAACCATGCCATGCTCAAAATTGCTTAAATCACCTTTCTTTCCCATTCTGACATTCAGTTTGGAGTTCAGGAGATTGTCTTGACCAGGACCACACCCCTAAATGCATTGAAGCAACTGCCATGTGATTGGTTGATTAGATAATTGCATTAATGAGAAATTGAACAGGTGTTCCTAATAATCCTTTAGGTGAGTGTATAATGATGAAATAATGATACATAGTTATCTTAGCACTGAATCGCAAGTTTTTATCCATATATATATTTGGTTCCTGGGTAGGAAATGTTATTTCCTAATTGCTTATGCCTCAAAAGTATAGAAAATGGCTATTATTCACCACAAACTTTGCTTTTGTGAGCAGGACAATGATATTTAAAAATGTACTCATTTCCAATGAGTAAACAGGTGAATGTGACTTTTTGTTCACATAAAGTCAGAAAAAAACATTTGAATCCAAATTAACATGTATTTATACTAAAGTAATACAAAAATGACTACAAAAGATTTAGAAGTGAGTCGTTTTCAGAGATTTTAGGTTATACTGTAAATAACTTTCACAAATAAACCCCAAATATGGTCTCCCATTATGTTCTCGTTATACTGTCTTTGGTAGCGGCATTCAAATTCCAGTATATCCTGATGGATGCGCTCACCTTGCTCCTCTGAGTATCCTCCCACGTTCTCCTTGAATTTATCGAGATGTGTATCAAGGATATGGACTTTAAGGGATTTCAGAGGTGGAGCTGAGGAGAGAAACCTATACTAACCCAACCAAAAAGACCTCAACGACTTGATTAGAGGTCTTGTCTCACCAAGTCTAATGCCTAGCTTTTGACATCTAGGCTTAAGCAGTGGAACTTGTTTGATGAAAGCTTGCAAGACGCAGATCAAAGGAACCAACCTTTTTTCAGCTTCTTCACCCGTCAAGATACGCTCTGCTTCTACCACCATGTGACCAGTCTGTTCGAGGCAATCAGAATCGCTTGTAACCAGAATGAGTAGCGTCTCTACACTGACAGCTCATCCATGAGCCTCAAAACCGTGCTGCTTCATAATAGTAACAAGTAACCGTCTCTTCCCCTGGCTCACTCGCACATCAAAGAGGATTGCAACAGCATCAAGACCTTGCTGGACGCCTTGAACTATGATGAGTATGGCTGGGAGGTCATAAGAGACTTCAAAATGGTGGCATTCCTGATGAGTCTCCAAGGCGGTTTTACCAAGTTTCCCTGTTATCTTTGCCTTTGGGACAGCAGGGACACTACCACAGGCGGGAATGGCCACAGCAGACCGAGTTCTCTGTGGGAGAAACAATGTCAAGTGGGAGCCACTGGTGGACTCCCAGAAGGTGCGGATGCCATCACTGCACATCAAATTGGGCCTTATTAAACAATTTGTCAGAGCTGTATAGTCTGCAGACTTCAAGTACCTTCAAGACTTCTTCCCTAAGCTGTCTGAGGCAAAGGTCAAAACCGGTGTCTTCGTCAGACCACTGATAAATAAGATCCTGGAGTGCAATGAATTCCCCAAGAAGCTCACATGAGGAGAAAGCGGCTTGGAACAGCTTTGTCGCAGTGGTTCGGGGCTTCCTGGGAAATAATGAGGCCGACAACTATGTGGAGCTGATTGAGACTTTGGTGAAGAACTATGGCACAATGGGCTGTAGGATGTCCCTCAAATTCCATTTCCTTGATGCTCATCTTGATAAATTCAAGGAGAACATGGGAGTGTACTCGGAAGAGTAAGGCGAGCGCTTCCATCAGGATATACTAGAATTTTAACGCCGCTACCAAGGACAGTATAAAGAGAACATGATGGAAGACTACATTTGGGGGCTGATTCGTGAAAGTGATTTACAGTATAACAGTACAAAAAGACACAAATTCAGCCATTTTCTCATTGGAAATAGGTACATTAAAAAATAGCACTGTCCTGCTCACAAAAGCAAAGTTTGTGAGGAATAATTGTCATTTTCTATACTGTTGAGTCATAAGCAGTTAGGAAATACTACCAGGAACAAAAATTGTGTTACAATGTGTCACCATTCACTTGCATTGCATGGACCAATAGAGCTGGGACAGATGATTTTTATCTTGAACTGAGGAGTTTTTTGAATGTTATTTTCATTTTATAAACTTTATACTTTGTAATTTTAGTTCTTCAGAGAAGTGGATTGATATGAAAGGACCTCAGCAAATCAGTCTCCATTTACTTGTCTGGGTGAATGAATCAATGTGGCATTCAGTAGCTTGTTTAAGAAAGTTTATATGGTGGCCTTGCTCTCTAGTTTTTGGTGGCAGCCATATCAGCCTGCAGCTCTTTCCTGGTTGCCCATTAAAGCTAAGCTGGGTTGAGCTTGGCCAGTACCTGGATGGGAGACCTCCTGTGGAAAACCAAGGTTGCTGCTGGAAGTGTTATTAGGGAGGCCAGTAGGGGGAGCTCACCCTATGATCTGTATGGGTCCTAATGCCCCAGTATAGTGACGGGGACACTATACTGTAAAAAAGGCACCGTCCTTTGTATGCGATGTTAAACTGAGGTCCTGACTCTCTGTGGTCATTAAAAATCCCAGGACACTTCTTGTAAAGAGTAGGGGTGTAACCCCAGTGTCCTGGCCAAATTGGCCCCTATCTATCATGGCCTTGTATTAATCTCCATCCCTGAATTGGCTACATGACTGTTCTCTCTACTGTATACAGTATATCAGTGTCTAATGGCAAGGATATAAATGATTATAATAAAGTAGGCTATACCAATACCGTACATCTACACTGCTATAAATTAACTTATATTCAAGAGAGTATTTTTTATTTCATTTAACCCTTAAATACATACATCAGGTCTTTAGAGACCCCGGACCTCATTCCACCCCCTGCACCAAATCCACTTTTTGGACTTGGGCCAAAATCTCTTTATTATTCCTCAATCTATATCTTATAAATAGTGTAATGCACAAAAAATTACAAAATTGAAAAAAAAAAAAAAAAAAAAAAAAAAAGTATAATAATAATAATGGTTTGAGTACCAAAAGTGTATACGGTCTTTATAGAGACCCGAAGAGTGTGTTTTTTTTACCCGCAATTCCATAAATAATACTTTTTATGATTATTTCATATCTATTTAACTTTACTATCACATGATATCTATTTCTTTGTTTATTACAAGATAAATTAGTTCTATATTTATTAGGGCTGGGAATCAATACATATTATTGAATAACTAATTAATCCCACAATTTTTTTAAATTAATCGCAATTAAATTATGGTACGTTACACGACAACAAACATAAAAAATCATCATAAATATATTTAATTTATACTTTGTCTTAAATAACAAGCAAGAAATTGGTTAGTCATCATTTATTTTTAAATACAATTAATAAAAGTGTACATGTTCAAATGTTACGTTTTTTTAATTAGACACAATTTTGCAGGTATTCATTTTTGATACAAGTATATGTATATAGTACATAGCATAAAATCAGTGGACATGCTGTCAGCTTAGGGTTATTGTTACAGTGAAATTGCTCCTCACTCTTATGAAATCATTATGCATTATTAAAACGCATTTAAGAGCAAAATCCTCTGCCCATTTGATCCTATTATTGAACAAATCCACTGGAAAACGTCAGAATCAATTCATATCAAGCTTTATTGTCAAGATAAACTTAAGTGTACTGTACATTGCCAATGCAATATTAGACACTACAGTATACAGATATAAAATGTATTGATGGCTGAAGTTTAATGTGCTCAATATTATTATTTTATCTGTATGGTGTTCAGTCTAGTATACACTATCATGCACACATGTGTTGTCTCTCTTTTACGGTTCCGCTTTTGAAACTGGTCAGATGATAGCAGTTGCACATTTACAGGTGATGCAAAGGGAAACAGTAGCTTGCCCGTTATGCCTGGTTCATGCGAATGTCTCCTTTCTCCATGCAGTAAATTCGCTCCCGTGTTTGTAATGTCCGGGACATGCGTTGCATGTGACGAATGCACTGCTCCACACAACTGGTTTCTGTGCTGTGCAGTCGTATCGAATGTGTACCTCCTGAAACTTTATATATCCCAATTAGCCACAGAAAGTGGGGAAAAACATTAGTGAAGTTTCACCCATTGTACATGGGCTTGTTCCATACAGGAAGCAGGTGCAATGCCCCCTCCCCCACCCTATTTTGATAATACATTGCGATCGGGAGGGAGCTCCGATTTGCCTACTATTTCAGGTTTTTGTCGGCAATCTCCACAAATCTGTCGGTGAGCAATTGTAAAAATCGTGTAGTGTAAAATCGGCATAAGGCTGAGTAGCCTGTCAGTAACAAACCGAGACACCTTTCTCCCATCTTGCAAAGGTTTAGGAAGCGGAGAAAGTTATACTGCATTAATTGCATAAACTTTTTTAAACACAAACTATTAAATCGCAAGAAATTAATGCGGTAAATTTCCCAGCACTAATATTTATACATATAATCACTACACCATGTTAATTTTCTGTGCAAATATTAATAAACAATGGTGAATTATCAGTATCCCATCTGCTCAAGGTGGCGCTGATATTTCAGTTATTGATTTGATTTACATTTGACATTGCTAGCTGATGTAGGAACAACACTGAAGTAAACTATAGCAAGTGTAGCACATGGACAGTATGATGACTATTGTCATTTGGGTGTACCACTGAAATAATGTAAGTTGGTCATCTATTTAGACTCAATAAGTGCCTGAGAAAATACATATGTGTCATGTATGTGTAATTTAGGTGTAGCTGATGTGTATCTTATGTTTTATGTGTAGCTCAATATGTGCTTGACAGACAGTTGCATCTCATGAAATTTCAGTGTGACAGAAATTAATTCTGTTCTTGATGTGTCCTGATTTTTTGCTTTAGCTTTGATTTATGAAAAAGTAAACATCAAAATATATATAGATTTTTTCTAATTGTCTTGAAAATATTTTGAAACTTTTACAATATCTTGGCATTTTGTACATACGTTTTTGATAGATATAAGTGCCGGGTCACTAACGACCTGAATATGTAAGTGTTTGTGAAAATTACCATTCATTTAAGGGTTAAAGGGAAAAAAATCGGATCCCTTAAAAATGTCTTGAACTGACACATGTGAAATGTGTCTTTCTATGGTACTGTAATATTGGACCCTGATGGTGCTCCATGGAAATAACAGATGGAAATATAGAACTAAACAAAATTTATGTTTGTCAAAGTGGGAGGAGGAGTATTGTAACACTGGGTTAGTTGTAACACTGTTTGACCAGTCAGAAAAGAGCTGCGGTGATGTCATCAATATTGTAGTCTCCCATTTCCTTTTCAAGCTCACATGAGAAGTGGCATGTCTCTGTTAGTAACACTGTGAATTTTACAACCAAAAAACAGATTTTCAGGTATGAAAGTATTTTTTTAATGCTTTTTTTTGCCTAGCGTTCATTCTATTGTAGATGCAATGTTGCAACTTGCATCACCTAATGTAGTTTACTAATGAGACACTAATGTCTCATAGTTTAATTTGATGCTTTGCATTCATGCTAACTTCAAACCCACAAACGTTAAACAGTTAGCTATGTAATGGCTGGTTGTTGTGGGGATTGTTGTAACAGTTCAAACATTTTATACCCACCCCCTTTTGATGAAGGCAGTCACTTACTGCAAAGAAAATGGGACAGTGCTCCTTTCTTTCCAACCCCACTGTTCTCATAAGCTACAGGCCCTTGATCATAGCGTCAATGGTCCATTCAAGGAGTTGATCAACACAGACAATGGTGCATGAATGAGAATGAATCCTGCAAATACTATCCCAAGCCTGGTCAAGACTGCATTCCCCAATACTGCTACGCCAAGCAACATACAAGCTGGTTTTAGATGTACAGGCATCTGGCCTTTCAATCCAGACATTTTCCAGGAGTGTGACTATGCACCATCACAGGTCACAGATCACCCTGAACCATCTGCCTCTCTGGTCTCCACCTTCAGCTGACAAGCCAGCCCAAGCCTCCATCTCAGCTGAGCCAGCCCAAGCCTCCATCTCAGCTGAGCTAGCCCAAGCCTCCATCTCAGCTGAGCCAGCCCAAACCTCCATCTCAGCTGAGCTAGCCCAAGCCTCCACCTCAGCTGAGCCTGCCCAAGCCTCCATCTCAGATGAGGCAGCCCAAGCCTCTTTTCCAGTTTACCAGGCAGGTCAAACCTTTTCTCAAACTCAGCCAGACCTCTCAACTCAAGCTGCTCAAAAAGGTTTCAGTCCATCTGCTCTCCGTCCATTTCCCAAAGCAGGACCAAGGAAGACTGACAGTGGGAAGAGAAAGAAGAGGCAATCAGAAATCTCGACAGATACACCTGTGAAACAGGCACTTGAAGTGGAAGCAAGGAAGAGGACCATTAAAAAAATTGAATAACCCTGCCATCTGGAACAGGGAAAAATAAGAGAGCAAAGCAAACAGGCAAAAGGCCCAAGCCCAATGATCAAGAGGATTCTGAAACCTCAGATGATGAGAATTTCTGCATTGTGTGCATGGAACAATTCGAAACTCGAGGCCGAAAACAATGTGGGACAAGTGTGTAAACTGTCAGTTCTGGGCCCACAAAACCTGCACTCCAGGGGCAGCTGTCTAAATTTGCCACAATTGTAACAGTGATTGAACCTGTAACACATACACATTCAGTAATACAGTCCACACACACACACATGCATACTCAAACAAACATAGATAGAAATAGTTCTCTTACGAGAGGTTCTCTCGTATTGCGTAAGCTAGCTTACGCTACGGGAAAGATTCATCTTTTCTGAGATATTGAAGCCAAAAAATTATCCTTAATTTTTGTATCCATTGTCAACGCAGTGCGGCAGCTGCAGACCTTGAGCGAGCTAGCTAGCGAGCTCATAGGTTGCTCTGCGGCAACTGCTGCAGCCTATAGACGAGCTTGGGCGAACTCGCATCCAATGAGAGGCGTCCGCGCTCACTGCATCAAAGCCCGCCAAAATGGGCGTGACTAGAGTGCATATAAGCGTAGTTCGTAGGCTGGAACCCTGATTTTCATCTCTTCAGCGAAGCTCTCCGCATCGCTGACCTGGAAGCCGCGTCGCCGTTTGAGGGGCATCTAGCAAGCGTGGACAGCGCTAGAAGAAGCCGGCCGTCTCAGCCACCTTCAGCCATCCTGCGAAGCTACGCCATCCGACGACGTATCCTTTTATTAAGCAAGCTAGTTCTCACAAACTATTCACAAAAGAGTACGAGCGTCTTTTTCAAGATGCCTCGCTCCACTTGCGCCTCATGTCGCGCCCTTCTCAGCACAGGAGACCGCCACATCATCTGCGCTCTCTGCCTGGGACTGGGGCACGCAGAGCTCGCCCTCACTGAGGGCGGATGCGATTTCTGCGAGGAGCTACCGATGTCGACCCTGCGGGCTCGACTCGAAGCGGTCAAAGCAGAAACCGCCGCGCAGCTGCGCAGGAAGAAGCGCCGCTCACAAAGGCTGCCGGAAACTGTGGTTGAAGCGACTGCCTCACCGGAGCCTCTCCCTCGAGCATCGCTTTCACCCTCCCCGCCCCCCCGGGACGCGCAGTTGCCGCCGAGCGGCCGCGACTGCTGCCATCTCGGATGACGAGCGGAGGATAAGGGCCGCTGTTCCATCATGGCTTCGGACAGCGAGGAGTGGACAGGCTCCCAAGCCTCCTCCTCAGCCCAGGAATCCAGCAGGACCCGCGCCGAGTCGAATGGGAGTTAACACGCCTCCTCACACAGGCCGTCGACCGCCTCGGGCTCGAGTGGTCACCGCCCCTGAGCAGGCACCCAACAGACTCGACGGCTGCTTTCTTCAAAGCCATCGCCGCTCTACACCCGCGGCCCGGGCCGCTCCCTTCCTGCCGGAATTACATACGGAGCTTGCAAAGTTGTGGAACGCTCCGTTTTCAGCCAGGACCCGTTCACACGTCTCCACCTCTCTCGCGTCGGTGGACGGCGCCACTGAGAGAGGCTACTCCTCCATCCCCGGTCGAGGACTCGGTAGCAGCACACCTTTGTCCGCCCTCGCGAGATGGCGTTCCAAGCCTGTGCTCCCGTCTAAGGCCTGCAGAGCGACTTCCGCCTATGTTGGCCGCGCCTATTCCGCCGCCGGCCAAGCCGCATCTGCTCTGCACTCAATGGCCGCTTTACAGATCCTACAAGCAGACCTTCTTCGGAGTGGGATGAGAAAGGCAGGCACCCAGAGGCTGTTACTGATCTACGGCGCGACAGACCTCGCCCTTCGGCTACCAAAGCTGCAGCCCAAGCTCTAGGGAAGTGCATGGCCTCGCTGACTGTGACCGAGAGACACTTATGGCTAACACTAGCCGACATGGGAGAAGCAGAGCGCTCCATGTTCCTCAACGCACCGCTCTCTCCAACCAGTCTCTTCGGCTCCGCGGTGAGTGGCATTGTTGACCACTTCTCAGAAGTCCAGAAAGCCACCCAAGCCATGAACCTCTTCCTGCCGCGTCGCGCTAGCTCCTCTGCAGGCCGCTCACGTGATCAGCCTCCTGCACGAGCCTCTTCACAGCGTCCAGTTCAACAATCTCAGACTTCTCAGCGTCGACAGGGCGGCCGCCCTCGATCGGCTCAGACAGCCGCCGCAGACCGCCGCCCCGCGGGCCTCGATCTAAGGTAACGCTGAAACCCGAGCAGCCGAAGTCTTCCTAACTGTGTTGAACAAACGACGGCTCAGTCCGCCACGGCCGGACCACTGTCAAAGCTTTACCCCTGTCAGTCCCCTTCTCTCAGGCTACTACAGTGGTGAATTTAGCAGCCAACAAGCCGGTGACACTGCCCGCTTGCTCAGCACTCAAACGCCGCTTTCACGGCGACCCAAATAAATCTTGTAAAGAGCAAACATGTCTTATGTGTAGAAAAAGTGCCCACAACCCAGTGTTCAGCCCTACACACAAGCATAACACATCCCGTGCCCCTATCAGAGCACGCTCTCATAAAGCGGTTACTGAACCGCTCGAAGCGTCAGAGTCAATGAAGGCGCCCACAAATGCGTGCGTGCGCCCATTCTCTGCCCGCTCTGTCACACGACCAGCCCTATGTGTAGAAAATGTGCCCACAATCCAGTGTTCACTTCTGCACACAAGCACTGCATGTCTCGTGTCCCCACCAGAGCACGCTCACATAAAGCGGTTACTGAACCGCTCGAGCGCTAGAGTCAATAAATGCGCCCACAAATGCGTCGTAGCGCCCATTCTCTGCCCGCTCTGTTACACGGCCAGCAACCATTCCTCTGTGTGTAAGTCCCGTGCCCATGACTATGCTTGCGCATCACGTAACAGATGTGACTCTTTCCCCATTCATTCCAATCGGAAGTCACTCACAAAACAGCCTGTTCATGCTGTCTCGCGAGCAATCATGCATAAACACACTAAACGCTCACACATTTTGTTCAGCTCTGTGTGCGGCAATCAGAGCGAATTGGCCATTCACCCTCTAGCGTTACGCTTCAAAGCGTGGGAAGCTATTCCAGGGATATCCAAGTGGGTGTTAAGCACAATACAACAGGGCTATTTGCTACAGTTCGATCGCCGCCTCCCTCGCTTCAGAGCTGGCTCGAAACCACTGTGAACACGGAAGCAGCGTGCATGCTTCGTTCAGAAATAGCAAGCCTTCTGTGCAAAAGGGCCATAGAAAAAGTGCCACCCTCTCTGAGCGAGTCGGGGCTTTACAGCCGTTATTTTCTTGTTCCCAAGAAAGACGGCGGCCTCAGACCCATATTAGATCTCAGGGTTTTGAACAAGGTGCTTGCAAAAGACCGTTCAAAATGCTTACAATCAGGAAACTCCTCACGCATGATGCGCCAGGGGACTGGTTTATTTCTCTCGATCTGAAAGATGCATACTTTCAGATTCAGATAAATCCCGTCACAGGCCATTCTTGAGATTAGCCTCGACGGCCAGGTTTATCAATACACCGTCCTTCCGTTCGGCCTGTCCTTAGCACCCGTACTTTCACGAAGTGCATGGATGCGGCGCTCGCACCCCTCGCGGAGTCAGGGTTTGCGAATTCTGAACTATTTGGACGACTGGCTGATTATGGCTCAGTCACATATGGAGCTTCTGTCTCACAGAGCAGTTCTCCTCAGCCATCTGAACAGTTTGGGTCTTGCAGTCAATTGGACCAAGAGCTCACTACAGCCCAGTCAGACCATTTCCTTCCTGGGAATAGAACTAGACTCCGTGGCAATGACGGCTCGCTTATCTACACAGCGCGACGCCGTGTTCAGCGACTAGCCGCATCTTTTCAGATGAACAGCCTCACGCCTCTGAAGAAATTCCAGAGAGTGCTAGGTTACATGGCCTCAGCCGCAGCAGTACTTCAGCTGGGTTTACTGCACATGCGCCCGCTTCAGCACTGGCTAAACACCGCGCGTCTCGCCGGGCTTGGGCCACAGGCCGCCAGCCCATCAAGGTGACTCAGACCTGCATATCAGCTCTGCAGCCCTGGACAGTGGCCGAATGGTATCAGCGGGGAGTGACAATGGGAGCTGTATCTCGCCGAAAAGTCATCTCGACAGACGCGTCCAACACGGGTTGGGGCGCGGTCTCGCGAGGGCTCTCCGGTTTTCGGCCTATGGTCAGTTCAGGAAAAGCTCCTTCACATAAATTGTCTGGAAATGATAGCGGTCGAGTACGCCGCGTGCGCTTTCTCCCGGTCATTCAGGGTCACCACGTCCTGGTCCGTTCGGACAACAGATCTGTGGTATCCTACCTAAACCGTCAGGGCGGTGTCAGATCCAGGAACCTCTTCCATCTGACAAAACGCATACTGAGTTGGTCCCAGTGTCACCTGCGCTCGCTGAGGGCGACGCACGTGCCAGGCCACCTGAACAACGGCCAGGACAGACTGTCCAGAGACAATATTCCCCCAGGGAATGGTCCCTGCACGCTCAAACAGTCCAGACGTTATGGCACCTATTCGGCAGAGCAGAGATAGACCTCTTTGCGTCCAAAGAGAACTCTCACTGCCCAATATTTTTCTCGAAGCGAGGACGCGCTGGCCCAGGACTGGCCCAGACGCCCGCTTACGCCTTCCCTCCCGCCTCGCTATTGCCACAGGTAATGCAGAGGATCAGGAAACGCGTCACTCGGTGCTCCTCATAGCCCCGCTGGGAGAATCAGACATGGTTCCCGGAGCTTACGCAGCTGTCACTGACAGCGCGTGGCCCATCCCAGTGAGAGCAGATCTCCTCTCTCAAGCTCGCGGCACAATCTGGCATCCCCACCCAGAGTGCTGGGCGCTGCATGCGTGAGTGATCAACGACTACCCGTCGCTCTGCCAGAAGGAGTAATAAACACCATCATACACGCTAGAGCCCCTTCCACGAGAAGACTCTATGCGTCAAAATGGTCTGTGTTCTCAAAATGGTGCACCGACAGAGACCTGGACCCACGGACATGTGGGGTGTCGTCGCTGCTCGTGATTTCTACAAGAGCTGCTGGATAAGGGCAGATCCCCATCCACGCTCAAAGTGTATGTGGCGGCCGTTGCAGCGTTCGCTGAACCCTGCACGGCCAGTCATGGGGTAAAACGAGCTGGTCATCCGCTTCCTCAGGGAGCTAGAAGGATGAACCCCGCGCCCCCATCGGTTCCTATCTAGGATCTTTCTATAGTTCTCGAAACTATGAAAGCCCCCTTTCGAACCACTTCAATCCGTGGATTTGAAATACCTTTCACTCAAAACCGCTTTTCTGACTGCCCTGTCATCAGTCAAACGTGTGGGAGACCTTCACGCGCTGTCTGTCAGCGCTGCGTGTCTTGAGTTTGGACCAAGTGACTCCAAGGTCATTTTAAAGCCTAGACACGGCTATGTTCCCAAGGTGATCGGTACTCCTTTCAGAGCACAGGTCATTTCCTATCGGCGCTGCCAGCACCGGATAGCGAACGCGACGCCAATCTCCTTTGCCCGGTCAGAGCACTGAGATTGTATACTGCGCGCTCCGCTGCTTTCAGACGCCCGAGCAGCTTTCGTTTCATTCGAGGGCGCACCAAAGGTCTCGCCGCCTCGAAACAGACACTATCTAGATGGATAGTGGACGCTATTGCTGCTGCATACGCGTCAAAAGACCTGCCATGCCCGTTGGGCATTAGGGCTCACTCCACTAGAGGCATGGCATCCTCGTGGGCATGGTCCAGCGGAATTTCCATTCACGACATATGTGTGGCAGCGGGATGGACTTCCCCTCCACCTTTGTCAGATTTTACAATATGGAAGTGCCCGCTCTGCAGGCAAAACTACTAGCGGTTTAATACGCTACAGCTCCCCTGGTGAGCTGCACTGATGGGACACATTCCACACAGACCGGCACCGCCGCTCTGTCGTTCCCGTCCTACTATGTGCTTATGTATTACACAATCAATGACCCGCATTCTTGCCGGCCAAATATTATTTCCCCACTCATAAGGGCTCCCCGGTCCCCCTTAATTCCCTGGGGCTCATACAGTGGATGCTTGGCACGCATGGCGTTGACAATGGGTTCCCATAGCGTAAGCTAGCTTACGCAATACGAGAGAACCTCTCGTGAAGAGAACGTATCGGTTACCTAACGTAACCTCGGTTCTCTCTAGATGAGGGAACGAGTATTAGCGTAGCCGGCCGTGCTTCGCGCCACGGCGACTTTTCGCTTCAGTCAATGAAAACCAGGGTTCCAGCCTACGAACTACGCTTATATGCACTCTAGTCACGCCCATTTTGGCGGGCTTTGATGCAGTGAGCGCGGACGCCTCTCATTGGATGCGAGTTCGCCCAAGCTCGTCTATAGGCTGCAGCAGTTGCCGCAGAGCAACCTATGAGCTCGCTAGCTAGCTCGCTCAAGGTCTGCAGCTGCCGCACTGCGTTGACAATGGATACAAAAATTAAGGATAATTTTTTGGCTTCAATATCTCAGAAAAGATGAATCTTTCCCGTAGCGTAAGCTAGCTTACGCAATACTCGTTCCCTCATCTAGAGAGAACCGAGGTTACGTTAGGTAACCGATACGTTTTTCAGTTAATGTAAAATTTTGAAAAAATAAGTGTTTTTGTCACTTTAAATTGTTCAGCTTATTCAAAACAATGTCTTCTTTATTCTTCAATAAAGTTATTGTATAAATTGTAAAGTGTGGATCTTATTTTAGCAAATTACATCTCGTTGTTACATCCATCCCCAGCTAGTGTTACAACTCAACCCAGTTGTGGGGTAGGCTGTAACAACGGAACTCTTTGTATTTTACACTAACTTACATAATCTATGATTGTGTAATAGATGTCCAAGTGAGTTATATTTGTAAAATACAGTTAAGGGTAGTATGTATCAAAGTTTGAGAGACCTAGCACAAACAACCACTGAGTGACTGATACTCAAACAAAAAGTGTTACTTTCATCCCCGGTCTCCCTAACTATGACATTTACACGTGTGTTCTTATGTCCTTTCTTACCGAAGGGAACTTAGGAATAGTTCATCAAAAATTATAATTCTCTCATCATTTACCCACCCTTATGCCATCTCAAACTTGTATTACTTTTTTGGAGCTTAAAAGTGTTGGAACCCATTGACTTACAGTATATCTACATTTGTTTTTGATTTTCGCAAAAGAAAGAAAATCATACGAGTTTGAGATGGCATAAGGATGAGTAAATGATGAGAGAATTATCATTTATGTTGAACTATTCCTGTAAATGACATTACAAAACACATAACAGTAATGGATATTACCAGGGTAGCTGACAATACAGGTTGCATGCTAAAACACAACTCAAACCAGAAAAGAAACCCAGAACAAATGGACATAATTTGAACTTCTAATTATGTTGTTTGTAAACCAATAATTATACAGTACAGGCAGCTACATGCTTTTTTACAGATGGGTCATGGCAATGAGCATAGGGTATTTCTAGTGGAGTTGTTTAATGTTGAATTTTTTTTTCAATCATTAATTCAAGTTAGATTGATGTGAGATATGAGGCTTTACAAGAAGTGCATCTCAAGACATGTTTCTTGAGGCTTTTTCTGATTCAGCTAGAGAATCAACTTGTCTTACAATTATTAGGAATTTGTTCCACCAATAAGGAGCATGTAGCCTATTTTTTCCCAACAAAAGGATACAAATTGTTTTCATAGCCCCACACAAAATTAAAAAGCTGTTTGAAAATATGCTTGCAACATAAAGATATTTACAAACGTGCTATTATCAAATAATTTATTTATTTTGATTATTATTGTGTTATCCCTTAGGGCTGTATTTGCAAACTTGAATATGCACATCAGGTTTTCTCTCCCTCTTTCATTTCACTGCCCAAGGCAGCCCACTGGCAAAACTTAAGAGGCACCCAGCTATCATGGTGGAATTCCCCGCTAATTATTTGATGTTAGGTTTCATAGGGATTTTCGATGTGCCCTTCTTTATCCTTACTTAATCTATAGAGATGTTAGCTTTTTTTCCCCTTCTGAAAATATTTACTGAAGCCTTGTCATTTAGAGCAGAGAGAAATCCTTGCATAATAACCATTTGACTTTCAACACAAACTATGGATTTAACATTTTCCGTGGAAGAAAACTGTTAAAATAACCATGCCCCAAAGCATGTTTAAACATGTCACATAATGTGCAAAATTTGTTTTCGCAAAAATGTTGTTGAATGAGCAAGAAGACGAGATGATGCCAGAGGGGGTCTTGGCAGTCTTCTCATGTCCAATGGTGTTTTAACAACTGCTTGTAGCCTAGAAAGACACAACAGATCCAATCATGCTCCACATATTAATGAAATGGAGCAAAAATTTTGTGATTTGTCTGGAGGTGAGAAAGATAATGGCAAGAACGCATAGCATTACCAAACTTTTGTGGGTGGTGTAGTCCAGGGGTACCTACAGCATCTGTTATCATCACGGCATTAATGCTTACATCAAAGCTTACATTCCACACTCCCTAACTACACTTACAACTTCAAGTCCATGTGCCCTCTGGAAGCTTGAGATCGGTGGGTAATCTTGACACCTCATGGTGCCATCTCACAGAGGCACAAAATATCTTTCTCAGACTTTCATTTACACCATTCCTCGCTGGTGGAACAACTTTCCGAACTCTACCCGAGCAGCTGATTTTCTAATTAATTTCTAGAAACATCTAAAGATACATTTCTTTCATAAGAACTTGGTATGTCCCAATACTGGTATTGGAATCGGGTCCGATACCATACTCGTGCTCGTAAAAATGCTCTGTTACCAAAAACCAATGCCATTTGACATAAGAATGTCATTCTGTAAACATTCAGCACACAAATTAAAACCACTTTATGACCTAATGAGATTTAATACTGCTATTTAATGAGATAAACATATAGTTGGCATGTGCAGCGCAAATCAAATTTGAGCACTTGTGAATGTGTGGAGACAGTGTTGTGCCAACGCGTGCTGCACATAACTTTTAAAGCTCCTCCTTGGCTCATACACGGAACCACCATCAGGAGCATCACAGGCCCCGTTTGTAGCAGATGACAGAAGGCAAAGCGCTAATTCAAATAGTAGCGAGAGGCACAAACAGAGTACATAATTATTTAATTAAATAGTAGCCTTTGTGGTTTAAAAATCATTTTGAGTCACGTAGCGACCGGCTTTTCTGGACTGAAAAGCTATCATCGTCACACATAAACACAGCCAATTCAAATGTCTGACAAAATAAAAGCTAAATTTAAATGAATATGACAGAAATATATCACTACAGTAAAGATATGTAATATTCACTGTATTACTATACTACTACTACTAATAATAACAATAAATCAATAGTAATTGTATTATATTCAAGCAATAGCTCAGATCTGTTATGCAGCACTTTATTTGTCAAAACATAACTCCAATGCTGTATTTTGTACTGTGTTAATAAAAAAAAAGCACTTCATTTGATAAAAAAATAATACAATATTATGTTGAAAATTAATTGTTATATTTTCATTTGATTAAAGATTTAATTAAATAATGAATTTAAACACAATTTTGATGATACAATTCAAATAAACTGTTGACATGGAGTCCAGGAAAAAAAAAAAAAAACAGGTATCAGACTCGGTATTGGGACATCCCTAGTGAGAAATTGACCCAATCCTAATGCACACTATTTATTTAACCAGGTTTGTCTCATTGATATATAAAATCTCTTTTTCAAGAGAGACCTGGCCAAGATAGCAGAACAAATTAGATCACACAATCACAAAACAAACACAAAAGAGGCAAAGACAACTCAAGCGCATTTCAATTAAATAAAAGTGCCATTAATTAAAACATTTGCACGTGTGAATGGACTCATGTTCTATAGTTTTAACATAACCTTTAAAATCATTTAAGGAAATTATACACTGTAAGTGTTTTCTGTAGGTCATTCCAAGTAGAAGGTGCAACAAACATGAAAGCCTTTTTGAACAACTCTGTCTGGGCTTGAGGTACATTCAATGAAATAGTTTTGTGGGACCGTAAAACATAAGTACTCTGTGTAAAAGAAAGAAATTCAGATATGTAACATGGAAGCCTGCCTATAATGCCCTTATATATAAAGATATAAAGGTGAGTAAGCCGGCGAATTGATAGAGAAGGCAAATTCACTGTGGAGTAAAGTGCACAGTGATGAGTGAGGGGTGTGCAATTTGAAATAAATCTTAAAGCTCCATGAAACACAGCATCCAACCTCTGAAGACACTTAGATGGGGCATTCGTATACAACAGATCACCATAATCAATAATAGAGAGAAATGTGGCATCGACTATCTTTTTCGGACAGAAAAAGTAAAACAAGATTTGTTCCTAAAGAAAAAACCTAGCTTTAATTTCAACTTTTTTACTAGATTATGTATATGAAGCTAACTGTCTTCTTTCATCTTAAAAAATAAATAAAGTTATAATAATAATTCTCATTCCATTCGTTCACCACCATCTCTCACCTTCCTCCCTACTTGTCCTTATCTGGGCAATTTGAAATTTGTGATGCAACACTTCTCATGTTATTGTCTTGTTAGGACCAATAGCTTTCGCTGTATTCCTCATTTGTAAGTCACCATGGATAAAGCGTCTGTCAAAACATTCCACTATTGACGAATCCCCGACAGCTCTGCCTGGCCTCCAGATTACGTTGCACAACAGAATATATGAGAAAAGTGATACTTGTTATGAAAACAAATGCATAATCATATGTTATACATTTCAGAATATGATGTGTATGTTTTTAATCGCCTCAAGGCATCATATATTTTATTGGTTACAACATGAAAAAGTACCTCCTACTGTAAAATCTACCGATTTGCTTACCTGACTGTCCAAGAGAACTGGCAATTTCTCTCCAACTCTTCTCTTTCTTCACCCAGTTGTGGTACAATTCAGATGAAACATAAAATAGGCACTGGTGCTCTTTCCAATGTTTCACAAATTTTTCCTCCATTTCTTTGGTCCAATGAGACTTTCTTGATACTGCAGCCTTGCTAGTTGATGTTCTGTTGTAGGTATATCCCTCCCACTGAAACTTCCTGTGCCCCGTTTCTTGCTCTCTCATTGGCTGTAGGTCAGTGCTGGTGGTTGTATTCAGTCAAAACATATTTTGCATTGCACGATTTGGAATCGCAGACAGGTCCAGATATTTAACATCCTAGATATCGTGCTGACATCAGTGACATATCGGCACTTCTCTCAAATCGCATCTTTGATAGTTAATACAATGCAATCGGCGTTCACGGGAGCGAGCTCCGTTTTGCCCACAATTTCAGGCTTTTCTTGGCGATCTCCACAAAATTTTCGGCGAGCAAAAATCGGGCTTAAAATCGTGTAGTGTAAACTCGGCATATATCGTAAGTATTTCACAGTAGATCTTTTTCCAGTGAAACATTATATTTGAAGGACTCTTAAAAGCGTGAAATTCATTTTTTTTCCATATCTGCCATTGAGGAGTTATCAGTCAAATAACAGACAATCCCGGAACTGAGTACCCATGAGCAAAGATGGCAGGCTCCAGATCGTGTAATTCCGGGAGTTCCTATGCCAACTGAGCAACACCAAAGAGAAGATTGCTAACAGGTAGCTTTTTCCAGGTATATTAGAATTCATCGTCTTGAAGATGTTGATAATCATACTCCGGAGTGTGTGATTAGGGTTGGAGCTCAACTTTGCAGGACAATTCCCCTCCATAGTTGAATAGCCCTGGTGTAGTCGTATCTTTCTGTTCATTTATCAAATTGTGTTGCATTTTCGGAAAAGTGGCAATGAATTATACTGTATCTTCAGTGGTACAAAACTTAGTGTAAAGGAAATGGAATTTCAGAGTTAACCTCATTTTACATTATCTAAACTCAAAAGGATAGGCTTATGCAATGAAGAACATAGCCTCCAGCCTTCTCTAATTGGAGCAGTAACAGTGCAACATGGGACAGAGACTGATGAGAACAACCATCCACAGAGCTTTAAGGGCAGACTTTCTCTCTCTCTCTCTCTCTCTCTCTCTCTCTCTCTCTCTCTCTCCCTCAAATTCTAATTAGCATTATCTGCATGACTGCACACAGTGTACAATGTTGCCAAAGTATTCTGTAATAGTAATAATAAAAATAAATAATAATAAAAAAAATACATTACATACTTAAATCAACATACAGGTAAGTGCACAAATTGTACAGAAACTTGTGGAATTTATTGAGGGGTCACCCTCTCTCCCTCTGATCACAACAAGCAGACACATATTCTGCTACTAAATCTATACATTCAGCCTTCTCTTAAAGAACATTTGAGTTTCTCAATATTACATATTCATTCAGTATCTGGCAGTATCTGTTCTATGAGTGTAAAGTGTGTGTTTCTATTTCTCTCCTATTTACTGCACTCAGTGAAGAAGTGTACATCCTCTAGGTCTCCTTGAGTGCAGTGTGAACACAGTCTGTACCGACCCGTCTCTGCAGTCAGACTGTACTCACTCTCACTATACTTCATGAGGAGCTTCCTGTGGTAGTAGTCTTTAATTTTGGTCAGATATGGTGCCAGTTTATATTTTGTTTTAATTTCTTTAAGTAGTTAAATTTTTTTTGAGCTTGCTATGGCAGTAAGGTTGTGTTTTGTGTTTGTATAAGTTTTGCCTGCCTGAATGGAATTTATGCATTTAGCTGCTGCTTGTCCACGAAATACTTTAACCCTTTCCAGCCAGAGCATTCAAATTTGGGAACAATTATTCCCATGGTTCCTGTCTTAATATCTTTGCCGTCCAATCACTGATTTTATTTCTGAAAACTGCCAGATACTCATGACAATATAAGCTAAAGGCACATATGACTGGTTAAGGGGGTTACTAGGCGTGAATAATAAATGTATCGTCATCTGTGTCATCCGGTTTAGTGAGAATCACCCATTCTACATAGAAATAATTTTTTTTTGTAGATTTCTTTGACTTTGATTTATTTAAAATTGCCTGCACTAACCTTTCACTCTCTGTTTTCAACATGTCCGGAGCAAGAACTGCATTTAGATTGTGTGTAGCTTCCTGTTCACAAGAAAAGTGTGAGAGGGCTGTCTGCAGTTGGACATTCTGGCTAGTCTGCAAGCCTTTGGTGACTATTCAGTGTAAAGATTTATGAAGAACACACTGCTGTCTACCAATTGTTGTACCTTTTTTTCTGTTGTAGAGATGGATAGAGACTATGGATACCTGCTCAGCACCCTCAAGAGGAGGAGGCAGCTGACTGCAGATGAGCTTAGGTCCATAGCAGAGGAGGACAAGGCTCATGAGTGGAACTACTGCAGGAAAACCCGGACCACAAGGCTATGGAGGATGAGATGGAACCTGATCCCCAGCCAAGACCATCAACTGGGTAAGCATGAATGTGTATGTATTGTTTTTTTTCTATTTCTCATATGACTGATACTCACATTAACACTAAAACTGTTATTCGTATTATTTTGGGTACGTCTAGCCATTCTCGTACAGGTCCTAAGTCAGCTAGAAAGCATAAATGCTTCCCTGACGCTGTTTCTTATCCTTCGTACTCTGACATTGATTCACAGGCACCAAAACCTCTACCATTTAAGCCTATACATCCATTCGGTATTGACTTAGGTAGTAGTGTGCGTCAGGATGTGCGGTCAATGTGATGTTGCGAGAAATTGACTTTTTAATGCTGTTTTTTAGTCTGGCTGTAGTTGCTGAGATATGCAGCTTTACAACCCGTCAGGGGTGGGAGCTCATACTTAACTGTCCATCATATTCTAGCTACCAAGGAGCTTGGATGGAGGTGACCCCTGATGAGTTTGACAAATTTCTTGGGTTGCTCATTTAAATGGGATATTCAATTCTCCCTGATTCCCGTCGTTATTGGGGAACCAATTCACTTCAGGGCTCATGGGCGAGGGGATTTATGACGTGTGACCGCTACAAGGATCTTTTAGCAGCTCTACATTTTGTAGACCCTACCACAGAAGATAATCAGGATCACCTTAGGAAGTTGTGTTATCTTATGGACCACCTCAAACAAAAATGCCAGCAGCTCTTTCAGCCAAACGAAAATCCCGCAAGAGATGAACAATACATGAAGGACAAGCCTACTTGGTGGGGTTTTAAATTATGGGTAATTGCAACATCAGACTCTTGAGTATGCTCTTGACTTTAATGTTTACATAGGTAGTCATGATGGATGTGTCACTGACTTGGCCAACAAAGTAGTTGAATCGTTACTGCAGCCATTCAAAGACCAGGGCCATAATGTTTGGTTTGACAACTTTTAGACATCCCCAGCTCTTATGGTTAAGTTGTTAGAAATGGGAGCTAATGCCTGTGGGACATGCAGGGTGAAATGTAAACTGTTTCCTGCAGAATTTAAAGACATCAAAAGATGGGAATGCAAGACAGCTCATGGGGTTATGAGGTGGTGTAGGATTGAGGGGAATATGCTTGTAATTCAGTGGAAGGAATCGCGTGCAGTTACATGCCACTACAATTTCCATAATGCGAATGGCTCAACCATAATTACTAGGTTTGTAAAAAATGATGGCGACTAGACAAATTAAGTAGCCCTCCAGCCCACTGTCATCAGTGATTGTAACAAAAACATGGGCGGTGTTAATAGGTCAGACCAAATGATAAAATCTTACGATGTCCTACAAAAAACTCAGAAGTGGTGGAAGACTCTTTTTTTCCACTTCATAGACATTCATCAATAGTCATCAATAGTTTCATATTGTTTAAGGAATGGCAACACCATTCATGCGGCACCAAGGGATGAGCGTAGACAGTTGAACTTAACCCAGATAGAAAACCTGGCTCGTCAGCTGGAAGGTATCGATATTCACACAAGTTTCCCTTTGCAAACACTAAAGCCTGTAGTCCCTCCTTCGTCATCACTCCACACAGCCCATGTCCCTACATTTGAAGAGTCCTATAAGAGATGTTGGTTATTCTATCTGAAAAATAGGATTGAAAATAAAACTAAAGTAGCATGTTGCGCACCATAATGTAATGGCAAAAGACTTTGCTTGGTTCGCGATAGGAACCGTTTTCAGTCTTGGCACTCAGCTGAGTGTGACCAGTTTCGCGAAGAGGCCTAGGTTGGGCTGTGTTCACTGGTGTTTCCGAGAAGAGTGGGGAAGATCTGCAGATGACGCTGCCACACCTTCTCCCAGTGAGGACAAGGAACGTGCATGTGCCACTGAAAAGAACATGCTTTGTGTCTTTTCAAGGGTGGTCGGAGAGCTTGGTCTTGAGTAATCTCTAGAGAAACCTGAAAAATCTCGCCTAGGTGAATGGCTTTTGCAGTCTGGATGCCATCAAGCTACAGCATTCTGCAGATCTTCCCCACTCTTCCCGGAAGTCCTGGTGCACGCCCTATTCAGCTGGCTTGCACAGCGATTCAACTCTTCTCAATAAAGTGGACCACTGGAAGAAAAATGTAATGCCCAGCGCCTGGCTAAAAATCCCACACCAGCTGCCTCAGTGCTGCCAAATGTCGCCGCCGAGCCACTGGTAAAGCCACACAGGCCGTGGCCCAAATGAAGGCAGCTGCCTCAGTGCAAGCACTGCACTTACGGGAAATGACGGGATAGCAAAAAGATTACAGCGCTCATTGAACATGCATGAGACGCACACAGAGCTTTCCCACTTCAAAGCAAACACATTATGCGCAACTGCTTCCCAATGGTGAGCACTGCATTATATCATGTTTTGAACTTACCAAATTGCCCTCTGTTCCGTTACACGGGCACGTGGAGAGCTCTTACTGGCATTCTGACTGGGTGCTAAAAATGATCAAACATGGTTACACGATCCAATTTGCACGTCGGCCACACTGTTTCAACTGTGTTCTATCTTCCATGGTTCTGTCTGAAGATGCACTGTTGTTATGAGCTGAAATACAAAATCTTCTCGCAAAGAAGACAAAAGAGGTTGTTTCATATGAATTAATAAGCCTGCTGTGCGAACTGTGGCAAGTCATCATCGGCGTGTCAGAGCTGGTGTTCACAACGATCAAGCACAATTTGTGGTCTGACCACAGGATGTACGGGTGTTGCAAACACAGCAGGATTATTTCAGCCATTATTTCCCTGCTCTGGAGAAGGACGGTGGGCTTCTGCACATTATAGTTCTGAGATGCTTGAATCAAGCGCTCACGACGCACCCATTCAAAATGTTATCTCATAAACAGATCTTGTATCAATAGATCTGAAGGACTCATACTTCATGTACCAATTGCACTGCATTACAGGAAGCTTTTTAGATTTGCGTTCGAGGGAACTGCATATCAATTCAAAGTCCTTAATTTCAGTCTGTTTCTACACATTCACAAAATGTATCGATGCAGCACTCACCCCATTGAAAGTAAACGGTGTGCGTGTTATAGTTGGTTATTACTAGCCAATCAGAGGCACTACTGAGCAAACACAGAGACTTGCTGCTTTGCCATATTGGAAATCTGGTCTAATGTCAACTGGACAAAAGCACACTTTTCCCCAGCAAGTAAATCTCCTTTATATGATTTAATGCATTCTCACCTCAGGATCGAGTGTATACACACCATTCTTAGTTATCTGTTTCAGTTCAAACTGAAAAAACATTACCACTGAAGTCATTTCATTTTCATGTGCATCGTGGTGACTCACCACAGTCTGGCTGGTCTAGCACTATGGATAGCGCCAGCATTCTACCAACAGGGTGTTATGCAGGGTCAAGTTTTCAGAAGGAAAGTGCTGACCACAAATGCATCTAACACAGGTTGGGGAACAGTGTGTAATGGACGGCTGTCTTTCTGGCTTTGAGAGCTTTTCATTCCGATATTGAAAATCAACACATTCTGATTAGTTCAGACCACACAACAGTAGCAGCATATATAGGTCGCCATGATGCGCTGGCCAATGTATTTCCAGCGAAACGCAAGTATGTGTTTCCCCTGGTGCGCCTCCTTCATTCTGTCATAATCAAAGTCTAAGTGGACATGGAAACAATACTGTAAATTGTGCTGAAATGGCCCAATCAGTCCTGGTTTCTGGAAATGATAGCAATACTGGATGGGCCTCCATGGGAAATACCGGAAATTATAAAAATCTTCTCTCTCAAACAAAAAGCACGGTTTGGCATCCCCAGTTAGAGCTGCGAAGCCTACACATGTGGCCTTTGAACGGAGAACAGCGGATGAGCCAGAATTGGCTCAGTCGATTATGAACACCATATTACGGGTAGCTCGCCATCCACGAGACACCTTTATGCACTGAAATGGAATGTGTTCACTAATTGGTGATTTTCACATGGCAAAGACCCAGTGAACTGCCCCATACCTGAAATTTGTACATTTGTTAAGAGCGATTGGACACAGGGCTCACTCCGTCTATGCTCAAAGTTTATGTGCTGATTATATCTGCATATCTCGAAGCTGAAACCGGCACCTCTATAGGAAAACATGATTCAATCATAATTCCTAGGGCCCGGCAACAGACCTGACTTGGGACTAAACCCTCTGGGTTCTGAGGGTGTTTTGGGCCCTGGGGAAGTTTTGACATGCCTGGACATTTGTGCTTTTTTCAGTTGCTTAAAAACACATTAATGGCTAAAGTCTGATAACACTGTATTCAGCGAAAACTGGGCTACAATAATATGTGAGCAACATGTCTGTACATGTTTGCATTTTTGAGAAAATAACGTTTATGCATAGTTTTTAGAAGAACAACATTTTCAAAAGTCATTGAAATAAAGCCATATAACACATACTCAAAATCTGTCCACAAACCTTTTGAGAACTGGATATTGTAGCCTAGAGGTATTGCTACAAAATGATGTGAAAACCATCCTGATCCCTCATTCATACAAAACAATGTAGTAATTGAACTTTTGTAAGACACTTTTAGTGTTAGAAAGGTCATATGCGAGGAGGCGTGAACTATTATGAATATTGATTGTAATTCACACCTGAGGAGACAAATGACCCCTCCCCTGGGCCCATCAATGAGGAATGTGTCAGAAAGAGAATGAATGTGAGGAGACTTAATGATCAAAATCAAGTTTTAAATAAAAAGAAGTAATCTGACTACACATTTTCTTTACACAAACACTTTTAGACCTACACTACCATTTAAAAGAAGTCTCTTCTGCTCACACAGTCTGCATTTATTTGATCCAAAATACAGTAAAAAACATTGACATTGTGAACTATTTTTACAATTTTAAAGAACAGTTTTCTATTTGAATATATTTTAAAATGCAATTTGTGATCAAAGCTGAATTTTCAGCATCATTACTGCAGTCTTCAGTGTCACATGATCCTTCAGAAATCATAATAATATGCTGATTTCTAATATGGGAATATTTAAAGTGCATTTTACTCATTTAACCTGAACACATATTTGCAAGCACAAACTTCATTGATGATGAGGCAGCATAAACACTATTTCAAATATAATCTAAACATTCATATTATTTTTATATCATAATACATATCATATTTATGTCATACAGCATACAATTTAAATACCTGCTTTAGCCAAAACAGCATTTACATGTAACTAAAACGTACTTATTAGGACATATTTCAAATTTCAGTACTCTGAATCCTGGCTGGCAAGTCTGGAAACAGTCCCACTAGTAAAATATGTACATGTTTATATAAAATAGCATGTCAACTAATTAAAACAATGACTTACTCATCCGAAATTGTTTCCTCGCCTGAATCAAGTCTCTCTTCAAAATAGAAGTGTTCATCGGAGTCCTGTTCTTCTTCTGAGGAAAATTGTAACTCTTCATCACTATCCAGGAGTTTTCTCACTCGTGTATCATGCTGTCTTTCAAACATGCAGAAAAGTGAATTACTTTTTCACCATTTGCATTGATCGCCTCAGCACATTAGCGTATGAATAGCATGCTCTGCTGGTGGGTGTGATCACATTAGAGATAATTCGCTGAGCCAGGTGAAACTGTACATCGCTTTGTTTCATACAGATTACATTGCAGGAGAATATATGTTTTAAATTTGAATTGTTTTATTTAAAAGTAGACATTTTAAGCTTTCTTTAGACATATGTTTCATGTTTGTGTGATAAGTATTCGCGGAGTTTCAGTTCATTTATGTTTCAGATATATGCTCGCAAACCCAAAGACTGCTTACAGATCACCCTTTTATTTTCTTTATTTTTACAAAAGAACAAGGTTTTGTTGTTATTGTGAGTGTACACAAATAAAAGTAGACCCTTTATAGTCTCTAATGATGTCTTACACTTATCTCTATGCCCCAAAATGATGGAGAATTTTATGTTGTTTCCACTGTAATGACGAAAACATCCAGCAGGACGTGCCAGCTTGCGACTGTTCGACCCCAGAGGGTTAACTTGGTCACAAAACTGCTTGCGGGGCCTCCCTTCGAGTCTCTGGACTATGTTGAATTGCATATGCTTTCTCTTAAGACCGCATCACTGCTGGCTTTGGCCTCAGTAATACGGGTTGGTGATTTGCAAGCACTGTCAGTTGGCAATTCATGTCTAAAGTTTGGTCTGGGCCTTTCAAAACCACTGTCAAACCCAGAAAAGGCTCTGTGTTTAAGGTTATAACCACACCCTTCAGAGCGCAGGTGGTTCATCTTCAAGACTTTTCCCTCCACCATTTAATTTGGAAGAGGAGCAGTCCTTGCATTTGGTATATCCTTTGCGAGCACTACACACATATGTTGAGCACACATGCTAGTTCAGACTATCTGACCAACTCTTTGTGTGCTATGGAGGACGCAGGGTGCTAATTGCCTAATTGGTGTTAAAGTACACTTAACTACTGGCCTCTTCATTGACATGGGGATGGACAAACAGTGTGAGCAGGATGGTCTTCTCAAAACACATTTGCAAGGTTTTACAACCTAGACATAACATCTCTCTTAAAACAGGTCCCCTCTGTCTAGAGCGCTTGCTATTTTATTGGCCAAATATATACTTATGCTTCTCTTTATAAGTACAGGCTCCCTGTCACTTTAGACAACCACATGCATTCAGACTGTTGTGCTCCCAATGTTACAGGCACTTCATTATAAATAAACATCCTTTCCGACTGGATTTGTGAAAGTGTTAATCCATACAATATGACCATAGTTCATATAGACTGGCTGCCAAAAGTTTGGAATAATGTACAGATTTTGCTCTTATGGAAAGAAATTGTTACTTTTATTCACCAAAGTGGCATTCAGCTGATCACAATGCATATTTGGGACATTAATAACGTGAAAAATTACTATTACAATTAAAAAAATAAAAATAAAATTCAGAACTTTTTAAACTACATCAAAGATTTCTCATCAAAAAATCCTCCATGTACATCAATGACAGCTTTGTAGATCCTTGGCATTCTAGATGTCAGCAGTCCAGATACTAAGGTGACATTTCACCCCATGCTTCCTGTAGCACTTATACATCTATGGATGGGGCTGTCTTGTAAGGCACTTCTCAAGCACCTTACAGTCTAGCTGATCCCACAAAAGCTCAATGGGGTTAAGATCCATAACACACTTTTCCAATTATCTGCATTCCAATGTCTGAGTTTCTTTGCCCAAGATTTTCTTTTTGTTTTCTGTTTCAAAAGTGGCTTTTTATTTGCAATTCTTCCAATTTGTCACCCCTGCAACCTTGAGTCCTCTTTACACTTGTACATGAAAATGGTGATGAGCAGGTAGAATTCATTGAAGCTGTCAGCTGAGGACATGCGTGGTGTCTATTTCTCAAACTAGACTCTAATGTACTTATCCTCCTATTTAGTTGTATCTGGGCCTTCCACATCTATTTCTGTCCTTGTTAGAGCCATTTGTCCTTTGTCTTTGAAAAATTTCAATCAGTTTTTTGGCAATATCAGGCACTGCATAATCTTCATTCCTCAAAACAATGATTGACGGACGAGTTTTTATAGAAAGCTATTCCCTTTACAAAAAGCTTCACTATGATGCTGCACTTTGCTAAGCGCTTTTGGGAACAATCCTGCATTGTGACCAGCTGTGAATATGTGTGTAACACCTCAGTGAACATTGACCAGAATTTATAATAATAATAATAATAATAATAATTTATTGCCATGTCAACAAGTTGATAGGAATTTGTCTTGGTACAAATCTCAGACATAAATGACCTAAAAGACAGACATCAAAGTACACCAACAATGTACACCAACAGTCCCCAACAACAATAAGACATTAGACCAGAACCCTGCAGACGTTCAAAAGATAAAAAACCCCATGGCCCAGAAAGTGCACAGTGCCTGCACTTAGTAAGGTGCTGCTAGCAGTCAGTGCAAATTCAGATGTCTAATAGCCAGAGGGAATGTGCTGTCTCTGAAGCGTGATGTGGAAGTCTTAATGCTCCTATATCTTCTTCCTGATGGGAGGAGATTGAAGAGATGGTGAGCAGGGTGAAAGTGGTCCGCTATGATGTTCTTAGCCTTTCTGATTATTCTAGTGGAGAAGAGTGAAGAAAGTGAAGGGAGGCTACAGCCTATGATTTTTGAAGCCCTGCGTACTACTCTTTCCATCCTAGTTTTGTCCTGAGCGGTTGTATGACCGAACCAGACAAGCATGGAAAAAGCCTTATAGCCTCGGCTGGTGAGATCATTAGAGGCGTCACCAGCATGTCGTCAGATCCGTTTTCTTCAGAGCAAACTGTGCTATGTGTCTCACAAGCCTGTCAGAAACTTTTTTCCTCTGCTAGGATTTAGAATTTGTTAGGCAGTGCGCAGTGAACCTTTTCTCCTTTCCCTCTTTCTATATATAAATATATATATAAAATAGAAAAGAAAAAGGTGGAAAAATGTCGGAGAAGCAAGGCAAACAATGCGTGTTTCCCTGTCAACGTTCTATGACTGTCAGGGACACGCATTCATTTTGTTTTGTTTGTTTGGGGGAAGAGCATGCTGCTCTCATGTTGGGGCAGGACGAGTGTGCGCATTGCGACCTACTTTCGGGCGAAATGCTTCGCGTTCGCCCCTCTTACTTCCAGGAGTCAGTGCCCACTCTTTCATCGTGGGGCTCTCGCATATATTTGTCTGAGCAAGAGACGGGTCCGTCCTTATCGCTCGCTCTCTCCCCAGATCCAGCTGTTCCTTCTCGTAATCTGTAGCGCGCCTCGGTGCCTCTTCGTTTCATGAGGGGGGCGCTGTACCTCTGTACATTTCATGCATAATAAGAAAGCGGCTGAGAAATTACTCGAGGTGTTACTCAGGCATGTAGTAACACAGACTACAGCTAGACTGGCCAAGCGATCAAGAGACACCCCGCCCCCTCCCCCAAACGCTCCAAACTATAAGACAGATTTCTGTCTGGTGGCCAAAATATTATATATATATATATATATATATATATATATATATATATATATATATATATATATATATATATATAATACAAAAAAGAACAAAAATTAAAAAAAAAGGGAACGCTATATTAGTCCCTTACTTTCTTTGATGACCTCCATGACGAGCTTTCTCACTCATGGAGGAACCCATATACTTCCCGTGTTCACGTACCCTCGACGTCTTTATACTCGACTATCGTGGGTGCTGAGACACGGGGATATTCAATGATGCCACCGGTCGAAGAGACGCTTGCGGGCTATCTCTCACCGGGTTCGGCATCATCACTCAAGAAACCTGCTCTCCCCACTAAGCCATGCAGGACTACCTCCATGCCAGTGGGGAGGGCTTACCTCCATGCTGCGTTGCACACCATGGCCGTGTTACAGGCGTTCCAGGCTGACCTACTGAAAGACCTGAGTGCGGGTGCAACGCTCGACGAAGAAGCCTTTTCTGAACTTCGGGCCACAGATTTATCTCTCCGTGCGACCAAGCAGACAGCCCGTGCCATTGGTTGGTCTATGTCCGCTTTAGTCAGCACGGAGAGGTATTTATTGCTTAACCTTTCAGGCATCAAGGATAAGTTTTCCCACTCGATGCCCCGGTTTCGCCTTCTGGTCACTTCGGAGACACCATGAATACGGTTATCTCCAGATTCCAGGAGGCAAAAAGCCACGAGGAAGCCTTCGAGCAGTTTTTTCCTCGCCGCACTCAGGGGGGCGGGGCCATCGGCCACACAGTCCTGCCTCGACTCTGCTAGGCAGAGCGTGGCGAGTCATGCTCCCCCTCGTAAAGACTGGGGACAGGCTCCTCGCCCTCAGCAGCCCCCGAAGCAGGACCTCAGGGTCGTGATTTCTAAAAGAAAGAAACCCTGACGGTCTTGTACCCAGCCTTGTGGGGGTGGTTCCTCTCGGGACGGGGCGTGCGTCCAATTTGAGATCTTTGAGGCTTGAACTGCTCGGTCAGGGTGTTCAAGTTCAAGATGCTAACTGTCAAGACGGTTGTGTGTCAGATCCAACATTACGATTGGCTGATCACGATCCATCTCATGGATGCATATTTCCATATTGGAATTCTGCCACAGCACAGGAAGTTCCTGAGGTTTGCTTTCGGGGACGAAGCTTTCCAGTATCGGGCTCCTCCATTCGGCCTAGCCCTATCACCCCGCACATTCACAAATGCATAGATGCAGCACTGGCTCCTTCGTGACTCCGGGGCATCCGCATTCTGAATTACATAGACGACTGGCTGATACTAGCAGTCACAAGAACTGGCAGTTCAGCACAGGGATATTGTCTTAGCTCATCTGGTTTCTCCATGTCTGAGACTCAACGTCAAAGAGCGTTCTCTCTCCCACCCGGGGAATCACCTATCTGGGGGTTATATGGAATTCGTTCACGATGTGGGCACAGTTGTCTTCCGCTCGTATCACGTCCATTCAGAACACCCTGAGCAAACTCAGGCTAGGTCAAGGTTGCACTGTTCACTGGTATCAACAAATACTAGGTCTCATGGCGTCTGCGTCCACGGTGATCCCTTTGGGCCTGCTCCGTTTCAGCTGTGGCTAAAAGCCAGGGTATTTCATCCAAGGGCCAGTCCCCAATGGCTAATAAGGGTTACGCGCTGTGTGCTTTGTTCCCTTGCTATGTGGTTCAGACCCCGGTTTCTTACCTTGGGTCCCACTCTAGGTGCATCTCGTCCTCGCAGGCTGCTAACGACAGACGCCTCCCTGACGGGCTGGGTAGCGGTCTTAAGTGGTCGTCCAGCTCAAGGGGATGGGAGGGTCATCAGCTCGGTTGTTACAGTAACAGTCTCGAGTTGATGGCGGTATTTCTGACCCTGAAATACTTCCTCCAGAGGCTACCATGTCTTGGTGCGGGTGGGCAATACAGCGGTAGTCTCTTACATAAAATATCAAGGAGGTCCACGTTCACGTCAGCTTAATTTCTGGCATGTCGGATTCTCCTTGGGGCCCAGGGCAAGCCCCTGTCACTCAGGTAGTTTATATCCCTGGATGCCCGTATGTGGGAGCAGATTTACTGTCCAGACAGAAAATACCGACGGGTATACTAAAATCTGGGTGAGATTTTACAGGGTAGAAGAGGACCTCTTCGCCTCTATGAACAGCGCAATGTCTCCTCTACTTCTCCCTGAGTCACCCCCCCAGGTCTGGACGTGATGGCGCATACATGACCCTGAATGCGTCTGTATATGTTTTTCCCCGGTTTCTGTTTCTCTGCTCCCGGGAGTCTTGGACAGAGTTCGCCAGCAAGGGTCTTGTCTCTTACTGATAGCGCCGCGCTGGCCGAACAGGGTATGGTTCTTGGAGCTAATATCTCTCCTCGACGGCTCACCTTGGACGATTCCAGACAGGAGGGACCTTCTGACTTAGGCGCAGGGGACGATATTTCATCCCCAGCCCGAATTGTGAAAACTTCATGTTTGACCCCTGAAGGGTACCAACTGAGGGACACAGGGCTGTCACCTGAGGTTATCGAGACCATTCTTAGTGCTAGGGCTCCCTCTACCAGAAGAATCCAATAAATGGGTGAATTTACTGAATAAATGAATAGTGGTGCAGTTCACATGGTGCAGATCCAGTTAACGGCCAAATTGTTTCCGTTCTGGACTTTCTGCAGGAAAAACTGTCAGCAGGCATATGCCCCGCTACTCTCAGGGTTTATGTGGCCGCCATTTTGGCTTGCCACGCCTTGATGGACGGGGTGCCTTTGGGGAGGCATCCTCTATTCGCTCGCTTCATTTGTGGAGCCATGTGACTGAGGCATCCTGTTAGGACCAGAACTGCTTTATGGGACATAGCAATAATCCTGGAGGGTCTGGTCGAGACCCCCTTTTGAACCTCTAGAGTCAGCGTCTGACAGACTTCTGACTCTCAAGATGGTCTTTCTTATGGCGATTACCTCTCTTAAGAGGATTGGGGATCTACAGGCTCTGTCTGTTTTGCTGGCCTGTTTAGAATTTGCCCCAGGTATGGCCAGAGCTATTCTGCAGCCTCATCCTGACTACCTACCTAAGGTGCCTTTTTCGACACTACGTCCTGTCACTCTGGAAGCCTTCTGCTCCCTGCCATTTTTAACGCCGGAGCAGGAAAGACTTCACAGACTCTGCCCAGTCCGTGCCCTTCAGATTTATGTCCACCACACTAGCCAGTGGAGTATGTCAGGGCAATTATTTGTCTGCTATGGGGGCCGCAACAGGGGTGCGGCCAATACCAAGCAGACTATGTCACATTGGGTGAGGGATGCTATTGCCCTGGCTTATGAGGCACGCATTCAAGCTTCGCCAGTAGGTGTCAGGGCTCACTCCACCAGAGGGGTCGCCTCCTCTAAAGCCTTGGCTAGAGGGGTCCCTCTGCTGCAGGTTTGTGATGTGGCAGGCTGGTCCTCACCGCACACGTTCATCGAACTTTATGGGTTAGATCTTTTTGCTACTCCGGACTCTTACGTCCTTGAGTCGACATCTCAAGCTCATGTCTGAAACCTCTCGAGTTCTTGTGAACACACTTCACAACCGTAGGGGTCCGGACAGCCCCAGTGCGGCGGCGTGGGTATTGCGTTCCCAAAAGCGCTTCGCAAAGCGCAGCATCATAGTGAAGCTTTTTGTAAAGGGAACGTCTCTGGTTACATGTGTAACCCTTGTTCCCTGAAAAACGCGGAACGAGATGCTGTGCTTCTTTGACGTCCCAGGACTGCTGTTCAGAAAAAGATATCTGACGACACGCTGGTGACGCCTCTATTTATAGCCTGGCCACAGGTGCATCCAATGATCTCACCAGTGTGAATATGTGTGTAACACGTCAGTGAACATTGACCGGAATTTATAGCCTCGGCTATATAAAGAGCATTCCTGGGAAGTCAAAGAAGCGCAGCATCTCGTTCCGCTTTTTTCAGGGAACAAGGGTTACACATGTAACCCGAGACGTTTCTTTTTTTTGCTATTTTTGACCTAATATTGGCCTTAAGACATGCCAGTCTATTGCATACTGTGGCAACTCAAAAACAAACACAAAGACAATGTTAAGCTTCATGTATCAAACCAAATAACTTTCAATTGTGTTTGATAAAATGGCAAGTGATTTTCTAGTACCAAATTAGCAATTTAGCATGATTACTCATGGATACTGTAAGGTGTTGGAGTGATGGCTGATGGAAATGGGGCCTGTCTAGATTTGATCAAAATTATTATTTATTTATTTTTTAATAGTGATGATGCTATTTTTTTACATCATGTCCTAACTATACTTTGTGATCAGTTGAATGCCACTTTGGTGAATTAAAGTACCAATTTCCTTCTGAAACAGCAAAATCTGTACATTATTCCAAACCTCCAACCTGGCTGGCCATGATGGTCATTCACTTGCGGCATACTCATGTCAGTCACAATCATACGTTTTCTGCGGTGTCTTGTTTCCTTTCTGGAAAGGTTATGTTATATAGTGCGGCGGGATTGGACTCCCCAATGCTGGCAAAACCACACGACTCAGTTTTAAGGTGCGAGCGATATGCTCTTTGTTCTTCAGTCAGAAATTCAGAGGAATGGTGTTTGCACGCCTGCTTTAATAGCGGACAGCTTTGCGCCTGAAAAGGTGGGGCTCAAACACCATAGCCAATATTAGAATATTGCCGTTATTATAGAGAGGTTTCAACTAGGTAGGGTAGAAGGACACTCCCACATGCGTTAGCAGAATGCAATGTCTCGTTCCCTTTGTCTCAGTAACCAAGACGTTCTGCCCAACAGCCCAGGTTAGAAGCACTTCTGTGAACTCCAAGGATATTTTTACAGAATTCAAGGTTCAATTTTCAAGTTAACTTTTGTCCCAGGATTCATAATTCAGTTTATTTTTGGGGCCCCAGATTTTGCTGCCATTCATAAGTATGGGCTTGATGACACTGCAAAACTATTTCTGCCACAGTTTAATAGGGAGATTAAATTTAAATAGTGATGTTCTTATATTATACTATGCCCTATGAGCTTTGTCTGTTAGGTCTTTTATTGCAAAGTCAAATTGTCGAGAATCTGAGATATTCAGACCTAAATAATTTTAACCATTAACATGGCTAAGAATTGTTCCCCAAAGTGTAAAAACACATTTATTTATTTTGGAAAAAATATAACTTTTGACTTGACATATTGATTGGTACTGCCCAATTACCTCAGTAATTTTCCAGAATTTCTAGCTTTGATGTAATCCCTCTTCAGTAGGTGAGAACAGAAGCAAGTTGTCTGCATACAGAAGACATATAATTTATCTGTCCTCTAGAGTAAGTCCAAGGCTACAGGAGTTTTGAAGCTTTGTGGCCAATTCATTTATGTAAATATTAAATAAATATGGGCTTAGGCTGCAGTCTTGACAAACTCCCTTATTCTGGCTGAAATAATCAGTTTGTCTGTTGTTTTTTAATCCAGCATTTGTTGTCTTTGTACTTTGTATATTAAATCATAAACCTTTCCTCCTAATCCACTCGAAACAATCCATCATGCCAAACTGAATCAAAGGTTTTTTTTATCAATAAAGCTTCATGTTTGTGTATGTGGCGAGCACGGCATGGCCGAACGGCGTCTGGGCAGAGCGAGGCCGGGAAGATAAGTGGTGAATGAGTTCTACCTGTCATTTATTATGCAACGGGTAGCTTGCCAAGTTTGCTGCTCACTGAAATGCTCCAGTAGTTGTTTGGGTTAAATTTGTCACCTCGTTTGAAGATTGGAGTAACTTGATTTTCTTTCCAATTCTCAGGAAATTGTCCTGATTTTAAGCACAACTTCAATAATTTGAGAATGGCCTCATTCGGAGACATGGGTAGCTCAGCGAGTATTGATACTGACTACCACCCCTGGAGTCACGAGTTTTAATCCAGGGCATGCTGAGTGACTCCAGCCAGGTCTCTTAAGCAACCAAATTGGCCTGGTTGCTAGGGAGGGTAGAGTCACATGGGGTAAGCTCCTCGTGGTCACGATTAATGGTTCTCGCTCTCAATGGGACATATGGTAAGTTGTGCGTGGAGAGTAGTATGAGCCTCCACATGCTGTGAGTCTCTGTGGTGTCATGCACAGCAAGCCATGTGATAAGATGAGTGAATTTATAGTCTCAGAAGCAGAGGCAACTGAGACTTGTCTTCCACCACCCGGATTGAGGTAAGTAACCGCACCACCATAGTTCTAGTTCAATCATAGTTCTTTTCTTAACATTTGACATTCTTTATCAAACCAGTCAGCTTTCCTGATTTCAATTTTCTCCTTTTCAGTTTTATTTATTCAATGATTTGCTGTCAACTTTGTACAAAATGTTAGTCAATTGTGTTGCTGCCAACTTGAAGCTTTTCTCGTTTTTTCCAAATGTGTATAGGAGAAATTCATCAATCATGTTCTCAACATAAATGCTGTGGAGTTCAGCTTCATACTGGGCTGGACTGTATTTTCTCCAGAAAAAAAATATGGCTGACTGTTCAAACTAATGACAATGTGACAGTGGTCTGAGAGAGGTAGTTGTGGCATTACTGTGAAACAACTGATCTTGTTTTGTTCCAGATCTTTGATGGCGTAGACCATTGTGCTACTACCTAAAGAAGAGCAGTAGGTAAATCAACCCAGAGAATCACCCTTTGTTCTGCCATTCACTATGTAGAGACCTGGGCATTTACAGAGCTGCAGAACCTGTTTTTCATTTCTGTTTATTGTGTTGTCATAGTTCTGACATGGTGTGGCAGGGCGGAGGGCGGGGCTGGGAAATGATCCTACACACCTGGTCCGTATTAGGCTAATTAAGCCTCCGTGAGGGATAAAGGTCGACTGCAGAGGATCGTGCGGGAGATAGAGATTGTTAACGGACATCTCCGCCCTGCCACACATGGTTAAGTGGAACACTTATTTTGAATTAGATTTGTATTGTTAATAATATACTTATCTCCAACTGAACTAATATAATCCAGTTCTTTTACAGTTCTTGCATTCATATCCCCCATTATCAGCCAAGGGACTGAAACTGAATGATTTCAGATTGTAATTTAGAGAAGATCTCCTCATTAGAATAGGGTGACTCATGTTGGGGATGTTGATGGCACACAGGTAAGTATCCTCATCAGTTCCTTTTTCATTTAATCCAAATATGTGTTCCCCTTTTTTAACAGGCTGAATGTAATGGAAAAAATCTTTAGTTTAAAGGAGTGTAGGTTTTATACTCTAATGGCACTTTTCCACTACACGTTACGGTTCGGTTCGACTCTACTCGCTTTACTTTTCTGAGCTTTGCTTTTCCACTGCAGTTTAGTGTTGCTTCAACGTGGGTGGGATTATAGGATGATCGTCATAGTTGCGCCACTTCTACTGCCGTGACATCATCTTAACACAAACATTACTGACCATAAACAATAACACGACCGCTAGCTGTTAGCTACAATCTCATTGTGCTGCATAAATCAGTTGTTGCATGGTTATTTTACACAAGTGTAACAGTAACATTGGCCTGGTTGTTATAGAAGCAAGCTTTCCAGTAGCTGGTCAACTAAATAAAGTGAAGCTTTCAAGCAGATTATAGAGTTAACATAACAAATCACACGATCCTCCATCGTGAACTCAAACAACGTAGTGGCTGAGTCCAGGGCACTCTTCCTCCCATTGCTCGCCGGTCTAGATAGCGTCCATTTGGCACAACCACTTCCACTTTTCCTTCATGGTTCTGTAGTCACTTTTAAGTTTTTTTTTTACTTTCCCCTATTCTGTTAATATAATTTGATCATGGCGTGGTTTTGATCATCAGCCATTTGTTTTTACAATTCGAAAGTCACGTGAACAAATTATACTGCTATAGCTGTTGCTAACTTTAAAACTAGCAGGTCGATGTCCCATGTCGCAAATCCAGTGACGCTGGTAGTGACGATTCCCTCTGACCAATCAGTGATCTGCAGGGTTTTGACGTCACATTTAGTATCGGCTCAGCTCACTTGGAACCTCGACTGAGGTGATTCTAAAAAAAGTACCAGGTACTATCCACAGTGGAAAACCCCCAAAAAGTGAGCAGAGTTGAGTGGTGTTGAGTTGTGCCATGCAGTGTACCAAGCCCCATAATGGACTCCATGTGTCAAGTAATATTAGGCCTATGATATCTGAACTATATACAATATTTACAAAATCAGGGTTCTTGCTTTTTTATCCAAAAGCAGCAGAAAACATTCCCTGAATGTTGTAGCTTATGATTTTAAGTGATGACAAAACCAGATTTCCAGAAATCAGAAAGTATGAGTCCTGACCCAATCATATAAGTTTCAGCATGTTTTTTTTATCTGGCTGAGGTCGCTTGTGTCAGCACTACCTCTTCCTGTCACAACATCAGCATAGCTGTCTTTCCGTCTGCCGGCATGCTGTCTCACCCGCTCCTCACAGTCATGGGGGTGTGTTCTCAGAGCTTTTTAGTGTTACATCCTTGATTGTTTTAGCAAATATTATCATGCCCTCTTGATGAATGTCAATTGATGACGTTTTGTGGAATGTCTCTGCGAGGCATCAGTGTAAAGATGAAGACTTTGGCACTTGTGTAGATTCCTCTAGCTGATTTTGCCACGTTGATGAGAGCTTTGGCAACATCCACTCTACTGGTGCTGAGGTCGTTTGTCCCAGTGTGCAGTATAATGTGTGATTGTGTTCCCAAAACATCCACTCCCAGCAGCTTCAAAGCAGAGTGAGAGGTGGGACACCAGAGTTTCCTAACGGTTCTCATGGGGAACAGTCGTCTGGTCCAGGTAATTGCCGGTAATTGTTGTCTCTTCTGTTCTCTGTTGGATGTTGTTGTGGTCTGTGGATATCTCTGTCTTGTGCTTATGTCTTTTCTCTTGGAGTTCTGAGAAGCTTGAGAGACCTGATAAACCAGCTGGGTTGCAGGGGATGGTATGGCATGTGATTGTGTGTTGACTCACTGCTGGTGTTTTTTTTCTGATGTGTTCAGGAGGAGAGGTGTTGAGTGTTTCTTTGCTGGTACACTGTTGCTGTTGTTCTTTGGTTGTGATGTGTTTAGTGTTTGTGTGTAGCTGTTGTTTCATCTCTTCCATTTGTTTCTCCTGCATATTGCTGTGTTGGTCTCTCTTGATCAGCTCCTCATTCATCCTCCTCTGCTCCTCTCGTAGCTCCTGGTTGTTTTCCTCCAGCTGTCTGATAGCAGAGCAGGGCTGTTGAAGTTGTTGTGTGCTGAGGTGGCTGATCTGGTTTTGGAGCTGGCAGAGGTTGTTGGTAGTTTCCTCTCTAAACAGGAATAAGTCCTGCTGCAGCTCAGCGACATTGTCTCTCAAGGCCTGTGTGCTACAGGGGGCTCGAGCTGAGGTCAGTGTAAGTGGCTGTTGTGGTGCAGGACCCAACACTGTTCTTCACCACGGATCTTTCTTTAACTTCTGAACCTCCATTTTAAAGTTCATGAAAATCTTCTGGAATTAATCAAGGCTGGGTTCTGACCCCTGGACCATGACTGTACAATAAAGTAATGCCCAGCATAATCAAATCACTGCCAATCATGTTAAAATAAATGTTTGAATGATACAATTCTGATTCTATGTACTGATTATCATTGTCCCATGTCTGCCAAACATGAACTTTTGGTCTGATTTTAGGACTGAATTCACTTAGCTGCATAGGAAAGCACCCTTGCTCCCTATTTAGTGAATGACTTAACCTCCAGTGTGCTGTCTGTCTGCACTGGCCTCAGAAAATTTTGAAATGCACCTTATTTTCATCCTAACTTCATTAAAAGCCTCTGAAAACAAAATTTCAGCTTTTGGATGAATACATTTATTCTCAATGGGAAAATGCAGATTATATATATATATATATATATATATATATATATATATATATATATATATATATATATATATATATATATATATATATATATATATATATATAGGATGCAGTTACTAATCTTAATAAATAGCACCTTGTTGTACAGTGTTAACAAACAAATATATATATATATATATATATATTTAGATTAAAATGAAGCAAAATGACCCACAGATTTGTTACTGTGAAAAGTTATTAAAATAACAATTTTTTTTGGAACCTATGTTAGAAAACTGCTCAACAGCGCTCATCTGAGTACTTCATGTTTATGAGTGCACCAAAGTGTGAAAAAATTTACAAAATATTTAAGCAGAACTAGAGATGCTACTCTTTACAACCAAACAGGTTTCAGTGAAAAAATGCGAAGAGGTTTCTTACCAGAAGCACTGAACCCATAGAAGCTGTTAATGGAAAATTATGCCATGGTGTTTGGTCATGTGACTCTGTGCGTCAGAAATCAAACACTTAAATGACTCAGAGTGTTCTGAACAGTATGCAATGGGTTTAAATGAATACAGCATGAGGATACAGCTCAAGCATGAATAACTCAGATGCAAGGAATATCCCTTATTATGGTCAGTGGCCATGATGACATTTGTTATAAATTTAATTACACTGAGATAATGTGTTAAATCAAAGCCTTAATTACAATAGAATATTTTAATATTACAATTATATACGTTTTACAATATAACATTTTTATTACAGTATTTTTGCTAAAAATGTAAACAATAAAGGCTCACATATGGTAAAGTTTATTTTTTGGACAATCAAGTGAGTTAAATACTTTAGAAATGATGGGTACTTCATTTCATGTTATTAATGTATTTTTATTGGTTACTTGATGGACACGGACCAAATGATATGGTCATTCTTAAAAATGGTCTGAAATCAGTCAAAACACCACTTTGTTTGGGCAAAAGCAAACTTCACAGTATGTAATACTTTACTGACATAAAACGGTTACAGTGATACAAAATTGATAGTTCCAACTCTGATGGGATGAGCCACATATCAAGTCTTTGTACTTGATGGACACGGACCAAATGATATGGCCATTCTTAAAAATGGTCTGAAATCAGTCAAAACACCACTTTGTTTGGGCAAAAGCAAACTTCACAGTATGTAATACTTCACTGACATAAAACAGTTACAGTGATACAAAATTGATAGTTCCAACTCTGATGGGATGAGCCACATATCAAGTCATTGTAAAATAGACAATAATTACACATCTGCGCCTGTAAATTAATTGAATTTAATATTGACGAGACAACCATAAACAACTTAATACTGTATTTTTTTGCATCAATTTCTTACTTACTCTCAGGTGTAAATAACATAAAGCAGTCATAAACTGATAGCCATTCAAATATAACTACTACAGTATAAACCGGTATATGAAAACCTACCAATTGACACATCAACCATTGCACAGTATATATCATACCTGTTGTGAGGGTAAGTGAGGACCCAAAAGCGAATTAACAAAAGGAGTCTTTTAATGTAGGTTCAAGTTGCCAATAATGAAAAACATAAATCTCTCCTTGAGAGAATAAAAGTGAACATAAACAACCCGCAGAGTGGGCGATGCAAAAAAAAGAAAACTTCTTAATACGCTGAGAGGCGAAACAATGTAGCAGCCGAGGATAGCAGTGAGCGGCAACTGGCTGTAGGTCTCCCCCAGGGTTGACAAGGGTCGAGGAAGCAATAGTGGTAGTCCGCTTCTCTCGCAGCGCCAGGCGAGCTGGACAGAATGCAAATAACGGGTGTTAGGAGTGAACAGGTAGTTATGTGAGGCGGATGCCTACAGGACAGGACTGGACAGCGACAAACCGGACAGAGCATGTATTCCTAGGAGAGAGAAACTCAAGTGAGAATTCGACAAAGGAAGCAGCGAAAACAGAGAAAGAAGTAGAGAAGACAATCAGAGGAAAACGGGAACAGGTGGGAAGAGAATTAGCGGAGTATTCAGGGAAGATAGGGAACAGCTGGAGAAGGAGAGAAGAGGGAAAGGAGAGGTAACGAAAGAGGGCAGCAGAGGGCTGACAGAGTAAAGAGAAAGAACAGGGACAAGACATACCATGACAAAACATAACACGACATAACAGTACCCCCTCAACGAGCGCCTCCAGGTGCTCCCGAGGAAGAACCCTGGCGGCTCCGGAGGAAATCATCGATGAGCAAGCGGTCCAGCACGTCCCGAGAGGGAACCCAACTTCTCTCCTCGGGACCGTATCCCTCCCAGTCAACCAGATACTGATGCCCACGACCCCGAGAACGCATATCCAGGATCCTGCAGACCCTGTAGATTGGAGCGCCCTCAACCAGAATAGGGGGGGAAACAGGACGAGTGGAAGAACGCACAGCGGGTTTAATGCAAGAGACATTGAAGACCAGGTGAATGCGTCGGAGGTGGCGGGGAAGGAGGAGTCGTAACACAACGGGGCTGATGATTTGAGAGATACGGAACGGACCGATGAAGCGTGGGGTCAATTTACGAGAGGCGGATTTGAGGGGAAGGTTGAGAGTGGAGAGCCATACCTTCTGGCCGCGGCAATATCGAGGGCTCTTATTTCTACGCTTGTTGGCAGCTCTCACGGTCTGATCTCTATAGCGGCAAAGGGCAGACCGCACACCCCTCCAAGTGCGCTCGCAACGTTGGACAAAAGCTTGGGCGGACGGAACGCAGGAATCGGCGAGTTGGGACGAGAATAGTGGGGGTTGGTACCCGAGGCTACACTGAAAGGGAGACAAACCGGTGGTGGACGAAGGCAACGAGTTGTGGGCGTACTCCGCCCAGGGGAGGTTCTTGGCCCAGGACGCAGGATTGCGGAACGAAAGACTGCGCAAAATGCGACCAACAGTCTGATTGGCCTGTTCGGCTTGACCGTTAGATTGAGGGTGGAAGCCGGACGAGAGACTGATGGAAGCACCAATCAAACGACAAAACTCCTTCCAAAACTGAGACGTGAATTGCGGACCTCTGTCGGAGACGATGTCGGATGGGAGGCCATGAATTCTGAAAATATTCTCGACGATGATTTGCGCCGTCTCCTTAGCAGAGGGAAGTTTGGCGAGGGGAATAAAATGAGCCGCCTTAGAAAACCGGTCGATGACCGTGAGAATAACGGTCTTACCCGCCGACGAAGGGAGCCCGGTAACAAAGTCTAAGGCGATGTGCGACCAAGGTCGAGAGGGGATGGGGAGCGGTCTGAGAAGTCCAGAAGGAGGCGAGTTCCCAGACTTAGTCTGCGTGCAAACGGAGCAAGCAGCCACGAAACGACGCGTGTCATGTTCCCGAGAGGGCCACCAAAAACGCTGGCGAATGGAAGCAAGCATGCCCTGAACGCCGGGGTGACCAGCCAGCATGGCTGAGTGGGCCCACTGAAGAACGGCCAGGCGAGTGGGGACAGGGACAAAAAGAAGGTGTTTGCGGCAGGTGGGTGGCGCGGGGGCACGGGCGAGTGCTTGTTTAACCTGCCTCTCAATACCCCAGACAGCCGATCCGAGGATGCGTCCTTCAGGGAGAATCCCCTCGGGATCCGCGGGGACTTCTGAGGAATTAAAGAGGCGCGATAACACATCAGGCTTGGTGTTCTTGGAGCCAGGGCGGTAAGAAATAATAAATTCAAAATGGGCGAAAAACAGGGCCCAACGGGACTGACGGGCGTTAAGATGCTTGGCGGAACGAATATACTCAAGGTTTCTATGGTCGGTCCAAACGACAAACGGAACGGTAGCGCCCTCCAACCACTGGCGCCACTCGCCTAGAGCTAAGTGGATGGCGAGCAGCTCGCGGTCTCCCACATCATAGTTACGTTCAGAAGGCGATAAGCGATGAGAAAAGTATGCGCAAGTGTGGACCCTTTTGTCAGTGGAGGAGCTCTGAAAAAGGATGGCTCCCACGCCTACCTCGGACGCGTCAACCTCGACGATGAACTGTCTAGAGACGTCGGGAGTAACGAGGATGGGCGCGGACGTAAAACGGTTCTTGAGAAGATCAAAAGCCCTCTGGGCGGAAACGGACCATTCAAAATGCGTCTTGACAGACGTAAGGGCAGTCAGGGGGGAGGCCACTTGACTGAAATTACGGATGAAACGTCGATAGAAATTAGCGAAACCGAGAAAGCGCTGCAGCTCGACGCGTGATTTGGGTACGGGCCAATTAATAACCGCTTGGACCTTAGCGGGGTCCATTCTGATACCCTCTTCAGAAATGATAGAGCCAAGAAAAGTAACAGAGGAGGCATGAAAAGTACACTTCTCAGCCTTCACGTAAAGGCGGTTCTCTAACAGGCGCTGAAGAACACGGCGAACATGCTGGACGTGAACTTGAAGTGACGGCGAAAAAATCAGGATATCGTCGAGGTAAACGAAAACAAAGATGTTCAACATATCTCTCAGGATGTCATTAATTACCGCCTGAAAGACAGCCGGGGCGTTAACGAGGCCGAACGGGAGAACCCGATATTCAAAGTGTCCTAGCGGAGTGTTAAAAGCCGTTTTCCTCTCATCCCCCCTCCCTAATGCGAACGAGATGGTAAGCGTTACGAAGGTCCAACTTAGTAAAAAACTTGGCTTCCTGCAGGATCTCGAAGGCCGATGACATAAGAGGAAGCGGATAACGATTCTTAACTGTTATGTCATTCAGCCCTCGATAATCTACGCAGGGGCGCAAGGATCCATCCTTCTTCTGAACAAAAAAAAAACCTGCTCCGGCGGGCGAGGAGGAGGGAACGATAGTACCGGCAGCGAGAGAAACAGATAAATAATCCTCTAGGGCCTTACGTTCAGGAGCCGACAGCGAGTAAAGTCTACCCCGAGGCGGAGTGGTACCCGGAAAAAGCTCAATCTTACAGTCATATGAACGGTGCGGCGGAAGAGAAGTGGCCCGGGACCGACAGAACACCGCCCGCAGATCGTGATACTCCCCGGCACTCCCGTCAAATCACCAGGATCCTCCTGTGAAGAAGAGACAGAGGAAAGGAGGGGAACAACAGACATTAAACAATTCACATGACACGACACATTCCAAGAACGGATGGTATTCCTAGACCAATTAATAGTGGGGTTATGCAGAACTAGCCAGGGATGGCCTAAAACTATAGGGGTGAAAGGGGACTGAAAAATAAAAAAGAAATAGTCTCGTTATGATTACCAGAAACAGTGAGAGTTAAAGGTAGTGTTTCACGCTGAACCTTGGGAAGGGGACTACCGTCTAAGGCAAACAGGACCGTGGGCTCATCTAACCTCTTTAGAGGGATATCATGCTCTCGTGCCCAAGTCTCGTCCATAAAGCAGCCCTCGGCCCCAGAGTCAATCAAAGCGCTACAGGAGGCAGAAGCGCTGGGCCAACGGAGATGGACAGGTAGGGTAGTGCAAGACCTCGAAGGAGAGACCATAGTAGTAGCTCTCACCAGTAGCTCTCCCTTTACTGGTGAGCACTGGCTTTTACCGGGCAAGAGGAAACAAAGTGGACAGCAGAACCGCAGTAGAGACAGAGGCTTGATAATTCTTCGCTCCCTCTCCTTAGTGGATATGCAGATGCCCCCAGCTGCATGGGCTCGGAAGCCACGGTGCCGGAGGAGGATGGTAGCACTGAGAAGGGGAAATAGTGGTAAAGCGAAGTCCTTTCCACGAGTCCGGTGAAGCAGGTCGAGCCTTCTCTCAATCTGGATGGCGAGCTCGATCACAGAGTCAACACTCGAGGGAACCTCTCGGAGAGAATCTCATCCTTAACCTCCGCGCAGAGTCCCTCCAAAAACGAGCGAGTAAGGCCGGCTCGTTCCAATCACAGGAGGCAGCAAGGGTGCGAAACTCAATGGAGTAATCGGTGACGGATCGCATACCCTGACGAAGTGAAGACAAGACCCGTGAAGCTTCCTCACCGAAAGCAGAGCGGTCGAAGACCCTTATCATCTCCTCCTTAAAGTCCGAATAACGGTTGGTGCATTCAGCCTCCGCCTCCCAGATCGCTGTTCCCCACTCGCGAGCCCGTCCGGAGAGGAGAGATATCACATAGGCGATCCGTGCTCTGCACTGGGAGTAAGTAGAGGGCTGAAGAGAAAACACAACGTCACACTGAGTGAGGAACGCGCGGCATTCAGTAGGCTCACCAGCGAAGCACGGGGGGTTATTAATCCTGGGTTCAGGTGAGCCGGAGGGTCGTGAAACGGTGGCTGAGTCGAGGCGAAGAAGGTGTATCTGCTTGGTGAGATCGGTGACCTGAACAGCCAGGGCTTCGACGGCATGACGCGCAGCAGAGAGCTCCTCTTCGTGTCTGCCCAACATAGCTCCCTAGAACTCGACAGCCGAGTGGAATGGATCAGGAGTCGCTGGGTCCATCTTGGTCGAATTCTTCTGTTGTGAGGGTAAGTGAGGACCCAAAAGCGAATTAAAAAAAGGAGTCTTTTAATGTAGGTTCAAGTTGCCAATAATGAAAAACATAAATCTCTCCTTGAGAGAATAAAAGTGAACATAAACAACCCGCAGAGTGGGCAATGAAAAAAACAGAAAACTTCTTAAGACGCTGAGAGGCGAAACAATGTAGCAGCTGAGGGTAGCAGTGAGCGGCAACTGGCTGTAGGTCTCCCCCAGGGTTGACAAGGGTCGAGGAAGCAATAGTGGTAGTCCGCTTCTCTCGAAGCGCCAGGCGAGCTGGACAGAATACAAATAACGGGTGTTAGGAGTGAACAGGTAGTTATGTGAGGCGGATGCCTACAGGACAGGACTGGACAGCGACAAACCAGACAGAGCATGTATTCCTAGGAGAGAGAAACTCAAGTGAGAATTCGACAAAGGAAGCAGCGAAAACAGAGAAAGAAGTAGAGAAGACAATCAGAGGAAAACGGGAACAGGTGGGAAGAGAATTAGCGGAGTATTCAGGGAAGATAGGGAACAGCTGGAGAAGGAGAGAAGAGGGAAAGGAGAGGTAACGAAAGAGGGCAGCAGAGGGCGACAGAGTAAAGAGAAAGAACAGGGACAAGACATACCATGACAAAACATTACACGACGTAACAATACCACTCAGCCTTAGAATTACATATTATTATTAATACTTTCAATTAATTACATAATATTCTGATTAATTAGTCAAATTAATTATTCACATATATAGATCATTAGCTGAGAAAATTAAGATATTTTAAGACATGACATTATTTTGACAGACAAAATCATCGAGTAGACCTTTAAAAAAAACAGCTTTATTGTTTAATTTATTTCTATATCTTTAAATATAAGCTTATATATGTTCCTAATTGAGTTTATCAATCTGTCTCAAGTAGACTGAGGTAGGCGTATATATATATTCATATGCAGACAGACATTCATATATATATATATATTTTAGGGCTGTCGATTTAACTCGTTAATTCAGTGCGAATAATTTGGCTAAAAACAACGCGTTAAAAAAATGTACGCAATTAATCGGAATGCCCCCAGACCGTAATATGGAAGAGTCCCGAGTAAACCACCTGTTTACTCTAGATGGCAGTAAGTCAAACTTCAGCCGTGTGTCAATGCGCAGTTTATAAAGTGAAGAAAAACACCCTAAAGCAGCAGACAACACAGACATGCATTATGTTCTTGCATTCAAAACACTTGATGGAGCGCAAATCCAAACTAAGTGATCTCAATATGTGTTCTAAGTATTAAACTATATTTAACTTGACACAGTGACCTAAAAATGTCATGTTTATGATGTGACACACCCGAGACGCTACACAAGCATGTCTGACGCAGGTTTGCATTGACGGGTCCTTAAACAAGCCCTTATAATAAATCTCGAACTGATTGACAAATTCACTTGTGAAATGGATTGCTGTGAACTGTATGCCAATGATTGACTTATGTTCAATAATATGGTAGTAAACAATACATTGTATTCTAAAGTCTTATCAATGATTAACCCTTCAGCCACAAGAATGTAATGCATTTTAATTATCTAAATTGTATATATGTATATATAAATAATTTTTAAATATTTAAAGATAACTATGTTAGGTAACTATAGTTATTTCATCATTATATACTGAATTATTGTTATATGAGGGGATTTCTCAGCAAATATTTGTATATGTGATTGATCGCGAAAAATAAAATTGCGATCGACAGCCCTAATATAAATATATATTTATCAAAATGAGCACCTCATATATAAGAAGCTTTGTCACGTTAAAAGTGCAGGTTTGTAAAGTGTGTCTCAAGACCCTGGCATCCTGTTCCACACTGTTGCACTCCATCATTGTTTTTTGAACGAAAGAAAGCATCCTGTGTACAGTAAATGGCTGCTCATTCAGTGCTTTTAAGTGCCTACTCTTGGCAAGTGTGGCAAACTCATGCCATGGGTTTGGCCAGTGTTGCTATGCTGGGCTGCTCAAACAGACCAATATAGTGTCAAAAAGACACAGTGTTGTACTTCTTGGTGAAATCAACCTACAAATTGTTTACTTATACATGATTTTGTCTGAAAATAAACAGGGATACAAGAGATACATTTAACATTGCCAGCTCATAAACCTGCTATGTATTTTTTTCAAAGAACAGATAAGAGAAGTGAGAAGAGAGAGTGAGAGTCAGAAAGAAAAGGCGTGCGCAAGAGAGACAGATAAAGAGACGTGAAAGTCAGACATACCAAAGTTTGTTTGGACTCCAGCTGTGTGTTTGCTTGCGACTCACAAAACCCATTAGAAATTGGTTGGGGGTCAGAGTTCTGCTTCAGCCAGAATAGATTGGCAGTGTAGAACAGCAGAGTCCACCTCCAGCTCATTTTCTCTCCCTCTGTGTCACTACAAAAGCAATCTCACACCACATGCCTTATGGCTGCGTGGCCACACAAAATCATAAAAGGTTTGGATCATACTCTATGTCATACCACCCTGGTGAGCGAGAGAGGCATGCAGCTTGAAGCAGGAAGCACTTGGTGAGTATTTTGATTTGTAACATGCATGACTGATATCAGTATGTCAAGATATCAGGACATCCCAAGAAATGTGCCCACAAAAAATAATAAAATAAAAATAATAATAATAATAATAATAATGCTTTTATGTCAATTTATCATTGATATTGTTTTTTGCTTAGCTTTACATGCCCAGATTGTAGAAAAAGTGGGATTTAAACAGTCTGACTAAAGTAAATGACATTTGTGCGTTTTATAAGGGGCAGGAATATGTTTTTGTCTCATTCATGCACAGCAACTTCCGGTAGAAGGTGAGCTCCCATAGAGATGAGTGATTGAGGTGCTCTGTGGGGGGTGTCACTGTTGCACATAGGCAGGTGTGCTGACACCTGATGGGGGTATTTGGAGGACATTAGAGACAAAGTTGTCAAACCAATGCACAGAGCCGAGCATCTGGCCACTTCCTAACAAAATTTCAGCCTCAGGTCATGGCACTTGTCAATGTTAAAACTGACGTGCAGATGTAAAGATCTTATCCTTTAGTGCCATGTTAAATCCTCCCTCGAGATCTGAGGAAAATTCAGATAAGCTTGAAGGATACAGTGAACATCAGGATTTACAGGAAATGCCACAGTCATTTACCCATGGCTCATGAAGAATCATATAAATTACAAAAACAGCCACACGACAACGTGTAATAATTTGAAAAGGAACGACTTTTAAACCAACCAATCAACAAACAGAATTTCAAATTGATACAATACAGGCATTAAATTTTAGCTGGCCTCCTATCCAACACTTTATTAATAAATGTTTGTGAAAAAACTTGATGAATGTCAATAACCTTTAATACACCTCCCTTATATCATTCCAAACCCAGATGTTTTATATGACAGATATTATGCTTTGATTTAGGTTGGGTTTGTGGTTAAACTTAGGAAAAATTGTAAATACAATGATCATTGGTTCTTTTATTTCTCTCTATGCCAAACATTGTAAATTTCTGTATGTGCCAACTCATACAAATTCTTTGGATTTTGAATTCTCATACAATTATTATGACTTCTCATGAGACCAGGGTTGCGGCTCCCGCACAACTCCGTAACTAACTGCATAACCACCATATTACGATGCATCATTGTAGAAATTAACTAGCAAGTCACGACTGTCTCCTGAAAATGTAGTAACTAGCAAGTCACGACTGTCTCCTTAAAATGTAGTAACTATGACACAAATCCAACTTTCGAATCATGTTGTTTGAGCTGTCATAAATTACGATACTTTGGGTTTGGAGTAATAACTTCTGCAAACATTCAATTATAATAGCTCATTTATACATACACCAGACAGCTGTTTAATTTGAGAAAACCGTGTGTGATAAAACACTTTCTGTTAACAGCCTGCACTCACGTTTACATGACGTTTCAGAATGCCGCTTTCTGCAAAACCCCGGAATAAATATTTTCTTAAATGCATGTAAATGTGGTCAAAGTTTTGACAGAATGAAAGGTGTATATGAAATAAAAGATATACAGTAGAAGCCTCAGTGAAATTAAATAATGTCCACACAGCGAACTAACAAGAAACTATGCTTCTAAACACAGGTGGAGAGCTGTAGTTCCCACCAGAGTTGGGTATTAACGCACTACATTTACTACACTACATTTACTTGAGTAACGTTTTGGTGAAAGTAGGTTTAAAATTGGGTACTTTTTACTCTCACTCAAGTAAATTTCTAATTAATAACTACTTTTACTTCTTTAGAATGGGTGGCGTTCCTGTCATTACATTACTTAGTTTAATTTTAGTTAATGTGTAATTTATTGAGAGATTATTGAATGGGACTTTTGCGACAGCTGAAGTTCAACTGCACGCACTGTCACAGTCTGTCACTCAAGCCGAGTCCATCACTGCCGCAGCATCATGCTCTTCAAAGTAAAACACTTTCTTAGCTCCGCAGAGTAAAAAAATATATAGTTTCATCGTGGAATGCCTTCAATTAACACCAAGACAAGCTGATGTTTCAACAATAAAATCTCAGCTTTAACTTATGGCAGCACGTCAAGGTAAATTGTGGCTCTAATACTAATGTGGGCTTTTCTGTGTAAACTGATGGTCACTTTCAGGATGATTTTGTAACTGGGCTCTTATGACATCAGTTTTTAGGTGTACATTTTTTAAATCAGAGCAGCAATATGTCAGTGCAGTTTGTCCCACGTCCTGCAAGACATAAGCAGTATTTACGCATTTACTCCACACCCTCTCGGTTGTACTGGCAACTATCACAGCTACTTCGTGCTGATTAACTGAATAAATCCATGTAAAAATCCAAGTTAAGTGTAAATGCCTTTTGCTCTTCTGTTCGCCTGATTGACAACTAGAGCGCGAACAGACAGCATTCCTGCGTGTGCACAGCAAGGTGCGCTGGGCGCACGTGTGACAAATGTGCGGGCGAGAAGCAATTGTATTGCGAAGAGAGTGTTTGTGACCAATATCATTCATTCATTCACTATTACCTATATAGTCAATGGCAGTGAGTGCACTATATCTCAGCATTAAGTGAACGAAATGAGTGAATGAATTTGGATACTGATGTATACACCGAGCGTCGGAGCTCTGGGGCTGTAGCAGAAACATCTTCACATATGAACTTTTAAAATACTTGGGCCTTACTTGATATTTTTAATAAATAATATTGTCATACAATAAATCGTCATTCTGTTTGTCATTTTTTATAAATATATGTTAATATTGCTGGGTACTTTGTTCAGGAGCGGGTTTGTTTATTAGCAATAATTAATAACAAACATTGATTACAATTAACATTAGCTTTTTAATCATTTAAATCAACAACCATCAAAGATAACAATCAATTATCAAATTCAATAGAATATTAATTATTACCAAAGATAATTATAAATTATTAAAATCAATAGAACCCTGATTAGAATTAACATTAGCTTATTGATACTTCAAATCAACAATCATCAAAGACAACTACCAATTATCAAAATCAATAGAATATTAATAAGGATTAATATTGCCTGGGCACCACCCTGGAATCAGGGACTTCAAGTCTGACACTGACATCCCCTGCCAGCCCTTGACACAGGTGCATGCAGAACAATACCAAAACACTTCTCATTAAAGTATAACAAAGTTTATTGATGCAATAATATCAATTAATAATCAATACAGTGCAGTCGATAAACTTCCGACTTCCAACTACAAACTAAACAGTAACATGATTAGATATGGTAACAAATAAGCCTATGATTGAATGTGACCGTGAATGTGGCCAGAGAGACTGGTTAATGGCGCCTGCCCGTTTAACTGGTACGATAACTTAAGGACAAAGCTGGCTCTATCGCCAAGTTGTCAGCTTGCCAAATGTGTGTGGGTATGTTTGTGAGGGTTTGTGTGTGTGTGCATTTGGTACGAGAGAGAGAGAGAACAGTGTGACAGCACTGAAGCCGGGTTTTAGAGAAGGCAATTGTTATTTTATCATTCAGAGACGCGTTGAATGGCTTGTAATCCATCCGCCGTGGTCGTTGTTTCTTTAATAGATAAACTTAAGTGTGCCGGTTTCACCCGCAATGGCAGAAATGCACAAATAGTCCAATGTGTTTGGACGACAACACAGCAAATCTCATTCATGGTAACATTAGCAGCAATGAGCAGACTTGGCAGTCCATATACTGTCCAAGCAATAGCCTTGATACACAAGAATAACACACTATAATAATCTATCTCTGCCCAGACGTAAACCTCTTACTTGAGTCACATGAGGATGTGGGCAGAATGTGTGTCCGTCCATCGTTTGACTCCAACTCGGTTCCTCAAGGCTTGGGTGATGACGGGAGGCCATTTCCTCACTCTGTTAGCGGGCGGTACGTCGGCTGGTTCTCTGCGATATCAGTGAAGTCGACTCAGTTGAAGAGGGAAGAGAAATCTTCTTTCCTCACTTCTGCAGACAAATGGGTGAGACATGGATTGCTCAGCGGTCACCTTTAGATTCATTATTGTGCTCGGTGGAACACGGAGAAATCTCAGATCGTCCAGCGAGATGGAGATCATATGGCCAATGTTCAGGTATGTATGTTATTTTCTTGGGCAACGAGGCTACACCTGGGAGCAGCAGGGCCGCAACTAGAAGAGACACATACTGTCGCTGGAAGCAAAGCCCAGAAGGGATTTCCGGGTTTTATACTCTTGATGTCATGGCTGGGGGGGGCGCGTTCTATCTTGTGATTCATCAAATAGGAGTTGACAATAGGCGTAAAGTGAGCAAGGGCTCATGTGATCTGTAGTCTGTTTTGGACTCCCTTTGTTTGATTTTGGCAGCTTTGTTTTTATCAGGCTTTGAATGTACTTATAGGCCGCAGTCAGGCTTTATGACTGTATGTAGGCCTGCCTTTGCCTCCTATTTGCGTACATGAGACCCAACAATATAAAGCGTAAACACATTTTATCAAATGTACATTATTGTATTTATTTGGTATACTTCGGTATCTTTAAACTCCAATACAAGCTGGGTACCATTTCTCATCCAACCATAAACAGCACCAATCCACAGAATTATAATTTCCACTGAGTGCAGTCTCCTGATTTAAATAAAATCACCTCAGTAAATTATTTAGTAAATAAAGAATTCTTCATCTTAATGGCAAAATTCTGTATAATTATAAATAAAGAGTACATTTTAAAATGTATCTGTATGTTTTGCCTCTCTGTATGTTATTTTAATATAATATATATATATATATATATATATATATATATATATATATATATATATATACACACACATACTTTATATAAAGTAATGATTTGTTAAAAAAAATATTTAATTCAGCATGAAATAAAACATTGCAGGAGTGAAGGAAGCAGTAAACTCCCAGCTCGTACATCTTCTCCATGGTGAATTAAGGGCAATTAATCATTGTCGAATATACACAATGTACACTTGAAATTAGAGTGCATTGTGGATAAGAATAGTGGATAGAGGATGGTTTAGACACAGCGAGTGTTCAGCGACCGGGGTTTCCAAACCTCTCTTCTTATTGACAAATTCAACCAGATCTGACAAAAGCCCCACAAATGAAGACTTTTAGAAGAATTTCTCAGGTCTTTTGGTCCATAAAATGCAAGTGAATGGGTGCCAACATTTGAAAGTAAAAAAATAAAAAATAATATGAAAATAAGTCAGCATAAAAGAAATCCATAAGACTCCAGTGGTTAAATCAATATCTTCTGAAGCAATGTGATATTAGAATGTGTGGATGAGAAACAGATCACTTTCACATTGTTCTACTTGTGTTTTTGGTGATTCACATTCTTCTCTGCATATCACCCCCTGCTGGGCAGAGAGAAAAGTGTCTAGCAAAAATGACAAATATTGATCTATTTATCATATCACTTCTGAATATATGGATTTAACCACTGGAGTCTAATTTATTTATTTTATGCTGCCTTTATGTACTCTTTGGAGCATCAACATGCTGGCACCCAGTCACCTGCATTGAACTTTCCTACAGAGCTGAAATATACTTCTAAAAATCTTTATTTGTGTTCTACAGAAGAAACGAAGTCATACACATCTGGGATGGCATGAGGGTGAGTAAATGATGAGAGAATTTTCAATTTTGGGTGAACTATCCCTTTAAAGTGATAGCTCAGCCATAATTTAATATTATGTCATCATTTCCCTATCCTCATGTTGTTCCAAACCCATGTAACCTTCTGTATTCTGTGGAACACAAAATATTTTAGACAGAATGTTACAGACTGACAGTCTCAGTCACCATTCACTTTCAAAATATGGAGAAAAAATAAATATTCGCTGAAAGTAAATAGTGACAAAAAAATACTGTATTTAATTTCTTGTCACTTTCTGCCTGGCTGCTACCCCAATAAATGCTTTGTCCATATATGGTATAAGCTTATCTGTTGAATAATATGCCATAGTTTGTTATGTTTACCTTCGCAGCATTTATTATATTGCTATACCTTTTGCGCACTACCTGTTTTATCTGACACTTTCACACTAGAACTGTTTACTTGTCGCCACTGCACTGTCTCTTACTGTACCTATTGTCCTGTTTTTAGCAATTATTGTACTGTCTTGTACTGTTTGCACACGTGCACTTTATGTGTAGGTCTTATTTAGTTCTGTGTCTGTTTATTGTTTTATGTAGCACCATGGTCCTTGAGGATCGTTGTTTCATTTCACTGTGTACTTTTCTAGCTGCATATGGTTGAAATGACAATAAAAGCCACTTGACTTGACTTGACTCATTCTGTCTACTATCTCCTTATTGTGTTGAATGGAAGAAAGAAATACAGGTTTGGAAAAACATGATGGTGAATGATGACAGAATTTCCATTAATAATAATAATAATTCTGTAGTACATGTTCAGTGTGTATTATGTAATGGAATATAGGGGAGTTAACGTCTATTATATTATTTGTGAAAGTGACAAGTTACTCACAACTTGAGTACTCTTTTAATTGGATACTTTCTTACTCTTACTCAAGTAATTATTTATGTTTGTACTTTTACTTCTACTTGAGTTATAATTTTTTTTTAAGTAATTGTACTTTTATTTGAGAACAGTTTTTGGCTACTCTACCCACCTCTGGTTCCAACCACACAACTTTTGCAATGCTATTTGCGAAATACGGTTTCGGGAAACACCAAATTGATGATCTATGTTGGTAACGATGTAACTTGTGACTAAAGTTGTCTAATGATGCTTTTGAGAAATGCATCCATGTTGGCATCACCCAGCTGACAAATGTATGTCCTTAAAATGTTTTCCAAACATTGTACTGTAGCTATGGGAACATGAAAATGTCAAGTTTTCTTGACATCAGAAGAATGTTATTTAAAGGTTAGCATAACATTCATGAAAATGTGGAAAATTCCTCAAAATATATATTTGATTTTATTCTAATTACATTATCAGGATGGTCCTTATAATGCTAACATTGTAAGGATGTTCCATTAACATTATTTTAAAACATTTGTACTTAATCTTTAACATTTTAAGTTTAAATAATGTTAGCCAAAGTTTAAAAGTTTTCTGTTTGGTAGGCTATTTACAACACACTGAAACACACACACACACACACACACACACACACACAACACACTTTCAAAATAATGTCATTGCACATACAGAACCAACCCAGATTAAAAGAACAACAAACAAAGGTTGGTATTTCAGAGAAGAAATAACACCTTTCCATTGATAGACGTTCATCAGTTTTTCAGTTCATAAATTGCAATATGATCAGAATTAATTCCCTCCTCATTTATACTCTTTTCATAGGTGACTTCATCACTGATGTCTGAAAGACATGGTGCCCCTTAGTAACAAATGATTACCACCAAATGAATCACAGAGGATCTGTCTCTAATGCATATCAAAAGGGAGAGAGAACAAGGAGGCAGAGTGGCTTCAAGATCTATTTTTCAGCTTCACATCATTTCTTGCTTCACTGATCTATTACTAAACAACAGCTGCTGTGCCGCAGCCAACACAGCGCTTGGTAGGGATGGTGATCAAGAAATGAACAGGGAGGGAAGAAAAAAGAGGGTGAAATGGAGACATTTAAGTGGTGAGGTCACGTGTGTTAACCTGGAGATCTCAAGAGTGTCATGGTGAGAGAGAATAAAGATTGGGAACTCTTGGCAGGTCTGTGTCAAATGTGATGGATAACAAGTCACCTGTAATAGCTGACTATGTAGCTGCATTTTGCAATCATCCCCATTTATTTTCTTTCCCTTTCTCCCTCTCTCTATTTTACCCAGAACTCTACACACACCAGGTGTTGGAGTAGCAGAGACTTTGCTTTCCCAAAGTCTAACTCTTAACCCAAACTTAACAATAAAGTCTAACCTCTTATTCAAACCTTAACCTAACATTGATTTTATGCAAAATAACTTTTTGTGCAACACGGAAGAAAGAAAACATAGGGATTCAAATGAGGACAAGGGAGAATTAATGTAGGTTATTGACATAAATTATTTATATTGCATAAAAATACTGAAAGTGTAAACAAATTTGTTCATTGATGTTTACTGAAAATGAAATGTTGAACAGGAGATTTAGAAATTAGAAATGTTACGCCTGTATTGAATCGATTTGAAATGATTTTTGTTAATTGCCCTCAGGTCTCTACACACTGTGTTTAACCCTGGATTAACATATTTTAAAACCCTGCTTTTAACCCAAGGTAAATCAATGTTACACATGTAATTTTGAAAGGGTGTTAGCACCACTTTTTTACTGGGGTTTATGATGCACTGCTTTCATGGGGATAACCCGCATTGTGATGTCAAAATTATACACTGTGATATGAAGCAGTCTTAAAATGTTTCAGAAAGTTGTTTAGCAACACATAACCAATCGTATAATGCCTCAGTGCTTACCTCATTTAATACAATTTTTGTCACAAGCTTTATTCTTCCAATCATTGTGATTGGCACAAAACATATGCAAATAAGAACGTTAGCCAGGGGTTTACAAATGTACAGTGTGAAAAATGTAAACATGAATTAATTATTAACCTAAGGTAAAGTATTAACAATGTGAAACATGAAACAGGAAAACCCAGGATTCCATTTAGAACAGGAGCGGCTCCAGCTCTAAGATGTTAGGTGGGCCACAGGACCCTCAGGTGGGCCAAACAGTTGGAGGGGTGGGTGTGGGTGTTGTTGTCAAGATGGACCATGCTCATAAATGGGTGGGGCAGGCCCACCCAGGCCCCCCTGTGGAAACTTGCCTGGTTTAGAATGACCCATGTTCAATGATTTCAAGTGTGAAAAGCCCTTGAAAAAAAAGTAATCTCTTTTTGTACGTCAAACTCTAAGTCAAACTCTATCTTGCGATTTCACCATCTCATCCAAACTATTACAAGTTGTCCCAATACTATGTTGAGTTTAACTGGAGACCGAGAGGTCTTGGGTTTGATTCAAAATGACCTTACATATTGATAAATCATATATATTGAATGCACTGTACCTTGCTGAGGATAAAATCATCTAACAAATATCTTTCAAATACAGCTGGTAATTGCAAAAATATTGATTCACAGGGAACACACATACTAAAAAGACATATACATTAATGCACTGTAAACTGATTTAGATAGAACGGTCTACAATGCATGAATAAATGCAAATGTAATCTATACATTTTTAATTTTAATATGGAAATATTGCATTGTGACCTAGAACTATTATCTAGTTTACATTAAGAAGTGACAATCACACTCACTGAAATTTCAGACAGTATTGGCCCCCTTTATATAAAAAAAAATTAAATAAAAATGTCAACATTTTACAGATATTAAAAATAACCTCCCACTCCTCTTGAGATGAATCATAGCCCTGACAATGTGCTCATGGTGGCGTAGTGACTCAATCTGGGTGGCAGAGGATGAATCTCAGTTGCCTCCGTGTCCGAGACCGTCAATCCACGCATCATATCATGTGGCTTGTTGAGTCCTAGCACATGTGGAGGCTTCACCCTATTCTCTGCGGCATCCAAACACAACTCAACCGATGTGACTCTACCCACCCTAGCAACCGGGCCAATTGGTTGCTTAGGAAGCCTGACTGGAGTCACTCAGCAAGCCCTGGATTCCAACTTGCGACTCCAGGTGTGGTAGTCAGCGTCTTTACTTGCTGAGCTACCCAGGCCCCCTTATTGATCTACGTATCAATGTGTGTGCATGTGGACAACTGTTGTGTGTGACCTTGGGAGGTCTTCAGCCTTTTTTCTTCAATTCTACATGAGTTTAGTGTTCGGCATCACATAGAAAAATATAGTAATGTGGACCTAAGACAAACTCACTCACCCATACACACACACACACACACACACACACACACTTACTGTTCACCCTTGCTCCACATGCTACAGAGCACAGTATGGAAGCTCTCACAAAAGCAAAATTGGCTATAATTCAAGAAGGATGTTTTTATATTTTTTCTTTCTTTTTGTTTCTCTCTTAATTACTCACTCTCTATTTCAAATGCATTAATCCATTATATTCACAAATGTTTTCCCTCTGTTACGTCTGTAGCCTTTGTCCACCAGTCTATTGAAGACTATTGAAGAATGGTGGCTGAGAGCTTGAAGACATTAGATTAGATGTCATTAGCATTCCCAATATCACACATGTCCATGCAGGAAACAGAGAACTAAAGGTGATGTAAGTTATTTATTTTTGAATGGAATGGAACATATAAAATGTCACTATTATCTGACCAATATAATTGAATTAGGTGTCCTAAAATATCACACATGGCCCAACACCTGACTTTGTGACAGCTCTAGTCTCTGTAAACTGTAAATAAAAATGTGACTGCAGACCACACTGTCACATTCTTGTTACAGTCAATCAAGACTTTGAAGACTTTAATTTCTGCCGTTAATCATTTACAATGCAGGAAGGTTTGAGTGTGGTAGTTGAGGCGAATCATTACAATTTTATGCCATATTCACTTTCGTAAGCAGTTTGTCAGTTGTTAGTTTATTATGCGAGAATGCTATTTTGCTACCATTGCTTTTAACAACACTGAGATGATGTACTGCTACTCTCTGGCTCAATCTATTGTTAGAACGATTAGTGATGGGTGGATCGATCCTAAAGTATTGATACTACCGATACTGATGTTGTATAATAAATATAGATCCTCACAAGATTATATAGATTCTAGCTTTTTTTTATAAACAAGGGACAATAATCATAAGCTTCAAAGTGAAATAAAACGGATTAGGCTACATTAGCATATTGTGCATGATGGGGATTATTTCTTCTTCCGCTCATCATAACATACACGATGAAAGACACAAGCAGACAAGTGCTTGCGCCATCACAAGGCTTGTTCAGAGGGATCAGTGCCTTGTAGAGGTATTGCTAGAAAGTCAGAGAACCAGCTTCTGGAGTAAGTTCACTTTAAAATAACAACATATCTAAAGATGACATCTCTTCTTTCTTATAAATGTTTGTAATAAGTATTTAAAAAATTACTAATAAGTAAATAGTAAAAATAAATGTTAAGCATGGTTTTACCACAGTAATATTGAAGTAATAACCATGATTCATTGTGTGGTAACTATGGTTTAATTAAATACCATGATTAAACCATAGTTACTGTAGTGAAACCATGGTTAATTTTTGCAAGGGTAAACAAAACAAGCCTAATAATTGTATGTTTTTGTCACAAATGTAAAAAGAAAATTATGACAAAAAATTATATTTTTTATTACCCATATTATCCCAATAACAATAATAACAAATAAAATACAAATAAATTTAATAGAAGTGTTGGTATCGTATTGACAATATTGGACTTGAAATTATTGGTATTGGATCGAAAAGAAAACAAGTGGTATCGCCCATCCCTAGTAATGAAATCATTGAAGGTCAACGTTTTGGAATGAGGGGCGTGTCTTAAGTCAAGTCCATGCTAACTAATTTTCTGTAAAAAACTTTTAAAGTTTCCTAACATCATAATTTTGCAAAGTATCCACACCATTCCTTTGTGGATGAGGGGCATAAACGTAACAAAATCAACGCGTATTCAACTGATAATGTATTAGTGCTCAGTCTAGCATAAGTTCCAGAACGGCATACATCACATTCAACGTCGCTTTCTCAGGGTCATGAAACAGCATTTTACATTATTTTTTAATTAAGAATATATAGTTGTGTTATGACTGTGGATTATGTAGCAAATTAGTGACAAACTTTGTCTCACAGTGAAAATGCTTCTGCCATAAAATGTGAAGACATGGTGATTCCTCATATTTTCATTTTGGTGAACAAATGCAAGGAATATTCAACAGTATACATGTGTGTCTATCAGTGGCATACATTTCATGTGATGGGGTTTCTCTCTGTTTAATATTTATAGTGCTATTACACTGTCATGCACTCTCCTTCTATTTGTCACAACACTAACAGCAAAAGGTCAGACAGGTACTTTGGCCAATGCTAAAATGTCAGTGATTGAAGTATTAGTTGACTAATTCAACTGATAAATATTCACTGGGCCTTTTAATTTATGTGTGATGTCAGAGATGTTCCTGTAGCTCAACTGGTTGAGCATGGTGTTAGCAAAACCAAGACCATGGATTTGATTCCCAGGGAACACAAACTGATGAAATGTGTACACTGAATTCATTGGTTTTAGCTTTGGATAAAAGCATCTGCCAAATGCATACATGTTAAAAGTAAATGTTGATTTCTGAATTGGAACTTATATATGATTTGTGAACCTGCCTCATCTTTTGTACTGCCTTAATCCTATCAGCCAGAATTAGAGTTGGGATTGCTCTACAAATTTGTCTAAAATGTAATTACATTTTGTCCCGAACCACCACTAACTGTAAACTATGCATGCTATATTATACTGTATATTATTTGTATTTTTAATAACATTGTAGTACCTGTGTATTCGTGTCCCATTAATAAATGTAATTAAAAACGTTATGTTGCTTTGGATAAAAGCGAATGATAACATTTCAAAGCATCATGAACATGGATTGGAGTGAACATAAAATTTGAATTGCTAAGACTATTCGGATTCACAAGGCGATGACTGTAAGTCTGTCGGGACGTTGGACATGTCGTAAAATCAGGACTAACCCTGTTATTGGGACTTCTATTCACCCTATCTCCGTAAGTGCAATGTTAATTTCTTCAAGCCGTAAATTGCTGATAAAGTGTGCTGTCGATGTAATTGCCTCAGCCTGGATGAACATTTAGTAAATATATTATTAAATGTAAAAAAAACTTGTGTTAACTCATATTAACTTGTGGGGCTATTATACAAAGTGAATCAACATCTATCAATGGGATGTGGCACTACAGTCACTACAATGTAATACAATTTTATTAAAAATAAAAAAAATATATAATCGACCACCTCCCTGTCAGCATATGGCCAAGTGATGTGGCTTGCGATCTCTCACACGTTGTCCATTAGAGGCAACACCTCACAACAACACCATGATGTGCCAAGCAGCAAGATTCTAATACATATTGTATGCATAGTTTACAGTTAGTGGTGGTTTGGGACAATATTTATAAATTTTATAAATTAGACAAATTTGCAGAGTGAACCCAACTCTAATTCTAGCTGATAGGATTAAGGCAGTAGGCTACAGATGACAGGGCAATTTGACCAATTAGATGAAAGTGCCATTCACATGTGTGTATCAAATATTCATAAAATTTCATCAAATGTTTCAATCACTGAAGGAAAACCAAAATCTAGCCTTTTCCCCAATCTCTTTATTCCATTTTAAATAGAAAATGAAATGGTCAATGGGAAATGTGTTTGTAACAGTAAAACCAATAAAGAAAAATTATTATGTTTAGTTCTTCATATTTGGGTTAAAAAAAGAAAAAGGAATGACCCAAAAGTACATGGACCGTGAATGAAACTGGTTTAACTGCACAAACTGAATGATTAGAAATTATTATGCAGTTTCTCTATGTATCTTTGAAGAGGTTTAAGTTAAGCTATCGCACCACATAAAGACATTATTGTAACTGAAAATACATTGGATAGGCTATATGAAAGATGCATAAACAATATACTGTATAATCCACTTATGGCTAGAGTAAATATTCTTTGTCATTTGATAATGATTTGGGTAAAATTGAATGGGAAACTATGTGGGTTATGCTCTATGGTGCTGAAATTCCCTATCTGTCACTCACTCAATGAGTTGACACTAGGGGTAAACCTTGGGAGCCCAGACATCTCTGATCTTTTTGGAAAGGCTAATGAGAATTGGTGTGTGGAATTTACATGCTACTTCCCCGGACATGCGGGTATAAAAGTAGTGGCGCTTGCAAACACACACTCAGATTTTCTTCGGAGCCGAGCAGACATATTCACAGAGCTGAATTCCTCCTGCTGTACCATTCATCTCTCTCTCTGAAAACCTGTTGGATCTACAGTGCATTACAGCGTTTCTTGAGTATTTTGTGTTGAGTAAACACCCCTGGGCGCTTCGACAGCTGAACAGAGCTTGTTTTATATATACACACACATATATATATATATATATATATATATATATATATATATATATATATATATATATATACAGTATCTCACAAAGGTGAGTACACCCCTCACTTTTTTTTTATATTTGATTATATCTTTTCATGTGACAACAATGAAGAAATTACACTTTGCTACAATGTAAAGTAGTGAGTGTACAGCTTGTATAACAGTGTAAATTTGCTATCCCCTCAAAATACCTCAACACACAGCCATTAATGTCTAAACCTCTTGCAACAAATGTGAATACACCCCTAAGCAAAAATGTCCAAATTGGGCCCAAAGTGTCAATATTTTGTGTGGCCACCATTATTTTCCAGCACTGCTTTAAACGTCTTGGGCATGGAGTTCACCAGAGAGTCACAGGTTGCCACTGCTCCTTTGGAGTGGAAGAGGTTACCTCTTCCACTCCTCCATAACGCATCACAGAGCTGGTGGATGTTAGAGACCTTGTGCTCCTCCACCTTCTGTTTGAGGATGCCCCACAGATGCTCAATAGGGTTTAGGTCTGGAGACATGCTTGGCTAGTCCATCAACTTCAACCTCAGCTACTTTAGCAAGGCAGTGGACGTCTTGGAGGTGTGTTTGGGGTCACTATCATGCTGGAATACTGCCCTGCAGCCCAGTCTCCAAAGGGAGGGGATCATGCTCTGCTTCAGTATGTCACAGTACATGTTGGCATTCATGGTTCCCTCAATGAACTGTAGCTCCCCAGTGCCGGCAGCACTCATGCAGCCCCAGACCATGACACTCCCACCACCATGCTTGACTGTAGGCAAGATACACTTGTCTTTGTACTCCTCACCTGGTTTCTGCCACACACACTTGACACCATTTGAACCAAATAAGTTTATCTTGGTCTCGTCAGACCACAGGACATGGTTCCAGTAATCCATGTCCTTAGTCTGCTTGTCTTCAGCAAAATGTTTGCTAGCTTTCTTGTGCATCATCTTTAGAAGAGGCTTCCTTCTGGGACAACAGCCATTCAGTGTGCGGCATATGGTCTGAGCACTGACAGGCTGACCCCCCACCCTTAAACCTCTGCAGCAATGCTGGCAGCACTGATAGGTCTATTTCCCAAAGACAACCTCTGGATATGACAATGAGCACGTGCACTCAACTTCTTTGGTCGACCATGGAGAGGCCTGTTCTGAGTGGAACCTGTCCTGTTATACCTCTGTATAGTCTTGGCCACCGTGCTGCAGCTCAGTGTCAGGGTCTTGGCAATCTTTAATAGCCTAGGCCATCTTTATGTAGATTCTTTTTTTCAGATCCTGAGAGAGTTGTTTGCCATATGGTGCCATGTTGAACATCCAGTGACCAGTTTGATGGAGTGTGAGAGCGATGACACCAAATTTAACACACCTGCTCCCCATTCACACCTGAGACCTTGTAATGTAAATGGCTAATTGGGCCAAATTTGGACATTTTCACTAAGGGGTGTACTCACTTTTGTTGCCAGCAGTTTATACATTAATGTCTGTGTGTTGAGTTATTTTGAGGGGACAGCAAATTTACACTGTTATACAAGCTGTACACTCACTACTTTACATTGTAGAAAAGTGTCATTTCTTCAGTGCTGTCACATGAAAAGATATAATCAAATATTTACAAAAATGTGAGGGGCATTCTCTGTCAGCGAACCATGACTGCAGTTCGGTACGGATTACTCTCACGTCATCCTGAGACCCTGAACGAGCTGTATGACCAAGGTTCCCACGACCAATTTTAGGGATCATATGGTGAACCTGCAAGTGCTGCCCCAGGAGGAGGCAGACCCAGCCTTGGCGTTGCTGTGTTCGGTGCATACTCTTCACATCTACTTGGACCGCACGCAGAGCTTTAGAAGCTCAGAGCAGCTCTTGTCTGCTTGGATGGACAGCGGAAAGGAAGTGCTGTCTCCAAACAGAGGATTGCTCACTGGGTCATGGATGCTATACCATGCCCTGCATGTGCCGCCCCCTGCTGGCCTGCGAGCCTATTCTACCAGGGGCATAGCGGCTTCTTGAGCATTGTCCCATGGCAACTCTCTAGCAGACATCTGTAGAGCTGTGGGCTGGGCAACACCTAACACCTTTGTGAGGTTCTATAACCTCAGGGTTGAGCCAGTATCATCCTGTGTGTTATCAGGTGACACAAACAGGTATGTTCGGGTCTGCTGGCCAGGTGTACCGCTTGCTCATAATGCCTTTCCCCTCCCTTAAGGTGAAAATGTGCACTCTTTTCCCAGTTGCGAAAAAAGTGTGAACCCTGGACCTTCTTCCTCCTTAGCCCAGCGGCCGACGAGTCTTCGGAGAGGCTCACCACCGCCCTAGTACGTGCATCACTTAGGCCCCCGTACTGAGGTAAGTGCTCCACATGTGCTGGTTGTCTCCTTAGGTAACACCTTGTGATGTTTATTTTGCAAAATGGTTTCCCAACTGGGAAACCACGTCTTCCTTGAGCAGAGGGACCTCTGTCCTTTGTCTCCGTGTTTGTATTAACACCTCCCCTCCTTGTGTAGGATCTACCGCACGACGTGCTTCTGCTCCGACCCAATAAGACCGTGTATTGTATTCCACTTAAAAGTCCTCCCTGCCTTCTCTTGGCCGGGTGTGTTCTTCGCGGTGTCCTCCTCTTTGGAGGGCACCACCAGTCAGTGTAACTCGGTTCAGCTCTTGTGGCGTTTTCCATTGGGAACCCTAGTGTCAACTCATCGACACAACTTTGAGTGAGTAACAGATAGGGAACGTCATGGTTACTGATGTAACCTCCAATCCCTGATGGAGGGAATGAGACATGGTGTCCCTCTTGCCACAACACTGAACCAACCGCTGAAATGGCCGGGTCTTTGGCTCAGCTCCTCGGTGTGAAACCTGAGTGTGTGTTTGCAAGCGGCACTCCTTTTACACTGATGTCCAGGGGAGTGGCATGCAAATTCCACACGCCAAATCTCATTGGCCTTTTCTCAAAGATCAGAGATATCTGAGTTCCTAAGGGTGACCCCCGGTGTCAACTCATCGACACAAAGTCTCGTTCCCTCCATCAGGGAACAGAGGTTAAATCAGTAACTATGATGATTTTTGAGCAGCCTCGAGAGACAGCAATACCATGTGGTGTATGTACCTTTCATTGAAAAGTGTCCCTTTAATTGCCCTGCTGCTCACACTTTACCAAAGTTGTGTTGAGAAATATGTACAAAAAAAACACATGGCTATTGTGCTAGGAGTAACACAATTGATATCTGAAAATATATAGACAATCATCTGTAAAATATTTTGATTATCGATGTGTGAAAAAGGCATTGATCCCAAGACCAATATATATTGCTGAGGTAACTATACAGGTTTTGTGAGCCTTATTCAAATCTTTAACATTATTGTGATCTTAACCAAAACTTGCTTTTTATGAAGGGCTGTTTCTATGAAGAATTTTGAAACATTTACTCTGCAACACAAATTTAATCTCCATGAGATTCCAGTCCAGTGCAGCAGAAACACATCTCATTTTACACTAGAGTGAGGATAATCGTACATTATGATTGAAAAATAAATAAATACAATTATGGTTAAAACATCCACTTATGGTGCTATGATAGATTCTGTGGTCAGAGGAGCATTATATTGATGAGTTTGCAAGCTACAGACAGAGGGAGAGGTTTGTCTTCATTCTAGCACAACTGGCAAAAGCTTGATGTCGCCATTGTGTATTTGGACTGCTCAACTGCTCCACGTAATGCTTTAGAAACCACCTTAATTAGTGTTGACCATGCATTCTAATGCAGTTTTGCTTGGCAGTATTTAGTAACATTTCCCCATGGTATAATTCCTTGTGATCCAGACTGTTGGATCTCTCCTTGAAAGTGAGAGAAAGGTATTACTGCAAGCCTCATTGACCAAAACACTCACAGCTTTTTCTGGGCCAAAAATCCTAGTAAGACTAAAAGAAGACAGAAAAAGGGGCATATTTAAATTGACGTTAAAAATGCAATGTGATTATAACTGAAAGAAAAGTAAGATTCACATAAAGCTTTTTTATTATTATTTCATTTCCCAGAGGTAATTTCTCCATGCAGTCTATGGAGTTTCACAAAGTAATCATTAAAGCTGAATTGCGTGATTTATGCGGCACTAGCGTCACAAACTGTAATTGTTAAAAATCACTTTTTTTCAAACAGATGCCAGAGAGCCCTCCCTATCTTCCATTGGTTGTACAACCAAATACTGTAATCGTGATTCTCTCCCAAACTCACAAAATTTGTTAAAACAATTTTGCTGTGAAGGGCCAGATCTGGATTTCTGAAACATAAGATGGCAGGGGAAGACTTTACGAGTAAAGTGCTACTTGATTTGTTTGGGTTAGGTTTAGGGGTAGGATCAGTTTTCCCAACCAATCAGGTAGTGTTTTCCTGATGAGTATATTCAATTCAATCATTTCCCTGTAAATAACTTGATGTGTAAAAGTTGTCAGTGCATACTACACATTCAAACATAAAGATGTAACAAGTGTCAACACATTCACCACATAAAATTTATTGCTGGTAATAAAAAATAAAAAAAACAGATAAATAAGTAAAAATACAAATAAAATATAGCTAAATAGTTGAATTGGGTATTACTGTTCTCATAAAAATAATTGAATCTTCACCTGACATTCTACGTTTCCGAATTTGGCAGGCTGGACAGGCTGACCAAACAACAGAGGTATGTTTTCATGAAGTCACAGTGTTGCACTTTTAGGTGAAATCAGCCTAAAAATGGCTTATATATAGCTAAATCTGCATATTAAGTTGGAATATAATAAATTATTTTAACATACCAAATTTATCACACAATAAGCCTTAACTGTTACACCAATCTGGACTCAAACGGCACTATACATTGCCGAAGTATTACAGGTTCCCTGTTTTTCCACATTACAGATTTGGCAATGCTGAGGACATGAGCTGCATGCTATTACTATAGTGGCCGAGCGATGAAGGACGGCAGGGGGATAATGATCGCAATCAGCCAAGAGAGGGATAAGGTGGAGCTGGAGCTGCAGTTCGAGAGAGTGAGAGAGAGAGAGATGCATGAAGCCTGTCTGTGTGTCAAGTCAAGTCATTTTTATTTTTATAGTTAATTTCACAACACATATAGTTTCAAAGCAGCTTTACAGAAGATCAGGCATTAACAGAAGATAAAACTGCAATGTCTATAATGTCTTAGAGTCATCATTGTTTAGTTTGATAAAATATGATTTTGAATTTTGTTTAAAAATAAGTAATTAAATAATAATTGTATTTATAACCCCAGTGAGCAAGCCGAAGGCGACTGTGGCAAGGAACACAAAACTCCATAAGATGTTGGTTAATGGAGAAAAATAAACTTGGGAGAAACGCTCAACATAAAGCAGGAATGGAGCTGGATCCTGTTTGTTCATTGGCCTTTGTTACCCATGTCTTGTGTTTTTAAACCCTCATGTTTGCCTTTATCGGTGGCCAGGTATTGTCCATCTAACCTTGTTGTTTTGCCTAAGTTTAGTCTAGCCAGTTTACATGTAACCTTGTTGTCCTGCTAAAGTTTAGTCTAGCCACTGTACATGTAACCTTGTTGTTTTGTTCATGTTTAGTCAAGTCAGTGTACTTGTAACCTCGTGGTTTGTTTTGCTCTAGTCTAGTCTTAGTCGTAGTCATGTCAAGTCAAGTCAAGTCTAGTTTTGTCATGTTTAGTTAAGTTCTTGGTTTCTTGTTTTTGTTTCATTCACTTTTATAGTTTGGGATACTGGTTTCCACGTTTGAGAATAAACTGCACTTGGGTTCATCTAAACTTCATTATCTTCGTCTCTGCCTGTTTTGTCAACAACGTTACAGAACACCTGACCACCCATTATGGACCCAGCAGTACGACTCTTGGATCTTCGTCAGGGGAATCAACCCCTGGAGTCTTATATTGTGGATTTTTGTGCTCTGGCATGCCAGGTTAACTTCGATGAGGTAGCCCTTAAAGACATTTTTTGTGTCAAGTGGTTCATCTAAACTTCATCATCTTCGTCTCTTCCTGTTTTCAAATCAAATCAAATCACTTTATTGTCACACTACCATGTACACAAGTGCAACAGTAGGTGAAATTCTTGTGTGCAGTTCCGAGCAACATAGCAGTCATGACAGTGACGAGACATATACCAGTTACAGTAAACAACATACTTACACAAAACAATTTACAAATCAAATGTACACATACTTACGCAACACAATAATTATATACAATTGTGGCAGCGGGGGCGTGGTCAAGCACCCGTCCGGGAGAGAAAAGCGGTAAGGGCGCCTACACCTGAGCTAAATTATGTCTAACACCTGTGTCTAATTTCAGTGAGCACGGGGAGAGCGGCATAAAAGGCAGCCAGAAGGCCTCCAGAGAGAGAGAGAGAAAGTCTGACGCTAGAAGCTTGCTGTGTGCTTCAGTGGCATATCTGTTTATAAAGTGTCGAATCAAAGCATATATTAAAAAGCCTCACCTTGAGCCTGGCCTCACGTCTCATCCTTGGGACGAATACTGTCACAACAATGTACAGTAAACAATACACACAATATACAATACACAATATACAATACAATAAGTAAGGAGTATATTAAATATAAATATATATATATATATATATATATATATATATATATATATGAAATAGTATATTGAGGAGAATATGTTGACAGTCCAGTGTAAGATTATAGATGAATAAAGTGCAGTGCTAATTATTGATCGTGATAGATCAAGTGTTCAACAGTCTGACTGCTTGGGGAAAGAAGCTGTCATGTAGTCGGCTGGTGCGGGTCTTGATGCTGCGATACCGCCTGCCTGATGGTAGCAGTGAGAACAGCCCATGACTCGGGTGGCTGGAGTCTCTGATGATCCTCCGAGCTTTTTTCACACACTGCCTAGTGTATATGTCCTGGAGGGAGGGAAGCGCTCCTCCGATGATGTTTCTGGCAGTTGTTTTGTCAACAACGTTACAACATATCATAAACGTGAGTGTTTGTTTTTATGTTTATAAAATAAAATAAACATAAATATATATATTGTTCACCCGGTCCCCCTTTGTCCTTTACACATTGTAAACCTCATTTGCCACAATGGTACCGAAACCCGGGACTGGAGGAAGAATTTAGCAGACACATTTACCCAGAAAAAAGCGAAAAGATAATTATTTGTATAATTTAAAAAGTAATCCTTACCTTGTCTGCAGGTCACGCAGACAGGTTTATTGAATGGCTTCATTGATTCTAACAGAAGTGTCTAACAAACAATACTCCATAATGACAACGTGAAAGAAGTTTGTTTAATATGTTTGCAAATGTATAAAAAAATACAAAACTAAAAAAAAATCACATGTACATAAGTATTCACAGCCTTTGCTCAATACTTTGGTGAAGCACCTTTGGCACCAATTACAGCCTCAAGATTTTTTGTGCATGATGCTACACACCTATTTTTGGGGAGTTTCTCCCATTCTTCTTTGCAGGACCTCTCAAGCTCTATCAGGTTGGATGGGGAGCATCGGTGCACATATATTTTCAGATCTCACCAGAGATGTTCAATCAGGTTCAAGTCTGGGCTCTGGCTGGGCCACTCAAGGACACAAGGAGTTGTCCCGTAGCCACTTTTTGTTATCTTGGCTGTGTGCTTAGGGTTGTTGTCCTGTTGGAAGATGAACCTTTGCCCCAGTCTGAGGTCCAGAGTGATCTGAAAGCAGGTTTTCATCAAGGATGTCTTTGTACATTGCTGCATTCATCTTTCCCTCGATCCTGACTAGTCTCCCAGTTCCTGCCTCGGAAAAACATCCCCACAGCATGATGCTGCCTCCACCATGCTTCACTGTAGGGATGGTATTGGCCAGGTGATGAGCGGTGCCTGGTTTCCTCCAGACATGATGCTTGCCATTCAGGCCAAAGAGTTCAATATTTGTTTATCATGGTCTGAGAGTCCTTCAGGTGCCATTTGGCAAACTCCAGACTGGCTGTCATGTGCCTTTTTACTGAGGAGTGGCTTCCGTCTGGGGACTCTACTATACAGGCCTGATTGGTGGAGTGCTGAAGAGATGGTTGTTCTTCTGTAAGGTTCTCCTCTCTTCACAGAAAAATGCTGGAGCTCTGTCAGAGTGACCATCGTGTTCTTGGGCCCTTCTCCCCCAAACACTTAGTTTGCCTGGGCGGCCAGCTCTATGAAGAGTCCTGGTGGTTCCAAACTTCTTCCATTTACGGATGATGGAGGCCACTGTGCTCATTAGGACCTTCAATGCTGCAGACATTTTTTCTGTACCCTTCCCCAGATCTGTGCCTCGATACAATCCTGTCTAGGAAGTCTACAGAAAATTGCTTGAAATTGCTTCATGGCTTGGTTTTGTGCTCTGACATGCACTGTTAACTGTGGAACTTTTATATAGACAGGTGTGTGCCTTTCCAAAACAAGTCCAATCAACTGAATTTACCACAGAAGGACTCCAATCAAGTTGTAGAAACATCAAAACAACAACAAATTTTGAGTGTTATAGCAAAGGCTGTAAATACTTATATACATGTGATTTCGTTTTAATTTTTTTTATAAATTTGCAAAGATTTCAAACAAACTTCTTTCACTTTGTAATTAGGGGTATTGTTTGTAGAATTTTGAGGAAAATGCTTATTTTGGAATAAGGCTGTAACATGAAAAACCTGTGTCCACCAATGCTTTGTGAGTACCCCCGTTGATCCTTACTGGTATACGGTATGCTCCTGCCCGGTAGGAGGCAGTCTGTGGGGTGTAGGGGATCTGGACCACTGTCCCCAGCTCCATCAGAGGGCATTGATCCTGGAAGTGCCGTGGATCCCTGTGATGCCGGTCTGTGGCACTGGACCCATTCCACCATTCCTTTTTGGCATATGAAGTATTAGCTCCTCCAATACCACCTGGTCAAACAGTACTACGACGTTGCAGTTCCCCGCCAGCAGCCATTTCCGGCATGCATCTCGAAGCTATTGGGAGAAGGCAAATGGGCGGACCATCTTCCCCAGCGTCAAAGACTGGAAGAGTTGGCAGGACTGCTCCGGACTACGACCCACCCGCTGCAAGATGGCCTTCTTCAGGTCATCAAAGGTCAGGAGGTTAGCTGACGGCAATTGATTGGCAGCAAGCTGGGGTTCCCCGGACAACAACGGAAGGAGCCTGGCCGCCCACTGGACATTGTACAAACAGATCGAGGAAGGTCTCTGTGTCATCTTCCGCCCCCATTTTCAAGAGCGTTTTTGGGGCAGGGGGTAAGTAAGGCTCTTTATTTTTCTGCCTTCAACACTGTGTGCACTCTTCTCTGTGCTTTTCTCAGTTTAATCAGATCAGTGCAACAAATACTTTGTCAATATAAACTTCTCTGAATTTTCAGCTTCACAACAAATTACAACACTCAGTAAGACACGCCAGTTGCTGGTCACTCATGCCGTTCTTTCTCTCCATTCTGGCGGTGGCTTGGCTTTTTATATGCTGCTCTACCCGTGCTCACTGGAATTAAAGACAGGTGTTAGACATAGTTTATCTTGGCCACGCCCCTGCTGCCACACAGAGCTAAATACTGCATTCAGTTGATTTGAACTCCTACACCTACACATCTATTTGACCATACATAGTTAGTTAAATGTCTGATGAAATAGTTCCATATTCCCGCTTCCCTAGCTTGACATGCTGCTCAAGGCAAGGCTGCTAAACCGTTATCAGCAATGTAAGAGAGTGCAAGCAGGAGGAGTTAGGAAGAGAGAGAGAAAAGGTAGAGAGGGAGCTGCTTGATCTCAAGCGGCAAATTAGAGCTCCTCCGATCGATAGCTGGAGGAGCTTTGCACAGATTTCATTAGCTAGCAGACGTGCACAGTTAAAGCAATGCTAAGGGGTATTGATGCTGGCGATTGATTGCTCAGTCGTATTTAAACAACAACAAAAAAACGTATACATTGAGATGTGATGCTGGGTCTGAATATGTACCTTATCCATCGATAGTCAGCTGTAATTACTGTTGATTCAGCATATGAGAGCCTTTTGGAGGTCACACTAAGATTCAATCCTCTCAGATGTGAATATTGAAAGATTGAGTCTTGATAGTACTGCTTAGTGCTTGTTATGTTTTCAAAATTAGAATTCAGCCTCCCGATTCACTTTCTCACTTGTTTAGATTGAATAAATTATAATATACTCCTGTAAGGACTCATTTATTAAACAGGGTAACTCCTGTTTCATTCTGTGAGGGCTAAAAGCCCTGAAGTAAAAATTACTTTGAGGTACTCTGTTAACTTAAACAAGAGAGCCCAATTTGCCCCTGTCAGTCTCATATTCACTGTGAGCTATCGATCTCACCGTGGCTGAAGCCCTCCATCAGACCTAAATGAATGAATGGAAAAGTTAGCATTAGGTTAAAGGAGCCCAAACAAAACAACAGAGGAGACACCACAGGCATGTTTTAAAGGTTTTCTTATACACTTTTACTCTAAGAATCATTAAGTGCCCACCGGAAGAAGGGAGAACCAAAGAATTCAGCTATACATTTTTAAATCCTTTGAAATTAAACTTCTTGACATTTTCACTTTTAAGGCAAGTGAGATACAAAGCTTAATTGATCACACTTCATTGAGATTGATGCCTGCATTTTAAATAATCAGTCTACAGTGGAGCAAAAAGACCAGAGGAATGATATTCATGTATGTAAATTATTCATTATTGTTATGATTTACGACTCGGCTGTGTAATGTTGGTCTTGCGACTTTAATATTTCATAATTTCTTTGATTTTTCCAGTCATCTGATAAATTCAGTATTAAGGTGCCATTAAATGATTAATAGATAGTGAATGTATGTTCCTCTCTCTCTCTCTCTCTCTCTCTCTCTCTCTCTCTCTCTCTCTCTCTCTCTCTCTCTGTCTTTTTTTTTTTGTTACAGTGTGTCACATTTCATCAGGTTAGTATATAAATCTAATTACATATGCATTTAGATGTAATGGTTACAGTGCTACCTGTATCATTAAAGGGGTCAACATGACGTAAATGTATTTGTCTGTTCTTGTTGACTGTTCTGTGTGTGTGTGACACTCTAAATAAAAGAGGGTCTTTCTGATTAATTATGTCAAGCTGATTATTTTCTGTTTTGTTTTTATTTTGTTTTACTTTAATGGGCTTCAAGGTGTCAGGCCACATGAAGGGAAATGTAGAAATATGTATAATAATAATAGTACTGCTAAAGAGGAGTTGGGGGAGTGAAAAGAAATAAAATCTGTAGTATGTGTGAGTAAACGATAACAGGTTTTATGTAATAAAAGCTGCAGATCCATAAAGCCTATCTGTGCAAGATATATCATGTCTCTCTGAGGAGTATCAGGAATCTGCCCCTCATCCCGTACATATGCATGAACAATATAACTCATTCATTATGAACTGATTATAGATAAACACTTGCAGTCTGATACAAACTCACTTTTACCTCGGAGAGCTCATAAGCTCAGTGGAACAAAACTACCCCAACCATCAGGCATATTGAACAAGAGAAAGAAAGCTGATGCTAATCAGAAATCTTTATGCAGGTCGTCATGGCAGTATTATTATAATTTTTTTTTTTTTTTTCATTTTCAAAAGAACCAGTTGCACAGTAGAATGTAGAATGATAGATGACTGCACTTGCAGATGAAGGTTGTGTGAACATGTGAATTCCATCCCAGGAGAAACCACATTGGGGAGAGACTTTTCTCTGTGGGACGTCAATCTTTTTCTCCAGTGTCCTGTCGAGAACAAGTCTATTATAACTCTATTACCCAAAAATGCAAAATCATTTTTAGTCTGTCCTTATTACCTTACTGAGACTGAAATCGCATGCCCAGTTTTTCCCATGTCTCTCTCCTTCTCTTTAAGGTGAGAAATACTAATCCTCACCCTCTCAAGAGATCAAAGACTAACCTTCAGCCACATGAACACGCATTTATTTGAAACTCTGAAGCATCAGCACCATTTTCTGTTGCAAGCAAGACATCCAGTATTTGCTGCTGTGAGTGTCATAGAGTGTGTGCGCTTCATGTTGTGGAAGTCATGACTTTGTTAATGAGGTATTTTAGCATATAAAATTTGTCTAATTCCAATGGATGTTGTTTATTAAGCCTTTCCAATGAGAAGTGTACCAAAGCTTACATAATTGGAGATATTTGTGTCTCGCTATTACACAAACATCAAGACCTCCCATTTTGATTTTGCATGTTGTGCTGTGTACTTCTGATACCAATGCGAGGATACATTTCGCCCTTAATTTAGCAGTTTAAATCTAGCAAACTTGTTTTTATATTTCCATTTCCAAAAAAAATAATATATATATATATATATATATATATATATATATACATATACAGGTCCTTCTCAAAAATTAGCATATTGTGATAAAGTTCATTATTTTCCATAATGTAATGATAAAAATTTAAATTTAGATTCATTGCACACCAACTGAAATATTTCAGGTCTTTTATTGTTTTAATACTGATGATTTTGGCATACAGCTCATGAAAACCCAAAATTCCTATCTCAAAAAATTAGCATATCATGAAAAGGGTCTCTAAACGAGCTATTAACCTAATCATCTGAATCAACTAATTAACTCTAAACACCTGCAAAAGATTCCTGAGGCTTTTAAAAACTCCCAGCCTGTTTCATTACTCAAAACCGCAATCATGGGTAAGACTGCCGACCTGACTGCTGTCCAGAAGGCCATCATTGACACCCTCAAGCAAGAGGGTAAGACACAGAAAGAAATTTCTGAACAAATAGGCTGTTCCCAGAGTGCTGTATCAAGGCACCTCAGTGGGAAGACTGTGGGAAGGAAAAAGTGTGGCAAAAAACGCTGCACAATGAGAAGAGGTGCCCGGACCCTGAGGAAGATTGTGGAGAAGGACCGATTCCAGACCTTGGGGGACCTGCGGAAGCAGTGGACTGAGTCTGGAGTAGAAACATCCAGAGCCACCGTGCACAGGTGTGTGCAGGATATGGGCTACAGGTGCCACATTCCCCAGGTCAAGCCACTTTTGAACCAGAAACAGCGGCAGAAGCGCCTGACCTGGGCTACAGAGAAGCAGCACTGGACTGTTGCTCAGTGGTCCAAAGTACTTTTTTCGGATGAAAGCAAATTTTGCATGTCATTCGGAAATCAAGGTGCCAGAGTCTGGAGGAAGACTGGGGAGAAGGAAATGCCAAAATGCCTGAAGTCCAGTGTCAAGTACCCACAGTCAGTGGTCTGGGGTGCCATGTCAGCTGCTGGTGTTGGTCCACTGTGTTTTATCAAGGGCAGGGTCAATGCAGCTAGCTATCAGGAGATTTTGGAGCACTTCATGCTTCCATCTGCTGAAAAGCTTTATGGAGATGAAGATTTCATTTTTCAGCACGGCCTGGCACCTGCTCACAGTGCCAAAACCACTGGTAAATGGTTTACTGACCATGGTATTACTGTGCTCAATTGGCCTGCCAACTCTCCTGACCTGAACCCCATAGAGAATCTGTGGGATATTGTGAAGAGAAAGTTGAGAGACGCAAGACCCAACACTCTGGATGAGCTTAAGGCCGCTATCGAAGCATCCTGGGCCTCCATAACACCTCAGCAGTGCCACAGGCTGATTGCCTCCATGCCACGCCGCATTGAAGCAGTCATTTCTGCAAAAGAATTCCCGACCAAGTATTGAGTGCATAACTGAACATAATTATTTGAAGGTTGACTTTTTTGTATTAAAAACACTTCTTTTATTGGTCGGGTGAAATATGCTAATTTTTTGAGATAGGAATTTTGGGTTTTCATGAGCTGTATGCCAAAATCATCAGTATTAAAACAATAAAAGACCTGAAATATTTAAGTTGGTGTGCAATGAATCTAAAATATATGAAAGTTTAATTTTTGTCATTACATTATGGAAAATAATGAACTTTATCACAATATGCTAATTTTTTGAGAAGGACCTGTATATATATATATATATATATATATATATATATATATATATATATATATATATATATACAGTGCATCCAGAAAGTATTCACAGCGCTTCACTTTTTCCACATTTTGTTATGTTACAGCCTTATTCCAAAATGGATAAAATTCATTATTTTCCTCAAAATTCTACAAACAATACCCCATGTATAGATGTTTCTACAACTTGATTGGAGTCCACCTGTGGTAAATTCAGTTGATTGGACATGATTTGGTAAGGCACACACCTGTCTATATAAGGTCCCACAGTTAACAGTGTATGTCAGAGCACAAACCAAGCCATGAAGTCCAAGGAATTGTCTGTAGACATCAGAGACAGGATTTTATCGACGCACAGATCTGGGGAAGGGTACAGAAAAATATCTGCAGCATTGAAGGTCCCAATGAGCACAGTGGCCTCCATCATCCGTAAATGGAAGAAGATTGGAACCACCAGGACTCTTCCTAAAGCTGGCCGCCTGGCCAAACTGAGCAATCGGGGGAGAAGGGCCTTAGTCAGGGAGGTGACCAAGAACCCGATGGTCACTCTGACAGAGTTCCAGCGTTTCTCTGTGGAGAGAGGAGAACCTTCCAGAAGAACAACCATATCTGCAGCACTCCATCAATCAGGCCTGTATGGTAGAGTGTCCAGACGGAAGCCACTCCTCAGTAAAAGGCACATGACAGATATTTTTCAGTGGCAGGAACTGGGAGACTAGTCAGGACCAAGGGAATGATGAACGCATCAATGTAAAGTGATATCCTTGATGAAAATCTGCTCCAGAGCGCTCTGGACCTCAGACTGGGGCGAAGGTTCATCTTCCAACAGGACAACAACGCTAAGCATACAGCAAAGATAACAGAGGAGTGGCTATGGGACAACTCTGTGAATGTCCTTGAGTTACCCAGCCAGAGCCCAGACTTGAACCCGATTGAACATCTCTGGAGAGATCAGAAAATGGCTGTGCACTGATGCTCCCCATCCAACCTGATGGAGCTTGAGAGGCCTGGCACCTGCTCACAGTGCCAAAACCACTGGTAAATGGTTTACTGACCATGGTATTACTGTGCTCAATTGGCCTGCCAACTCTCCTGACCTGAACCCCATAGAGAATCTGTGGGATATTGTGAAGAGAAAGTTGAGAGACGCAAGACCCAACACTCTGGATGAGCTTAAGGCCGCTATCGAAGCATCCTGGGCCTCCATAACACCTCAGCAGTGCCACAGGCTGATTGCCTCCATGCCACGCCACATTGAAGCAGTCATTTCTGCAAAAGAATTCCCGACCAAGTATTGAGTGCATAACTGAACATAATTATTTGAAGGTTGACTTTTTTGTATTAAAAACACTTCTTTTATTGGTCGGGTGAAATATGCTAATTTTTTGAGATAGGAATTTTGGGTTTTCATGAGCTGTATGCCAAAATCATCAGTATTAAAACAATAAAAGACCTGAAATATTTAAGTTGGTGTGCAATGAATCTAAAATATATGAAAGTTTAATTTTTGTCATTACATTATGGAAAATAATGAACTTTATCACAATATGCTAATTTTTTGAGAAGGACCTGTATATATATATATATATATATATATATATATATATATATATATATATATATATATATACAGTGCATCCAGAAAGTATTCACAGCGCTTCACTTTTTCCACATTTTGTTATGTTACAGCCTTATTCCAAAATGGATAAAATTCATTATTTTCCTCAAAATTCTACAAACAATACCCCATGTATAGATGTTTCTACAACTTGATTGGAGTCCACCTGTGGTAAATTCAGTTGATTGGACATGATTTGGTAAGGCACACACCTGTCTATATAAGGTCCCACAGTTAACAGTGTATGTCAGAGCACAAACCAAGCCATGAAGTCCAAGGAATTGTCTGTAGACATCAGAGACAGGATTTTATCGACGCACAGATCTGGGGAAGGGTACAGAAAAATATCTGCAGCATTGAAGGTCCCAATGAGCACAGTGGCCTCCATCATCCGTAAATGGAAGAAGATTGGAACCACCAGGACTCTTCCTAAAGCTGGCCGCCTGGCCAAACTGAGCAATCGGGGAGAAGGGCCTTAGTCAGGAGGTGACCAAGAACCCGATGGTCACTCTGACAGAGTTCCAGCGTTTCTCTGTGGAGAGAGGAGAACCTTCCAGAAGAACAACCATATCTGCAGCACTCCATCAATCAGGCCTGTATGGTAGAGTGTCCAGACGGAAGCCACTCCTCAGTAAAAGGCACATGACAGATATTTTTCAGTGGCAGGAACTGGGAGACTAGTCAGGACCAAGGGAATGATGAACGCATCAATGTAAAGTGATATCCTTGATGAAAATCTGCTCCAGAGCGCTCTGGACCTCAGACTGGGGCGAAGGTTCATCTTCCAACAGGACAACAACGCTAAGCATACAGCAAAGATAACAGAGGAGTGGCTATGGGACAACTCTGTGAATGTCCTTGAGTTACCCAGCCAGAGCCCAGACTTGAACCCGATTGAACATCTCTGGAGAGATCAGAAAATGGCTGTGCACTGATGCTCCCCATCCAACCTGATGGAGCTTGAGAGGTCCTGAAAAGAAGAATGGGAGAATCTTCCCAAAAATAGGTGTGCCAAACTTTTAGCATCATACTCAAAAAGACTTGAGGCTGTAATTGGTGCCAAAGGTGCTTCAACAAATTATTGAGCAAAGGCTGTGAATACTTATGTGCATGTGATGTTTTTATTATTATAAATTTGCAAAGATTTCAAACAAACTTATTTCACGTTATCAATATGGGGAATTTTTTGGTAGAATTTTAAGGAAAATAATGAATTTAATAAATTTTGGAATAAGACTGTAACATAACAAAATGTGGGAAAAGTGAGGCTCTGTGAATACTTTCCGGATACACTGAATATACAGCTACTGAGGGAGTGAGAGTACATTTGTGAAGCTTATTCAACAAGTCACACAATTGCACAGTTTTGTCTTGGTTCGTGGAAAATGGTCAGATGTTCCGTATCATACAGAAGGCTCACTAAAATAAATTTAGAACCTTTTGATAAATCTTGACAAAATGTACAAACCTGTATCCTAAACCATGAAACATTGAAAACAACGAACTCCATTATAACCAACATACAACTTCAACATCTGACAAAGCAACAGAGGGCTAAATACACAAACAAGGGGTAACAGCATTACAAGATAAAACCAAATCACAAATAACAAAACAGAACTAATTAGCAAGACTGAATGACTAAGCTAGACAAGTACAACAACAACAAAGTTTTCAGATTTCTGGCTTTTGGAATGCAGAAGTAAACTACTGCAGGGTAAAATTGTATAGTGTTGAATTGAAGAACACAGCAAATATTATTTTTGCTTACTCATTTGCTCCAATAGCCACCACAAAAAAATCCACCAATACATTTCAAGGAGGAAAAAATAGAGAGTGGTGTGTTATGACAGTCAAATAAAGGAATATGGCAAATTTACAGTCACTCCATCATCAGCTGTATTAGAAACCCCATCACATATGTGGTACCTATTTTTATTTAACTAATTACATGAGTAATATAACACTTCATTAAACAAATTTAAATATGAAAACATTTTATATTTACGCTTCTAAAAAAAGGGGAGGGGGCTTCATCAAAGTCTGTGAAAAAGATCTCAATCAGCTCAATATGTCATGAATCAGAATATCATGAAGACGAATTCAGGCACTGGCAAGGATTTTCATCCATTGAACAGTTGGGACACTTAATTCTCAGTCACTTGCGACACAATAACAAGCTTGCACATTAAAACATAGCTTGTTTGAACCAACAACAACACTGTATAAATGACACTGTCATCCATTTTCATTGTAGATTTTTAAACGTGCAATTTTATTATGAAAGATACACTCACTGAGAACTTCATTAGGATCTCCTGTGCACCTACTTATTCATGTTATTATCTAATTTGTCAATCATGTGGCAGTGGTGCAATGCATAAAATCATGCACATATGGGTCAGGAGCTTCAGTTACATCAACCATCAGAATGGGGAAAAAAAATTGATCTCAGTGATTTCGACCGTGGCTTGATTGTTAGTGCCTGACAGGCTGGTTTGAGTATTTCTGTAACTGCTGATCTCCTGGGATTTTCATGCACAACAGTCTCTAGAATTTACTCAGAATGGTGCCAAAAACTAAAATATGAGCGTCAGTTCTGCTGATGGAAACACCTTTTTGATGAGAATTGTTCGAGCTGACAGAAAGACTACGGTAACTCAGATGAACATTCTGTACAATTGTAGTGAGCAGAATAGCAAGGGCTTAACATCAAACCTTAAGGCGCATGGGCTACAACAGCAGGAGGCCACATCAGCCAATTTATCAGGACCATAGTGTTCCAAATAAAGTGCCCAGTGAGTGTAAATTACATAAATAAATTAATAAAAATATAAAGGAGTATATTTGTAACGTTCTTCTAACAACACAAATATTTAAATGATTGTTTCACTTTCATGGTCAATATGGATGAAAGACCTTTCAAATGGCTCTTTTAATGAGAGAATAAGGCTTTGACCTAATGGTTTTACACTTGTGATAGTCTTCTAATGACTTGATATACTTCAGAAGACATGATTATGTTTCCAGAAAGGAAACATAGTGACCAACGATGCTCCCTGGTTTTTACTGGTTTTCCCATATATATATATATTCGTATATATATATAGGATTTTCGTTCCTACCCTCACCTATGGTCATGAAGGTTGGGTCATGACCGAAAGAACTAGGTCGCGAGTACAAGCGGCCGAAATGGGCTTCCTCAGAAGGGTGGCGGGCTTCTCCCTTAGAGATAGGGTGAGGAGCTCAGTCATCCGTGAGGAGCTCGGAGTAGAGCCGCTGCTCCTTTGCGTTGAAAGGAGTCAGTTGAGGTGGTTTGGGCATCTGGTAAGGATGCCCCTGGCCAGCCTCCCTAGGGAGGTGTTTCAGGCACGTCCAGCTGGGAGGAGGCCTCGGGAAGACCCAGGACTAGGTGGAGAGATTACATCTCCACACTGGCCCGAGACGCTCGGGGTCGCCCAGTCAGAGCTGGTTAATGTGGCTCGGGATAGGGAAGTTTGGGGCCCCCTGCTGGAGCAGCTGCCCCGCGACCCGACTTCGGATAAGCGGTTGAAGATGGATGGATGGATGGAATATATATATATATATATATATATATATATATATATATATATATATATATATATGATTAATGTATAGGATGTAGCTTTGATTAATGTTATTGCAGGTGATGTAGCTATTATATATATATATAATTTTAAAAAAAGAACGCTGCCTCCTTAATAATAAAACAGAATATGTTTAAATGTAGAACAACAATTATATCTTGGTTAACATTAAAAAAAAAAAATCTGACAGGATATACCGCAGATTCAAAAACACTACAAAGTTGAATTCTGCCATGTATAGCTGTTAGCAAGTAGACTAACTGGCACTGAGCATTCATTAACTTCTGACTGCAATAGGTAGATCACTATTAGGCTATCTTCATCATTATTATTAATGCCTCTAGTGCTGATCATCTTGTTTTAAAGAATAGATAAAAATAGATTTAAACCTTTTTAGTGTGTCTTAATTTACTTATTCCTACTTTCTATGAGTTTTAAATTTTACATTTGCCAGTATTTCTCCCTCACCCATACTTTTGAACTGTTCTTAACAATACATTTATAATAAGTATCAAAATCAAATAAATTATCCATAGCACTCTTCCCCTAAGAACTTAATATTTTCAATTAAATTGGTATTCATGTTTACAATCTGGAAACGATCGACAGACGGTCGGTCTGCATGATTTTCGTGTGGGTCTTACCTTTAAATGCTTCTTTAAATTATATGTCAGGTCCTTGGAATATCAATGCATTTTCAAAGCTGGAAGGTAAATTGCACTGAATTGTAATGTTGTTTCACTTTTCTCCATTGAAGAGACAAGAATTTCGGAAATTTCCACAAAAATTATAATTGTTCTCCAGTGGCCATTGCGATGAAACAGCACTTTTAATGATTTGACCACATTTGCCTTGAGAGAGCAGTGTTGATGTCAGACAGTTGTTATTTACACATGCAATGGTAAGTGGCATCAGATTCACGATAGAGAACCCGAAGAGATCTCCAGCACGCATCTGATCACAATATATTGTTATATATTAAAAATTGTAATCCTACTAGTAATCCCAATTTTTATCAAATGTAACTGTAATCTGAATACACTGATTTTTTTTTTAACGGATTACAGTTTTTTGTATCCTGATAACGTAACTCCAATAAAAGTATTCAGTTACTCCCCAAGCCTGCTGAGCACTTTATTAGGAAAACCTATACTCCTACTTGTTCATTCGATTATCTAATCAGCCAATCGTGTGGCAGCATTGCAATGCATAAAATCAAGCAGATATGTGTCAGAAGCTTCAGTTAATGTTCACATCTACCATCAGAATGTGGAAACAATCTGATCTCAATAATTTCATCCCCGCAAATGTGAAAAGTGTTCATCGCAGATTCAATCTTAAAACGTTTTAATTGATGTAGTTTGACAAGATAAAATATTGAAATGGTTTGTTGGATGATTTTTATGGATTTGATGATTAAAAACAGACACAAGCCACCCTTCCCCATGCACCCAAGTTAACAAAAGACAGATTATTTCTTTATTAATTTTGAGTTAGTGTCACGATTCCCTTGTTGTCTGCCCTGGTTTCAATTGTCTTTGTCCGAACTACATTTCCCACAATCCACCTGCCGTCATCACTGCCATTTTGTGTCATTGTTCACACCTGTTTATCATTTGTATTATCCTGTCCTTGTGTATTTAAGCCCTGTTTCTTGTTCACTCCTTGTCGATCGTTGTATGTTGTAGCCTGGTATGTGTCCTCCTGCCCTATTGTTTTAGTTTATGTTTTGTTTCCCCATTGTGGGCTTTCATTTGTGTTTTGCCTGTATTCTAGTCAATAAAGATAACTGCATTTAGATCCTCTCTCCTCGCTGCCTCATTCGAAACAGAACGATCGACCTCCATGGATCTAGCGGTTCTACGAGCCAACTGCCAGCTGCTCAGCCTCATTCAGGGGGACCGTCCTGTGGAAGACCACATCCGTGATTTCCTCGAGCTGGCGAGCATCACGGACTCCTCCCTGGTGGGCTTCTTCCGGGCCAACCTAAACAGTGTGCTCAAGGAGCGGTTGCCACCGGCGACGCGCGGCTGGACGCTCCGCGCGTACATTGAGGAGACTCTGCTGGCCTGCGCCTCGCAGTTCACTGTGGTATTGTCGAGGAGAACCCTGCCTCTTCTCCCACAGTGGTAACCCTCCATTCGCCCGTGGTTCGTCCCGTCACGCCTGCCAGCGAGCCAACCTCCATGCCTGCCTTGGTCAAAGAGCCAGTGCTGCCAGCTTCGCCCGCCCGGAGGAGGAGGAGAAGAAAGGCTTCCGCTCCCCAGTGCACACCTGCTACGGTCAGCGAGCCTGCGCCTGCCCCCTCAGCCGTCCCTGAGCCAGCGCCTGTAGCCTCGACCGTCCCTGAGCCAGCGCCTGTAGCCTCGACCGTCCCTGAGCCAGCGCCTGTAGCCTCCGTCGTCAGCGAGCCAGCGCCTGTAGCCTCCGGAGCCAGCGCCTGCAGCCTCCGTCATCAGCGAGCCAGCGCCTGCAGCCTCCGTCGCCAGCGAGCCAGCGCCTGCAGCCTCCGTCGCCAGCGAGCCAGCGCCTGCAGCCTCCGTCGCCAGCGAGCCAGCGCCTGCAGCCTCCGTCGCCAGCGAGCCAGCGCCTGCAGCCTCCGTCGCCAGCGAGCCAGCGCCTGCAGCCTCCGTCGCCAGCGAGCCAGCGCCTGCAGCCTCCGTCGCCAGCGAGCCAGCGCCTGCAGCCTCCGTCGTCAGCGAGCCAGCGCCTGCAGCCTCCGTCGTCAGCGAGCCAGCGCCTGTAGCCTCGACCGACCCAGAGCCAGCGCATCTCGAGCCTCCCAGGGTTCCGCCCCTCAAGTCTCTCGAGCCACCCAGGGCTCCGCCTTCCAGGGCTCCGCCTCCCGAGCCTTCCAGGGATCCGCCTCCCGAGCCTCCCAGGGCTCCGCCTCTCAAGTCTCTCGAGCCTCCCAGGGCTCCGCCTCTCAAGTCTCTCGAGCCTCCCAGGGCTCCGCCTCTCGAGCCTCCCAGGGCTCTGCCTCTCAAGTCTCTCGAGCCTCCCAGGGCTCCGCCTCTCGAGCCTCCCAGGGCTCCGCCTCTCGAGCCTCCCAGGGCTCCGCCTCTCGAGCCTCCCAGGGCTCCGCCTCTCGAGTCTCTCGAGCCACCCAGGGCTCCGCCTTCCAGGGCTCCGCCTCCCGAGCCTTCCAGGGCTCCGCCCCTCAAGTCTCTCGAGCCACCCAGGGCTCCGCCTTCCAGGGCTCCACCTCCCGAGCCTTCCAGGGCTCCGCCTCCCGAGCCTCTCAGGGCTCCGCCTCTTGAGTCTCTCGAGCCTCCCAGGGCTCCGCCTCTTGAGTCTCTCGAGCCTCCCAGGGCTCCGCCTCTCAAGCCTCCCAGGGCTCCGCCTCTCAAGTCTCTTGAGCCTCCCAGGGCTCCGCCTCTCGAGCCTCCCAGGGCTCCGCCTCTCGAGCCTCCCAGGGCTCCGCCTCTCGAGCCTCCCAGGGCTCCGCCTCTCGAGTCTCTTGAGCCTCCCAGGGCTCCGCCTCTTGAGCCTCCCAGGGCTCTGCCTCTCGAGCCTCCCAGGGCTCCGCCTCTCGAGTCTCTCGAGCTTCCTAGAGCTCCGCCTCCCGAGTCTCTCGAGCCTTCCAGGGCTCCGCTTCCCGAGTCTCTCGAGCCTCCCAGGGCTCCGCCTCTCAAGTTTCTCGAGCGTTCCAGGGCTCCGCCTCTCAAGCCTCTCGAGCCTACCAGGACTCCGCCACTCAAGCCTCTCGAGTCTTCCAGGGCTCCATCTCTCAAGTCTCCCGAGCTTTCCAGAACTCCTCCTCCCGAGCCTCCTACGGCTCCGCCTCCCAAGCCTCTCGAGCCTTCCAGGGCTTTGCCTCTCAAGCCTCTCGAGCCTACCAGGGCTCCGCCCCTCAAGCCTCTCGAGCCTCCCAGGGCTCCGCCCCTCAAGTCTCTCGAGCCTTCCAGGGCTCCGCCCCTCGGGCCTCCCGAGCCTTCTACGGCTCCGCCCCCAGAGCCTCCCAAGCCTCCTGTGGCTCCGCCTCCCGAGCCTCCTGTGGCTCCGCCTCCCGAACCGCCTTCCTCGGCTCCGCCTCCTGAGCCTTCCAAGGCTACGCATCTAGAGCCTCCTACGGCGCCACCTTCCTCGGCTCCGCCCCAAAAGCCTTCCAGGCCTCCGCCTCTAGAGCCTCCTACGGCGTCACCTCCATTGGCTCCACCTCCTGAGCCTTCCAGGCCTCCGCCTCTAGAGCCTCCTACGGCGCCACCTCCCTCGGCTCCACCTCCTGAGCCTTCCAGGGCTCCGCCTCTACAGCCTCCTACGGCGCCACCTCCCTCGGCTCCGCCTCCGGAGCCTCCCAGGCCTCCTGAACCTGTCCTTACCCTGTGGCCAGCTCCCAGGCCTCCTGAACCTGTCCTTGATCTGTGGCCAGCTCCCAGGCCTCCTGAACCTGTCCCTGCCCCTTGGACTGCCTGCCTACCCTCTGTGCCTCCTTGGACTGCCTGTCTGCCCCTGTGCCTCCTTGGACTGCCTGTCTGCCCTTTGTGCCCCTTGGTCTGTCTGTTTGCCCCTTGTGCTCCCTTGGTCTGTCTGTTTGCCCCTTGTACTCCCTTGGTCTGTCTGTTTGCCCCTTGTACTCCCTTGGTCTGTCTGTTTGCCCCTTGTGCTCTCTTGGTCTGTCTGTTTGCTTCCCCCCCCCACACTCCTTGGTTGTTTCTGAGGAGCGTCTGGAAGCCGCTCCTTTGAGGGGGGGTTATGTCACGATTCCCTCGTTGTCTGCCCTGGTTTCACTTGTCTTTGTCCGAACTACATTTCCCACAATCCACCTGCCGTCATCACTGCCATTTTGTGTCATTGTTCACACCTGTTTATCATTTGTATTATCCTGTCCTTGTGTATTTAAGCCCCGTTTCTTGTTCACTCCTTGTCGATCGTTGTATGTTGTAGCCTGGTATGTGTCCTCCTGCCCTATTGTTTTAGTTTATGTTTTGTTTCCCCATTGTGGGCTTTCCTTTGTGTTTTGCCTGTATTCTAGTCAATAAAGATAACTGCATTTAGATCCTCTCTCCTCGCTGCCTCATTCGTAACAGTTAGTTATTTTTACTCTTTTTTTATTTTTTGCTAAATATACAAGTACACACTACCTAAGTGTCAAGATGAAACCTACAGCAGATACATGTGTACATGTGTTCTTTTTTGTTGTTTCTCCTCTCTTCTCTGTTCATAATCCTTCAGTTCTATCTTCAGGGTGCACCCAAAATGGAAACAAAGCATATTTATCTCTCCTCAACATTCCATGAGTCCTCCTTTTTGTTGGTCCCTCACTTCTCTCCCTGGGTGGTGCCCTTACATAGTGTATATATATATATATGTGTGTGTGTGAGAAAGAGATGATGAGAACAAGCAAGCGAGAGACGGGGAGTTGCCCTTGGCCTGCCTTCAGTCTGTGCTATAGGATCAATACATGAGAGTAGGGCCTCTCCTCTTCCTGCACTCAGGCATAGGGGACTTCTCCCCCATTACACTGTCACTAGGAACAAAGTCTAGAAGTCTATTGATCCCTGTGGCCAGGTTTCAATGAACAATATATTGCTGCTGGAAAAAAGAAGCAAAGAGGAGAAAGAAAGATACCAACCTGTATAAAAACCTTAATCTAAGTTTAGCAATTTGTGCTCTGATTGGTCATCTGTTAAGGGCCCTTGATAATCTAACCCTGGTAAATTCTGAAATCTTCTTCATAAAGCATAAAACACAGCTTTCTGTATTTGTCATCCTATTATAATACATAAATTAGAACTGTAAGACAGAGAACATTTTTGTTAACTCTCAATGCATTAAAGCACTGGAGCAGAAATGGTAACATTCACTTAGAAAATGTTTGATTGCCAAGCTGTTTGATTATGGGAATAATCTTCTATAAACTGCCATCAGAAATGCCATTTTGTTGGTAATGAGATGCAATGACAATACACATTAACAAAAAGTGTGCTCTGATCTGAGAAGTCAGATCATGTTCAAAGACTGTATAGTGCTAAAAATGTACGTGGAGTGTGACCACAATAAAATATTTCCCTTGTAATTGTTTTCAGACAAGGATATCAAGACAGATATGAATTGGATATGAGTTTAATTAAAACCACAATGGAAGTCCCTTGTTGGCTGCTTCCCACTGCCATTGGGCTGTCCTTGCCCATTATGAGGTTTGACTAGTCGGGTCCAGATGTTGCACCAGGGTGTGTGTGTGTGCATGGGGTGTGTGCGTCTGTGATGCTCATGTTGGTGTGAGAATAGATGGACGGATTAAAAAGGAAATATGCCTCCTCTGCAATGATAATCTTGTCCTCACAAGCATCCAGCATGTCACCCCTAATGAAGCCCCCACAGACCGACACTTAAAAAGAGTTAAGAGTAAATTAACCTTCAGGACTTTGCACTTTGCTTTTAATACATTTTATGCATCCATGTTCCGTACAAACCCCGCCAAGGACAACCACTCATTTAACAGAAAGAGGTCATAACAAAAATGTCCTTTACTAGTGAAAAACCCTGTGTGGAACCCATATTTGAGACAGTAAAGAAAGATGAGAAGATCTTAAACAACCTCCTCTTTTCACCTCAATTGATATTCCACCCTGCTTGTAATTGATTTGTTTGTTTGCACAGTCTAATTGTGTCCTTAATGACAGGGGGATCTTCCTTAATGTTTTATTGATTTTAAAAGCTTTATTGATTTTAAATATGTACTTATCACTGACTGACAACCTATTTATCATCTGCATGGTAGATTGAGGAATAGTTCCACTTATATTTACATAAGAAAACAATCGAAAAGCAGCACCAATGTGCACAAAACATTTTTTTCAATGTAAACAGCTCATAACACATGTCTGAGTGAGAGATCGTGCACAAAACAAGTTGAGCCAAGTGCACACTTTACGACTTGCAGTCAGCGCCCTGCGACGCACACACTACAGGACTGATTGCATACTGGATGTATCACCTACACAACAATTTGTGACATTTAGACAAACGTGACATTTAGAGCAGAATTCTGATTTATTTTTGTGCAGTTTCTGTAACTGAGCTTGGAATGTGCAAGCTTATATTGTGCATGTTCATGCATTTGCTTTTTAAAAATCTTCGCTTGGACACTTATTTAACCTTTAAATATGCATGTAAACAGCAAAAAAGTCAGTTACAGCTGTCTTAAGCCCCATCCCGTTTCAAATGGATCATCCAAAATGCATCTTAAAATTACGATAATGAAATTTGGTAACACTTTATAATAATGGTCCATTATTAATAGGTAATTATGCAGGACAAATGAGTAGTACTAAATTAACACTTTAGTTAATACTATTAACTAATATGGAAACATGATTAACTAATCAGTAAGTAATAGTGAACTGATGACTGACGTAGTTCACTGTTAGGTAATCAAAAATTACTGAATTTGTTTTGCCTCATTGAATTTTTTTTTTTTTTAACTATGTCTAATTTGAAATAACTACTAATTAATTACTAATCACAACATTAAGATGTGCCTAAAATGTGAATGATTAGGTTTTTATTGTGAACAAGATCAATGCGCCTTCAGAGAAACATGTGCCTCAAGTGCGTTCTTTGTGAAAATTAATTTATGAATGTAACAGCTTGCTAAATCTACAGTTTCTGGTAGAGTATCATAGTCAGCTTACCTTACAGAAATATGGGGATGTATGTGTCCAATCTGTGTATTCCTTGTGATATCTCTTCTAGTCATTACAAATTATTAACTTCAGTATGTTAGGTTTTGCTGGAGGCCTTTTTTAAATAATTAGTCAAGTGTTACTACATAAATATTTGGACCATTTGGACCAGATTTGGACCACTATTTTTAAGTGAGTATCATGGTAATGCATTACTAATTAATGAAAAAAACACTTGAATATATAAAACGTTAAATATTTTAACAATGAATATTTTAGTCACAGATACTGTAGGTTCATCTTCAAATGAAATCACTTAATTGTCACATGACCATATACACAAGTTCAACAGTGGGTGAAAGTCTTTTGTGCAGTTCCGAGCAACATAGCAGTCATGACATTGACGAGACATATACCAATTTACAATAAACAACATATTTACACAACACAATAATAATATACAATGTACAGTAAACAATACACACAATATAGAATACACATACAATAAAAAAATATATATATAAACAGTTGTTGTATTGTGAATATACAATACAATTTATGACAGTCCAGTGTGAGATAATAAAATGAATAAAGTGCTGTGCTGATGTATATTGATCGTGAGAGATCAAGTGTTCAAAAGTCTGATTGCTTGGGGGAAGAAGCTTCATGTAGTCGGCTGGTGCGGGTCCTGATGCTGCGATACCGACTGCTTAATGGTAGCTGTGAGAGCAGCCCATGGTTCGGGTGACTGGAGTTTCTGATGATCCTCCAAGCTTTTTTTACACACTGCCTGGTATATATGTCCTGGAGGGAGGGAAGTTCACCTCCGATGATGTGTCTGGCAGATCGCACCACCCTTTGCAGGGCTTTGCGGTTGTGGGCGGTGCTATTGCCGTACCAGGCGGTGATGCAGCCAGTCAGGATGCTCTCTACAGTGCTGGTGTAGAACCATGTGAGGATGTGGTGGTTCATTCCAAACTTCCTCAGCCATCTCAGGAAGAAGAGGTGCTGGTGAGCCTTCTTCACAATGGCCTCAGTGTGGACGGACCATGTGAGTTCCTCAGTTATGTGAACACTGAGGAACTTGAAGCTGCTGACTCTCTCCACTGGTGCTCCATTAATGGTGATGGGGCTGTGTTCTCTGTCTTTCCTCCTGAAGTTCACTACAAGCTCCTTGGTTATACTGATGTTGAGGGAGAGGTTGTGCTCCTGACACCAGCAAGTCAGAGTGTGCACCTCCTCTCTGTAGGCTGTTTCATCATTTTCAGTGATCAGACCTACCACCGTCGTATCGTCAGCAAACTTAATGATGGCATTGGAGCTATGTGTTGCCACACAGTCATGTGTGGACAGGGAATATAGGAGTGGGCTGAGAACACAACCCTGCAGGGCTCCAGTGTTGAGGGTCAGTGATGAGGAGATGTTGCTGCTCATTCCAACCACTTGACGTCTGCCTGACTGGAAAAATCAGTGGAGCGGATGTTGCAGTAAGCAAACTGAAATGGGTCCAGTGAGGTGGGCAGCACAGAGCAGTTGTAATCTCTGATTAGCCTCTAAAAGCATTTGCTGATGATGGGGGTCAAAGCAACAGGACACCAGTCATTTAAACAAGTGATTTTTGATTGCTTTGGTACAGGCACAGTGGTGGACGTTTTGAAGCATGTGGGGACAACAGACAAGGAGAGGGACAGGTTGAATATGTCCGTAAAAACACCAGCCAGTTGGTTCGCGCACGCTCCAATGACGTGGCCCGGAATGCCGTCTGGACCCATGGCTTTACGGATGTTCACCCTTCGGAAGGATCGGGTTACATCCGCAACAGAGATGGAGAGTGAACCAACCTCTGTAGCGTCGGACGCGAGTGCTCTCTCTAAATGTATTTAGCTCATCCGGGAGAGAGGCAGCGGTGTTCACGGCGTAGCTTTTATTCCCTTTGTAGTCCGTGATGATGTTAATTCCCTGCCACATGCTTCTAAAGTCGGTGGTGTTGAACTGTCCTTCAATCTTGTGCCTGTACTGGCATTTCGCTGCCCTGATAGTTTTACGGAGGATATAACTGGCATTAAGTGCTGCGTAAAAATCGCTGTTAACCCATGGTTTCTGGTTGGGGTAGATCCATATTGTTTTGGTCGGAACAACGTCCTCTACACATTTCCTAATGAAACGCGTTATGCTATCAGCGTAAACCTTGATGTCGTCATCAGAGGCAGTCTGGAACATCTCCCAGTCCTCATGATCAAAACAGTCTTGTAGCATAGAGTCTGATTGGTCCGACCAGCACTGAATCATTCTGAGGGTGGGTGCTTCCTGTTTCAATTTCTACCTGTAAGCGGGCAGAAGCAGAACGGAAGAGTGGTCTGATTTGCCAAATGGTGAGCGGGGGAGGGATTTGTAGCCATCCCGGGAAGGAGATTAGCAATGGTCCAAAACTCGGTCCCCTTGGGTATTGAAGCTGATATGTTGGTGGTATTTTGGTGTGATTGTTTTCAAACTAGCTTTGTTAAAGTCCCCAGTCACAATGAACGTGGCCTCAGGGTGCGTGGTTTCCTGCTCACATACACAGCAATGATAATGACCGCTGTGAATTCCCTCGGTAGCCAGAATGGTCGACAACGAAGCATGATAAATTCCAGATAAGGAGAGCAGAAAGACTTGATAAAATGTACATTCCTCTGATCACACCAGGATTTGATGATCATAAAACATACACCACCACCTCTGCTTTTACCTGAGAGGTCTTTCGCTCTGTCCACTCGCACAGAGAACCCCGCGGGTTCGATGGCTGAGTCTGGAATCTCCGCAGACATCCAAGTTTCAGATAATGCAGCAGTCCCTCATCTCTCGTTGGAAAGATATCCACCTTCTCAAAACGCAGAGCTTTTTGTCAAGAGATTGAACGTTTGCCAGTAGAATACTTGGTAGCGGAGGTTGATTTGCGCGACATCTTACTCTGATGAGAACGCCGGCTCTTTTTCCCCTTTTCTTTCTGTGTTTCTGCGGCCGGGCTGCCCAGACAAAGGGCTCCGCTGGCGTGTTTGTAAACAGCGGATCGGCATTGAGGAATTTGAAGTCCAGTTTTTGGTGTGTAATTGCAGAACCAATGTCCAAAAATGTTTGTCTGTCGTATACAATAAGACAGACAACATCCAAGACAAAAAAACTGTAAACAAAACAAACAAAAAACTGCAGTGTTGTGTCGGAGCTCGCAACGCAGCAGCCATACTCTGCACCATCTTGAGTCCAAAACTTGAGTCCTTTCAAGAAGTGTTTCATTTTATGTAGTTTTAATTTAAATTCTGAGTAACTTCATGGATCCAGCGAAAAAGAAAAAAAATAGTGTCACGTCGATCAAGCTTCTAATCTAATCAGGGTTCACTGTATTCGATGGTCGAACGGAAACAGAAAGATGTTTGTCTGTGAATGTTTGTTAACTATCTGTTTCATTCAATGAAAAAATGTAGGAACAAACACTTGAGTATTCATTACTAACTGACAAGTATCACCTCAGTTACTCTTAATGGTTTATAATTCGTTTTCTCTTTATAATAATGGTCAAGATACCCTTTAACTCCCAAGGAGGGAAACAGTAATATCTCATTAATGTGTTACCATGACCCTCACTTTAAAATAATGGTCCAAATAATTAGTAATTCCTTAATATTTATGTGGTAACACTTGACTCATTCATTTTGAGTAACCAAAATTATTTTAAAAAGACCCCCAGCAATAACTAACATGCTGAAGTTAATAATTTGTAATGAACAGAAGAGATATCCCAAGGAATACACAGGTTGGGTTATTTTAAATTAGCCATTGTTAGTTAATAGTTCTTAATGTGGCAATTAAAATTTTGTAATTATTGTTCACTATTACTTACTGATTAGTTAATCGTGTTTCCATATTAGTTAATAGGAGCAACTGAGTTAAAAAAAAAAAAAAGTGTTACTATAGTACTACTCATTTGTCCTGCATTAATTCCTGCATAATTACCTATTAATGACGGGCCATTATTATAATGTGTTTCCCGAAATGTATTCAAAATCTCTTGCAGCTTATTCTTGATAACATCAACAAACATATAAGAGTGGCTCAAGCCTGTTTTTGCACTTATTTGCAAAGGAAAATAATAAATAAAAACCAGGCAAACATAATATACAAACATAACAAATGCAAACATAACATTATATTATATATATATTATTATATATATATAATATAATGTAGGGTGATGTGGGTGATCTTTTTTTTTCTAATATTTTATTTGTCTCCTTCCCAATTCCTTGTTTTCCACTTGTGATCTCTCTATATTTAATTGGCTGTTATTCAATGTCAGCCTCTTGCTTGTCGGGACAGTGTACACATCTGACGACAAAACGTCTAGATATCGAGCTGGTTTTAAAATTTGCCGTGGGGCTTGTCGCAGGAATATGCACACTACAAGACCGCTGGTTGTGAGATCTGAGTCTTATCGTTGCAGACCAGTCGCTGAATCAAGGCATCAAAGGAGACGAGCTTGAGTTGTGTAAATACACTTGGCTTCAGGTAGGACTATTTATTTTTTCATTAATTACAAACTTGACCCGAAGTCATACTTAAAATACTTGAAATCACAAAACAAAATGCAAACAAATGTGATGCAATCATGCTTTATTAAAATAAAAATGTATATTAAGGCACACTATAGCCTGGAATCCTCAAATCAAGAGCCAAACTTAACAATCATACGCTGATCCCTGCATACAGCTGAAACTCGAAAAATTAGAATATCGTGCAAAAGTTCATTAATTTCAGTAATTCAACTTAAAAGGTGAAACTAATATTTTATATAGACTCATTACAAGCAAAGTAAGATATTTCAAGCCTTTATTTGATATAATTTTGATGATTATGGCTTACAGCTTATGAAAACCCCAAATTCAGAATCTCAGAAAATTAGAATATTGTGAAAAGGTTCAGTATTGTAGGCTCAAAGTGTCACAATCTAATCAGCTAATTAATCCAAAACACCTGCAAAGGGTTCCTGAGCCTTTAAATGGTCTCTCAGTCTGGTTCAGTTGAATTCACAATCATGGGGAAGACTGCTGACCTGACAGTTGTGCAGAAAACCATCATTGACACCCTCCACAAGGAGGGAAAGCCTCAAAAGGTAATTGCAAAAGAAGTTGGATGTTCTCAAAGTGCTGTATCAAAGCACATTAATAGAAAGTTAAGTGGAAGGGAAAAGTGTGGAAGAAAAAGGTGCACAAGCAGCAGGGATGACCGTAGCCTGGAGAGGATTGTCAGGAAAAGGCCATTCAAATGTGTGGGGGAGCTTCACAAGGAGTGGACTGAGGCTGGAGTTACTGCATCAAGAGCCCCCACACACAGACGGGTCCTGGACATGGGCTTCAAATGTCAAACGTCTTACCTGGGCTAAAGAAAAAAAGAACTGATCTGTTGCTCAGTGGTCCAAAGTCCTCTTTTCTGATGAGAGCAAATTTTGCATCTCATTTGGAAACCAAGGTCCCAGAGTCTGGAGGAAGAATGGAGAGGCACACAATCAAAGATGCTTGAAGTCCAGTGTGAAGTTTCCATAGTCTGTGTTGGTTTGGGGAGCCATGTCATCGGTTGGTGTTGGTCCACTGTGCTTTATTAAGTCCAGAGTCAATGCAGCCGTCTACTGGGACATTTTAGAGCACTTTCATGCTTCCTTCAGCAGACAAGCTTTATGGAGATGCTGACTTCATTTTCCAGCAGGACTTGGCACCTGCCCACACTGCCAAAAGTACCAAAACCTGGTTCAATGACCATGGTATTACTGTGCTTGATTGGCCAGCAAACTCACCTGACCTGAACCCCATAGAGAATCTGAAAAGATGAGAAAGAGAAAGATGAGAGACATGAGACAAAACAATGCAGAAGAGCTGAAGGCCGCTATTGAAGCATCTTGGTCTTCCATAACACCTCAGCAGTGCCACAGGCTGATAGCATCCATGCCACACCGCATTGAGGCAGTAATTAATGCAAAAGGGGCCCAAACCAAGTACTGAGTACATATGCATGATTATACTTTTCAGAGGGCCGACATTTCTGTATTTAAAATCCTTTTTTTTTATTGATTTCATGTAATATTTTAATTTTCTGAGATTCTGAATTTGGGGTTTTCATAAGCTGTAAGCCATAATCATCAAAATTATATCAAATAAAGGCTTGAAATATCTTACTTTGCTTGTAATGAGTCTATATAATATATTAGTTTCACCTTTTAAGTTGAATTACTGAAATTAATGAACTTTTGCACGATATTCTAATTTTTCGAGTTTCACCTGTATATCCACTGACTGTGGAAAATGTAGATAAATTCAGTTATCGACTTGACATGTTAGATGTTCATTTGAGCACATAAATTTGTCAGCAAGAAAGAAATTGTTTAAATTATTTTTTTTAATTAAATATCTTAATTTTGTTTATATTCAGTCAGGACTTAAACATGAGCAAATACTCTACTACAGACATGATCTCTGGAGCAATACACATCTCAGAGGCTATTAATTTAGTAAATTCAGTAACAGATTATTTTAAATTATTTGCCTCCACCACATTTTAAAACAAAATGACATCCTTGTATGAAATACAATTAAATAATCCATCAAATAAGACTGGTTTTCTGACAGGTGCTGTATATTGAATCAAACGTACCATACTCAGAATTCAGGAATTGTGTGTTCAAGATAAACTAGTGACAACGCTAGAATTTTGAGCTTGAATCTGTCATATCACTTTCTCCCAGCCTTTCTTGTATGACATGAGCTAATTCTGGCTTAGCTTGAATGAACGACTGCCTTTGTATCTCTGGTCCTTAGTCAGCTGCTATTTAACACTGCTGATTCCATTGTGTATACATGCTTTTCAGCAGGCTAAAACCGAGAAGTGGTGCTTTCTTCTTTTTCACATGACTTTCAGGATGGAAAGTCACACCATGACTCTTAATACACCTTATATTTAAGTAATCCCTTTTTTTCCCAAATCCTTTTGATGCCTTTGTTCACTATGAGAAAGTTATCATTATGCAGGCCACACTGTTGGTGGAGAGTGAAATGTAGAATCACTCTGCCTACCTTTTATTCCGCATCCTTTCCCAGCAAAGAACATCTACATATCCCTTTCTTCCTGTTATCTCTGACTGCAGTCGTTGAAGCGAATTCCCTGTGCCACCATGCACCCAAAGCTCTGCAAACTCAAAAAGAATCAGCCACTCTTATCTGTGGCTCCTACGGAGGGAACTATAATGATAGCTGGTTATCCCCAGAGAAGAACTTAATAATTCAATGGTACATGTATGTAGGTGAAGTCATTTCATATTACCACCACTTGCTTATGCTGATTGCCATGGCTTTTGGAAAGTTTATGAAATACTGCAAGAGTATACATTGCAAACTACAATAGTAAACATACAAAATTAATTGGGTCTTATTAGTTTAATAATTTGTTTACGTAAATGGATGACAACTAATAGTATACTAACAGTACGAGTCCTGGATGCTGATATATTCATATTTGTATGATTAAAGTACGTTAAAATACACAATATAGTAACAATTGTGGAGCAAAACATCTGTTCATCTAGCTACTGTTGTGTAGACCATGGGACAGCACTCAAAGAATATGTTCTGTTATTATTTTAATTTCTTACATGTCGATATCTTCTATAAAGGGTGGAACCTGAATTTGATTTGCATATGAATTTGCTTAAAGGGACAGGGCACTCATTCTCATGTTTTTCTAAACCTGAATGGCTTTCTTTCTTCTGTTGATCACAAAGATGTTAGGCAGAATCTTAGCCTCAGTCATCATTCACTTTCATTGCATCATTTTTATTAAATTTTTTTTATTTATTTTTTTACATACAATGAAATTCAGTGGTTTCCGAGGCTGACATTCTGCCAAACATCTCCTTGCGTTCTATTGTGTTGTGCAGAGAAGTGTTGTACACGCAGGGCAACAGCACATTTAGGAAAATGATGACCAATTTTAAATTTCATTGATCTAACACATAAAATCACTGTCATTGACATAAATGAATGTGATCAGGTTGATTTTAATCATGTTAAATGATAATATTTCCGACTGGAATACAACCAATTAATTGAGATGTTACCACACGAAGCACATAGTTTAGGTTACCTGACAAAACATGTGTCATGCCTAACAATGCCCTTTAGCCATCACTATATAGCACACCCTGTTGTACCTGTATTGCTTAATTACAGTATACTTCCCATTATAGCTATGATACATCAGACAGGGTTATTTATCCTCCCACTCTGTCTTCTTTTTCTGAGGACATATCTAAAAGTGTCAAAAACATTTTCTGTTTTCCTCTGGTAATAAAATCGGACCTGGTGTTACACAGCAGTCACTTCAAACCAATCATCAAAAAAAAAAACCCTAGACATACTAACTTAGTTCAAACATGGCTGTGACTCAGCTCTCAGACAGAGCAGGCAATACTGAAACAGATCTGTCTCCTGTTTTCACTGCTGCCACAGACTGAAGCTACAATACCATCGTCAAATAACAAAGTTACAGAGACACATGTCAAAACATCCAACATCAACCTTGCTTCCCTTTAGTCACGCTAAATATATTATGGGTAAGCGTTTGAAATTATGAATGTAGGATACTCTAAATTTAATGCTGTGTTATTTCTGTAAACAGCTCTGAAGAGGGAGACTCATTGCCTTTGTTAGATGTACCCTCTCTAATCTTATATGACAGGGGTGGCACAGGGGCTTTTCAAAGTGGAATACACTAGATTGCTCAGAATCATAATTACAGGCTCACACATTGACACAGGTGTATTTCCCAGCTCTTGGACTCTTTACACGGCTGCTGTGACTTATCAGATGAAGTAATGTGCAAACATTTATACAAACATGTCAGTCACATCTTCACATTCTCAGCTTTAATCAGCAGTTTATTTGTCTTCATCTGGAATGAGATGCACAGTGAAAGTAGGATGAATACTTGTCATCTCTCACAGAGGCAACCACGAAAGAAAAGTCATACTTGTTTGGAACAACATGGTTAGGTGAATAAATTATGATATAACTGTCATTTTTGGGTAAACTTTCCCTTTAAGTATCATATGCAGTCTAACACATAACAGTCCCATGAGAATTTCCCAGTACCTTTTCCTGATTTTTGCAACCCAAAATTATTTAATTTGTTGCGGCTTTGCTGGGAAATTGCGATGCCAATTGCAGCTTTTTTACTTTTTACATTGCAGTAAAAACTATACAAATAAACGTGAAGTGCTCAATAATAGCAGTTCTCTCAGATAATTGAGGTTAAATCAAACAATCGCAATGAGGTGATGTTATAATCGCAACAGGCCTCCACATACAATGCCACAGGTCACAGAACTGGACCCAACCCTGCCATTGTCCAAAGTTGACAGCTACCCATGGAGCAGCTATCCCTCGCTCCATGGAGAGAGCTAGCCCTTGCTTTTTCTGCTCTCTATCCATTTATGCTCAGGCCCTTTTTCTCATTTTTCTACATTTACCTCATATCCTTTTGAGAAATAACTTGATGCATTTTTTTTCTAATGAGTTTTTCATCTCCTGCTTCCCAATTCCTTGCTTTCCTCTTTATATTTTATTGGCTGTTGCTCATTGTCAGACTCTTGCTCATTGGGACAGTGTACACACTTGTCGACAAAATGTCTAGATCTCAAGCTGGCTTTGAAATTTGTCATGGGGCTTGTCTCAGGAATGCACACACTACAAGACCGCTGCTCGTGAGATCTGAGACTTCTCATTGCAAACCAGTTGCCGACTCAAGACATCCCTCACTACCCATGGAGACAGCTAGACCTCTTTTTTCTGCTCTCTATCCATTTATGCTCAGGACCTTTTTCTCATTTTTCTACATTTACCTCATACCCCTTAGTAATAAAAAAAAATTTCCTATTCAAACTTTCTCATTTTTTTTTTCTCTCATCCATCCTCACACTGGCATATTCTCCATAACCATAGCTTATTAAAATGCTTTAACACTCTCTGCCATAACTCATGCCATGGGTAGCTGTCTATTTTGGACAATGGCAGGGTTGGCTCCCATAATGTGACCACTGCCATTGTATGTGGAGGCCTGTCATGATTATTACATCACCTGATCAAGATCATTTCATTTAACCAAAATGATCTGAGAGAACTGCTATTATTGAGCTCTTCAAATTCTAATCACATTGTACTATCCAAATAAGGGATTTTTAAGCAAATAGTTAGATGAGCACTACAAAATGAACTGAGGCTATCAACAACCCACACCTGCGACAATTTAGAACAGCTCCTAAAGAGCATGTAAAGATTAAACATTAACTGCAAAGTATGCAAGCTGTTTAAACATTCAGACAAGGCTTTCGAAGGTGAATGCAAAATGTTCCAGTTTCACTTTAACATTAATGTAATGGTAAATGTTATTGGTTGTTGTGTGTTCATACATGCAGGGTATAAGTAGGAGATGTTTACTCTGTTACAGTGGAAGTGATATGATGGAGTCTGTTCAGTTGGATATGTCTCGACTGCTTCAAGCTTTTCAAGCACTTGTTTTGCTGCTGTTAATATAGAGAAAAGCGATCGGATTACCTCCGATACACAGTTTATGCTGAAACATTTTAGGACATTTTTGCAGAGCAAATAATGTGGTGACTGGTTGAATTTGCATAAATTATTGTGATCGCAAGATTTCAAATTCACTGACTGAGGCACTGACATCATACCGTATCACATTTTCACACATTTATTTGGGGGAGAATGCACACTGGAACACACTGTATTTGGGTTTTGACGCACTCCAGCCTAGATCTCCCATGTGTCATTCCGGACACTAGACCTGTGGGCAGTCTGGCCTGGCCACCACGGTCCAGCGAACACTCAGGTCGTGCTACTGCTCTCAGGCACCTGTGGCAATACCCTGGTGAGTCAGCAAGGTGCTTATATGTGCTTTGACACAGTTCCACCATTAGAAAAGATTTATCTAGCTTTTTCCCGCTGCTCTCTATCCATTTATGCTCTGGCCCTTTTTCAAATTTTTCTACTTTAACGTCATACAGCTTTGAGCAATAATTTCGTAATGAAAATTTTTTCTCAGGTATTTTCTCTTATCCATACTCGCAGTGGCATATTATCCATAACCATAGCTTCTTAAAATGCTTTACCACTCTCTGCCATAACTCACTCCACGGGTAGCTGTCGACTTTGGACAATGGCAGGGTTGGGTCCGGTTCTGTGACCTCTGGCATTGTAGGTGGAGACATGTCCCAGATGAGCTGGCTGGCAGCCCGTGGTTCCACCTCAGCAGGGGCCTGGGCTGAAGCTGCTTGGCAAAGAAAACGGTGGGCACAGTGACCTTGCTTAGCTCTCTAATGGAAAGTCTGGCTCAAATCCACCTCACAGCCACAGCACAGAGACTGTTTCCAAATCAGGGGCCATGATCCCTCTGCTTGCCTGTGCTGCCCCCCACACATCATACTACTGATAGTAATTGTCACCATGAAGCTAATAAAAGCTTTACGCTACAGACACAATGAGTCAGGAAATTGGTAATGCTCTAGGGCTTGAAAAAGTGTGTGCATGTTTATGTGGGCATATGTCTCGGTGTGATGAAACTCAAGTATCTTCAAGATTTACCTTTTTGAGATATTTTGTTTTAACTTATTTTTTATTTATATATTGATTTTTTTTTAAATAAAAGTTAATAAGACTTGTTATGGTCGTGGATGACCTGGTGTTGTCAACAAAATGGTTGAGCGATTGATTCAATAACTCATTCGTTAAACATAAAAGATGCTCACGTTTCGTCACCAACTAGCGTGACGATGTAAACTGCAGAAAAAACGTAATATTCCACTGAACTAATAAATTAACCTTGTATTGACAAATCGATGGACAAATCTGAATACATTAAAATTCCCACCACTATTGCTGATCCTCTGACACCATCAGCGGGTATTCACAAGTTAAAGATATAACAATTATTTATGTTTGCACAATACTCCTGTTCTTATTTTGCTTTATTTGACGGGAATGGGAGAGAAATGTCAGAGACGTTAATTTAGTCACTCCTTTTGTATTCTTAATTGGTGAGTGTGGCAGACCTCCAAGAGAAGAGAACAAGATTACAGCAAAATAAGTTGGATTTTTCAGATGATAGCACACCTCTGACCAAAATCAAGTTCTTCGGAGTTCACTAGTGAGATGCCCTCTTAAGTTGTGCAAATCAAATTCAGCTTAAATTGCAGACTTGCTGTAAATATATTGAATGCTAAGTCTGTGGAATGAAAGTAAGTCAGCAATTGTGAATTTAGACTGAATCAGTGAATTATATGCATAAGGAAGATTAGTTGGCTATTGAAAAGGCTCTAAGATAATTCACTGCACAAGGACCCCTGACCATTTGTCCACCTTTTGACACAATTAACACATCTTTATATTGATATGCTGACAGTAAACGAGGCCTGTTTGTATTAAGACTTAATGACAATCAATGACAATCAATGACAATCAATCAATGTCACCTGAAAATTTAGTTTTGACATTGTCTAAACTTGTGCACGTGTGCAAATGTCATCGTTTCTGCCTTATTTGAAGTTGTAAAGGTCTACTTTTAATACAATCGTTCATAAAAATGTTATACTGACGTCTCACATTCTCCTCAAATAATGTCTTTAAATAGTGCTACAAGACCATGGCTAGTCAGTTGTTTCAAAAGGGTAAAGTTGTTTCAAAAGTGTAAAGAGAGAAAAAAAATGTCATGTTTTCCAAAGCATTCTCTGCTATATCAATTACTCTTACATTTTGTTTAATACAAGCTCTTAACCTAGAAACATTTGTATAAACAGAGAGCAGTTTTGCTTAATTGCGAGAAAAAAATATGTGCAGCTATGAGTAAAATTAGTCAGTGCTAATTAGCTTAAGTAGAACAAAGCAATAAGCCAAATGTTTCTGATCCCTCATTCCAGAAATGGAATAAGAAAAACCCAGTGGACTTGCTTGACGTTATAGTCATTGCCTCTAAAGCGCCTTTGGCTTTACTTTCTTTTTTTTTTTTTTTCTTAGAGTACAATAGAACTAGAGGTCAATTCTCTCAATTTCCCTTTGTGTTCTTTCTCTCACACAAAACATTTGAGTGTCATTCATTATTCTGTGAGAAGGTAATCTAACAAGGGGCTTAAATGGTGCATGCGCTATTTCATTGATTTTTAAATTCTAAACACAAATCCACACATGAGCCACTTTCCCACATAAAGTCCCGGTACTTCCCCCTTTCTAGATGAGAACTATTAAGAGGAATGACACACTCAATGACACACTCAAAGAGACTTTTACATCTCTTGAATTTGCATACAATTTGCAAGTAACATAATGTAGTGACATAATGAATTTTCGACCAATTCTTATTTGACATTGTTTGCACAAATGATTCAATTTCAACAACAACACAGATGGAGGATGCCAGGATCAGAGCTATACTTTTGTTAGGGCTGTTTTACACAAACTCAGGTTACAGTCTTTACACTGGATGTGTGAGCTGTGCCCTTACCCCTACTCATTATTTTCAAATGCAAATAAGCTGGCGATTTGCCACAACTTTTTTCCAGAAGTTTGCAGCTCTTTACCAGTATCTGTGTACCTGCAGAAAACCTTTGCGACAATGAAGAGAAAGCAGCGATTTTGCAACAATTTTGCCAGAACTTAGATTTTTGCATGGGTGAAGCTGCAGAGAGAGAAGAGGAAAGGGAACCTAGCATATTTTAATCATGTAGCACAAGCTGAACTATGTTGAAATCATGTTGAAAATGCACCGACAACACAATCTTTTACAATAAAATATTTTTGTGACGCAACATAAAACACTGTACTTTACTGCTTAGACATTGACTGAAAAAAACATCTTGATGCAAGCTGGGGCAGTGGTGGCTCAGTGGTTGAGGCTCAGGGTTACTGGGGTTCAAGCCCCAGCACCACCAAGATTCCACTGTTGGGCCCTTGAGCAAGGCACTTAACTCCAGGTTGCTCCGGGGGGATTGTCCCTGTAATAAGTGCACTGTAAGTCGCTTTGGATAAAAGCGTCTGCCAAATACATAAATGTAAATGTAAGTTAAACAAGCCGTAACAGGCACCCAATAATTTACTAATGTAAATTAGATGTCATGATGGTTACATTTATAATATATTTCAATTGCCCACTTTGGATAAACATCTTATTTTTTATGTTCATTATCTCAGGAAAAAAATACAATAAATATAGTTATCCAGAAATCACTTTATTTAGTACAAATGCGATAAAAAGTAAAATCATGTCTCCTGTTGAAGTCATGCAGAAGCTCTGCTCACCCCTGGCACACATAATGTGAAAATGGTGATACTCTTTGGATACTTTAATTTATTTCTGTTAAGGGAGTTGAAAAATTAGCACCATCCTCTGAGTAGCAGGCTAGCAGCTACAAGTTTGTTTACTCATGGCGGCTACTGACTATTCAAATTGCAAAACCTCCCACATTCCCTCTTCTCCCAAAAAGTACCTACCCCTGAGATAAAAATAAGTCTCTCTAAATGGCTAAGAGGACCTAAAGTTCCTCATGTATTAAAGCAACAAAAGTGGTAATTCTGATTAAAAGTACATAAAATGGGCCTTAGTTTCTGCAGTGGGAAAGGGCCTGTGGACGAAGCACATTTATGCTGATCCAAAATGTGTTAAGTACAGCATTTTTTTTTAATTAACCTCAAAATAAAAAGATAAACAAACCCTACAAATCAATTAAACACATGCAAAATAAAATAAGTTCAAAGTACTTGCCTAGTCATGTGTTTAATGTTGTATTAATGTTACACTTTTGGTTAGTACTATCACAATATCATTATTAAAAAAGTAAGCAGATTTATGAAAATGTATGACGAATTGTAGATGTTATGTTATAAGGCCAAATGTTAAATCTTCCTAAACATCCCCACTCTTGAGGTATAATATGTTCCATTGCTCTCTTTATTTCTGTCTTGCATGCTTTATTGCTTTCTTCCTCACTTGTATTTATTTACCTTTTTTAGAATGGCAATTTATGATGTGGTTGTCATCTCTGTTAATGTGAGTGATTGATAAACCAGAACTGACTGGAGTCTCATAATGAGATTCGTAAGGAGGACAGAGAATATGCCAGACCATAATTTGTGAATAGGTCAATTAAAAATGACAGCTATTAAGAGCTTATTTGCATGGAATCCCAAGCTCCCTATTCTTGCTAACAATTTCAGCATAAACAGACTCCTATCCTTGAAAAACAGTCAGGTATGTTAAGATAAGATGAGATGACACGACTCTCTATAAAACTAGATATGCTCAAAATTACCATACTTTTTGTGCAAAACTATGCTTTACAGGGAATGTATAGTTCTTCTGCCCCTGGAGGACTTACTGACTATAAAGCATAATACAATTATGAAAGTTAAGACTGTCAGACTAAGACACTGAAAAGAGAACAAGCTTCCCAAGAGTCCTTCAGAGAGCTTTGTATAGTTTAATTATAATCATGCGAACTTCCTGTTTTTTTGTGGTAAAGGATAAGTGAATGTGAAATGTAAGCAAGTCATAGAATGTTTCCAGTTCCTAAAGAATAAGTGGTCATATTTCAGAGAGCATGGTATATTGAGTTTGGAAGGAAGCAGCAGATAAGGTTATGTTGGATATGCACTCTGGGATTTAAACTTTTAGGAGTTAGCTGACAAATTCCATCTCGTCTGTTGACCATCCTAGCTTTGATGTCATATCTTCTCTTCCCATAGCTCTTCTTCTCTCACACCTCAGATGTCTTAGTGAATGCATGTGAGGGCAACTTGAAAGCTTGAGGTTATCGAGAGAGACACAGTGGTTGCTCCCAAACAGTGGTACTGACACAATCACAATCTCGAGAGCCTTCCTGTCAAATTGTACCATGTTGCAAGGGTAAAAAAAATTATTAAAATATTTTGGTCACCTTTATTTTCTCCTACTTTCACTCACCTGAAGAGAAAAAGGAGAGGGATTTTTTTTTTTCCTGAAGGAGAAAGTTTCAGTAAATGTCCCTGAGAGTGGGTAGAAAGAGACCCCATTCCAGGTGCAAGCATCACCGCTGCAAATCAATCATTTCATTTTGGAGAGATTATTTATTATGGGTGCAGAGGGTTACGGATTCAATCTCCACCATGTTCTGACTGCCATGTCCAATGCTTAAGCCTGTCATCAGTCTTCATCTTGCTAACTTTTTACTCCTCTGTCACCGCCATTATTAAAGTGGCGATTCATCCCCTCAATAATGAAATATGACAGCAGACATACATATGGCGAGGTGGCTAAATGTGATAAATCACTTTGTTAGAAAAAAAATTGTATTGTGGATTTTTTAATAACAAACTACATTGAGTGAAAAAAAAAATATTTATATAGTTGCTTACATGTAAATTCCTTCACCATAAGACCTCTATATCTTGCAACATGGCACTATGAACCAGGTGGTGTTCTTTTGAATGGGATAGTGTCCGGATCCTGTCACAAGAGCCTGCTTCATTTATATTTTTTAGTGTCAGGATCCTGACAACCATTTTTTGTCTGGCTATGTGTGAGCACATGGTTCCTGTTTGCGTTCCTTTACCATGTGTTCGTCTGTCATTTTTGTTATTTTGTGTTCAGTGGCTTGTTGCACGAAGCCAGTTTCAGTAGCTACCCTGGTAAATTTGAGTTTAGTTTAAGCAAACCCTGTTTTTTCAGGCTCATGAAGGTGGGTCTGTTTTTACCTGTGTTCGTCATCATAGCAACTTACTCCACATGAACGACCTGCTCCGGAGCAGGTTTTATTATGGGTTTCAGATTGCAAACTGATGCTGAACCAATCAGCTGCGAGTAAAGTGACATCTATGACACTCCCCCTGTATCTCTTACTCCAAATTAAAGAAATTGTGGACTCGGCCTTAACCCAGAGTCCAGGCGGGTCCCTTTTCAAAAGATATACAGTGAATATCTTCAACTAACCTGACAAATTGTTTTGACTGATAATATTACAGATTTTGTCATCATGTCCTGCATTTCAATCTGCTGAGTATAATCAGAACTAGTGATGCCCAGTTCACAAACAAATCATTCTATTCAGTCAGTTCTTTTCAGAATATTAGCTAAACAGTTTAGAAAAAAGGTCTGAATCGATTGGCTCTTCAGTCCAATTGATTCGATGGATAAAGTGGATCTAGTTAACAAAAGACTGTTTTTTTGAGAGGTAACTTTGAGAAACTTCCATTGGTGCTGTGTCTTGTTAATAAGGGATTTTTCAGGCCAAACTTGTTGTTGCATCCACCCATGCTGTTTTTCAAATATTTTTCTATGTAAACATGCTAAACACATGTTTTTGACCATTGCATTGCGTAATGCTGCATCTCGTGCATGAGCAGTGCTGGACAGGTAATCTAGTATACCGGACATTTTCCCGGTGGGCCGACGCACTTTGGGGCCTATCAGGGTCAGACAGGCCATTGGAAGAACTGAGCAGGCCAGTGGGTCGGCCGTGTAATGGGCTAGTGGGTCGGCTGTGAAACGGGCTGAATGGGCTGCGATAAGCTAAAATGAGCCGCCGCAATATGCAGAACGGACCACAAAACGTCGCCGCGATATGCAGAAAAACACTACACACAAATTTCTCTGATTCAAGATTCATGCTTTCAAAACAGTTAAAACAGACAACTAAATGAAAGTCATATTCTCAAATGCACGGCAGGTTTTCAAACCCCTTTATAACGATATCTGCTATATTTGTAATTCACACAGCAAAGACTAAATTTCTACACAACTATCATGACTTTGCTATCTATAAAAGAGGTCAGATATGAAAATTCAGAGCAAGCAAACAATGAGGAAGAAAAAGAAGAAGAAAAACAAAGATGTGAAGAGAAGAGTGGTTAAATGAGAAGAGTGGTTAAAAGAAGGGGAAATAGGAGGAATAATTGGTAAGAAAGGGGGAAGGTTTTCTGAAATATTTCAGTGGTGATCATTGAAAGTGATGAGACTAGACTAAATAGAGATGGTGTAATGATACTGATCAGAGAGAAAGAAAACAGCAGAGTGGAAGAGTTGAGTAAAAAAGACACAGAAGAGGCTAAAATTATGTAAGACTCCCTCTAATTGATCATGTTATGAAGCAGCCTCCTTTCCAAAAGGTTATAAGTTAGAACAAAATACATTTTTAAAGTGACAGTAATCGGCACTAAGGGGTGGGTGAGATACCAATCGCCATGTTGCAAGATCTCGCAAGGGAAACAAGCAACCTAGTCTGGAAAAACAAGCCCAAATTAAGCCACTTGCCACACCAAAATGAGCAAAAATAAGCATTTATTTTCTTGTGTGATGTATTTATCAGCTAAGAAATCATAACAAGGAGTAACAGATTTTCTCAATCGATTTTATGCATTTCACTAAACTCAGGTCACTGCTCTCAGTACAATTAACACAACCATCTGAACACTTTGTAATTGTCCTAAACAGATTTTAAAAAAATTCTTGATTTTCCTAATTTTCTCTGACAAACAAACAACTAAATTAAAGTCATTCTCTCAAATGCACGTCAGGTTGTCAAATGCCTTTAACTTGATATCTGCTGTGTTAGTAATGCACACAGCAAATAAATGCAATTTACAAAATTTTTCACACAACTTACATGACTTTGCTATTGTAGCGGAGCGGGAAGGTAGGAGGATAGGGCGGCAGCACCAGCCGAGGTGGGGGAGAATGCGGCTGATGCTGCCTTGGAAAACCATTAGATAAGCTGACTACACCACCCTGTAATTAACAGGGAAATACATTTATTTAAATCACCCATAAAGGGCACACAGGTCCGTTGTTTAAAAAAAAAGAGGCCGAAAGACGTGAATACCAAAGTATAAAAATATTTTATTATAACATTAGATGAGTCAGATGGGTACTGCATGCTCATACTATCAAAAAGTGTATTAAAATTGATGAGCACAGCAATCAGCTGTGTGGTTTGTAATAGGCTTCACACACGCACAAATATAACAACTTATACACTTGCTGACCACAGACCACAGAGCATTCCTGCTCCTGGCTTACCAGGAGCAGGAATGCTAACCGGGTGCAGCAAAGACACTTCACCCACAAGTGTACACTCTCACACGAACACAGGTGAATCAGTTTTGAATACACAGCACTCCACAGGTGACAGGGGCACTACCACCATTTAGCGGGGAACAGCTAGCCCCCTGCACTGGGCCTTCAGCTCCTCAGAACACAAAAGGGAAAATGAACCAAATATAATAAAAAAAACAAAGAAAACCAAAACTCAAAGTGTTTTTACACACAAAACAAAATATGTTAGTGTGAAGGGCAGTGGAGAGCTAATGTCAAATCACCATGCTAAGACCAACTTCACACAAACAATAACAAAATTAAATGGTTTCAATCAGTACAAAATAACACAATGTACAAACTCTAATGATGATCTCTATGGCTCAGGATATATACATACAGATATACAGATCCCACTTCTCTATGTGAGAGAGAAAACTGAACTTCTGGAGCCAGAGACAGAGTTGACAAAGCAGAAAAATATTTAACAACATAGAAAACAAAACTGCAGAGTAGTTCAGCCCTGCAGCTTCTATGCAGACAGACACTTTCTGGTGAGCAGATTAGTTAATCTATAAAAGAACAAACAATTACAAAAAGCTAAAAACATGAAACCCACACAAGTTGAATCACTATCATATTTAATGAGTTCACATACCAAAAGTGTTGGAGCTACAGCCATAATTACGGCCACAAATACACAGGCTGTATACAGTATGGAATTGCTGATTGGACGAAGGCAGCAATGGGCCAGCAGAGCTCGATACGAGCCTCGCATAAACAACCCCTATCACATTCAAACGGAACTAACATTAACACAGGGCACCAGAGCCAGGCAGTTAGCCTAACATCTAACATATAAAACAACAACAACAACGCATACCTTTGGAGCGGAAGCGTCCAATACTAAAAAGGAGGAGGCCATTAGACCGTGACGTACATCTAGGCGGCACATAGCTGCCCTAATATACCCCACGAATGCATGCTGATAGGCTATAAAAACCCACCTAATACTGAGGGGCGTGATACAATAAAACAGACAAATGTGCTGTTCTTATACACACACTGGGAAATACTACAAGACAGTAGTCTCACAACAATAAAAGGGGTCAAATATGAAAACTCAGAGCAAACAAACAATGAGGAAGAAGAAGAAAAGGAAGAACAACGTGAAGAAGAGGTGCAAAATGAGAAGAGGTAGAGTGGGTAAAGGACGAGAAAATAGGAGGAAGAAGAGATGTGAAAGTGGAGGTTTTCTGTGCTATCTATGCTAAAGTGCTGCCTTAGGTCCATACAATTTAGCAAGACTGCTATTTTTTTGTTTGTTTGTTTTGTTTTTTACAGTAAACGTCTTCATTATCCTTCCAGAGGAAGAGCAGGAACAACTATACATTTTATGAAAACAGATGGAAAAAGGTCTTTATTGTGGATTGTTGTGATAAATGTGTTATTGCAATCATAGAGTTGTGTGTCTATAGCTGAAATTTTAATGAATTTAATAGAGAACACATCTATAATTTTGATAGTTTAGAGTTTAGTTAGTATTTAGTTGTAATGCATTATCAGAAAAGAATATGTTGCTTCATTATGCAGTGAAATTGAATTGTTTTGCAGAACTGAGTGTCTGTTTCATCCGCTGTGTGAATTGTTTTGAGAGCACTGATTATAGTTTGGAGAAATGTATAAAATCGACTGAGAAAAACAGTAATGTACAAGTTTAATTACAGATCTGCTTCTGAGTCAAAATAAGACATTTCCCTTTTTCAGGACACTGTATTTTAAAGATTTTTTTTTTAAAATCCAAATAACTTTACAGATCTTTATTGTGAAAGAGACAGGAATGACAGCTGATCATTCTCGCACTGGCAGACCATGTATAACAACACCTGCACAGGATCAGTACATCCGAATAGCACAGCTGCGGGACAGGTACAGGATGGCAAACAACAACTGCCCGAGTTACACCAGGAAAGCACAATCCCTCCATCAGTGCTCAGACTGTCCACAGTAGCCTGAGAGAGGCTGGACTGAGGGCTTGTAGGCCTGTTGTAAGGCAGGTCCTTACCAGACATCACTGGCAACAACATCACCAATGGGCACAAACCCACCTTCTCTGGACCAGAAAGGACTGGCAAAAAGTGCTCTTCACTGACGAGTCACAGTTTTGTCTCTCCAGGGGTGATGGTTGGACTTGCGTTTATCGTCGATGGAATGAACGATACACTGAGGTCTGTACTCTGGAGCGGGATATATTTGGAGGTGGAGGGTCCGTCATTGTCAGGGGTGGTGTGTCACAGCATCATCGGACTGAGCTTGTTGTCATTGCAGGCAATCTCAACACTGCGCATTACAGGGAAGACATCCTCCACCCTTCCTGCAGAATCATCCTGACATGACCCTTTAGCATGACAATTCCACCAGCCGTACAGCTCGTTCTGTGCATGATTTCCTGTAAAACAGAAATGTCAGTGTTCTGCCATGGCCAGCGAAGAGCCCGGATTTAATCCAATTGAGCACATCTGAGACCAGTTGGATCAGAGGGTGAGGGCTAGGGCCATTCCCCCAGAAATGTCTGGGAACTTGCAAGTGCCTTGATGGAAGTGTAGGGGAACATCTCACAGCAAGAACTGGCAAATCTGGTGCAGTCCATAAGGAGGAGATGCACTGCAGTATATAATGCTGCTGGTGGCCACACCAGATACTGATTGTTACTTTTGATTTTGATTACCAAATATGGTAGTCAGAGTCTTAACTTGCTGACGAAGCCAGGCCCCTAAAAATATACCTACATATTAAGATACAAGATTATTTGAGAGATCGGGGAAACTTTTATCTTTTGAGCAGCACAATAAAATGTAATATTTAATTTATGTGCATTTCAATGCTGAGAACCTCGGAAAAAAACTGCTTGAAGTGTTAGTAAGGTGATTCTCACACTTTAAAGAAAATGTATTGTGTGACGAGTCTTTGCACATAAAAAAATATAGTGGTTTAAATTATATTGTAGACTATTACAGAAAGTGACGTTGCTTGCACTTTAAATTAAAAGCCTAATATAATTTAATAAAGTAATATAACATATAGATGTTTATGCTTTTAAAATGTATAAACCTGCCTTATTGTGAACATAAATCAGATAAATGGCATCTTCAGTGGTGATGTAAATCACGCTGGATGTCCCGTGAGAAATAAATCACGCAGACGCTCTCCACGCTCCACCCATTGGTTGTTCGTGGCAAACATCACCCATTCATGTGCACAAACTTCAGGGTTAACCAGACTAAGTATTAAACTCTGAGTTAACAGAGTAAGTTTGTACCGAGCTTCTTGAGATCGCTGAACCCAATCTAAACCAGTTTGGCTCTATCTGGTCTTGTCTACCGGAACCTTACTCTGAAACTCTGAGTTTGTTCAACTAGTTTCATACAATAGGCCACAGTTCCTTTCTTGTCTGTGAGCACATGTGTTGTGTTGACGTGCTCTCCTATCAGTCTGCCTTGAGTGCTAAACACATCTCCTCGTTTGCCTGATTATTTCATTTGTCACACCTGCCCTTTTTGTTACCCTCTTCATTTCTCCCTCTATTTAATCTCCCCATATGCGCTGTTCTGTGCAGTTAGTTGTGGTTGTATCCCTGTCTAGGTGTCCTGTCTGTTGGTTCCTGTTCCTCAGCATCACTTCTGTTTTCCTTCTAGTCCCGACTCTTCTGGCTCTGGACCACATGGCCTGTGAGGCTCCCCTTTCCAGCCCTGCTTACCTGCTTACCTCCCTGTCTTGGGAGTAAGTTTTATTGCCCTTTGGGCAACTTTTAGTTTGTTGTATTTGCTTTATAATAAACCTTTGATCCCATCCACCAGCGCTCTATCTGTCATGGCTAGACAAAAATCAGATACTTTCCAGATCGCGGTGGGCAGACTGAATTGGAAAGATTCTGGCCTCAAGAACACTTTCAATTTTAATCCCATCGAGCCCATTAGACTTTGGGAGATTGAAAGGCTAGAAATTCTTTCTTTAAGGGAGTTTGTTGACTATATTTGCCAATGTGGAGAGCTGGAACCCCCACCCTCTTGTCGGTGTGACTTCTCCACATATCACACTGCATTATGGGATAGTAAATGGTCTAGTAGTTACGCACTTCAGAATCTTACCTGATGTCATCTGGGTTTTTCGGGTCTACTGTTTTATGAATGCTGAGGATTCGGACACTACTTTATTGCACATTGTTTTTTGGCATACTATATAGTATGGAAGGAAGAATATTTGGATGCAGCACAAGACATGAATATAGAAAATAGACATGACATGACTGTGATTTTATAACTTTCATTAATAAATAATTAACAAACATTATTTACTAAATAGATCATTAGTTAAGTTGTGTTAGGTATTCAGATAGTTATAAATATGATAATGTGCTTGTTAATGTTTATTAAGTTAACATTAACTTATGGTCTGTGAAGCATTATGTAAAGCAAATTCACATAATTACAAATATTAGGCTTTCATTCATATGTCTTGCGATTTATAGCATCTAAACATGTTTATATAATTTTAACTGATCTTTTGCTAATGTACATTTGAATAATTTATAATTATTTAAAATGACTTTTTACATTTACAAATGTTTTCATAAATCACATACTATTTTTAGTATGTTTACAAATTATGTATTAAAGAGCCTGTATTTTGCTAAACAGTTTCATAATTAAATTTTTTGTGGGTCTACTAAAATAGATTTATATACTTTGTTCAAAAAACAATTTTTTTTTCATACTGTACATTTTTCCCCTGCTCTTCAACACTCTGTTTTAACTCCTGTCTCTTTAAAGCCCCCCTTTCCGAAAAGCCTAGTCTGCTCTGATTGGTCAGCTGGCCTAGTCAGTTGTGATTGGTCAACTGTGTAGAGCATGTGTCGATGAGCATTAGTCATCTTTTGCTGGAATGGCACAAGATATGAATGGAGAAAAGAGGCTTACTCCTGGTTAGTGAGCAAGTTAGCCGTGGACTGCCATGGATAGCAGCCGTAACATTACACCATGTTGAGGAGGCACTGTAGCGAATCAGCTCTACATTCTTCCACCATTAGGTAGCGAATCAGCTCTATGAAATATTAATAATCAATCATAACTTGTTATAATCAATTATGAATATTTGGATCAGTTAATCGGGTTAACTTGATGTAGCTACATTAACATTACAACCAAATACTCGGTTCATCCCGTGAACACTCAATTTTGGTTATTAATTAATTAATTAATAGAAATGTACATTTCCGGGCAAGGGAAATGTCTTTCTTACTAAGTATTAAGAGCAAGTAGTCAAAATCTATGATTAGTGACTTTAGATATGAGCTTGAGACACAGACAACTTTACATGTGACATGAACAAGACTTTATTAACTAGACTAAACATTTAAACTACTCTAACATACATATACATACATTCATACAGTTTACCAAGGGAAAGAGGGCTGAAGCAGAATACAGGAAGGCAAGAAGTTATAGCATTGTTTGAAGTTCAGCAGATCAACAGCCTGAGCAAACCATCATATTAGTTCTGACACGCCCTTTTAGAAAGGGGTTAAGGATACTTAATGTATCAAATAATGAGACTAAGTTTGATACTTGCATGTCCCATTTGAATTAAACTGTCCTGATGCAATTTGTTGAGGCTCCAGTTGATCTTTGATGATGTTGTCTTGATGAGAGAGAACCAGTGGGAGTCAGAGAATCTTTGGTGAATGGAAAGTCAAGGCCGTAGCTTGGCGCACGCTTGGGAGTCCTTGGGGCCTTCTAGTTTGGCATCATTCAGCGAGAGAGTGAGAGAGCACAAGGCTCAGAGGGCAAGAGAGGCAGGAAGCAAGAGAGGCTAAGAGAGCGAAGATAAGAGAGATAAGCTAAGAGGGAGCGAGGAAGTGGGCGCAGCAATTTTATACCCTCAGGAAACAGGTCTCACCTCTCATTGGCTCGACCAATAAGAAGGGTTTGAGTTCTAGGCGGGAATTTGGTTTATTGCTCTTTGTTGTAAAATTGCCCATTGCATGTGCAAGAAAGAAAATAGGAAATATACTTGTAATACTAATATGTTGTTGTTATCGACATATCATGTACACAGTCATTTCAATCTTCAAAATACCAAGTTATAGAGACCAAATATGCCACACATATGATTTTGGTTAACCATAGTATGCAAAGTCTGAAACATTAACCCATTAGTTTGCAAGAAAACATAGATCAAGCACATTTAAGGGAAAATGTGAGATGGCACATTAGATACATGTCAATATTTATCACATGGATATATAGAATATATATATAGGATTAACAGGGTTCATTTCTCTTTCTCAGTAAGAGAATGAAGTGAGGGTCAGCACTTCTCTGAACATTCCTTTGGAGGTCGTAAAATTCTCCTTCCATTGGGACAGGAGAATGATTCCTTTGTCAAGGCTCATTTGCATGTTTATGACAGTAAGAGATTTTGGGCTGAATGACTCAAAAGATAGTAAAACATCGCGTAATATCATTCTACAGAGATCTTATATTCGAATTCAGCTCGGACAAATCGTAAGGTTTAATTTGATACCAAGAAAGGTATATTTGGTACCTTTAAAAGTGGGTTTAACATTCTTACACTCAGGCTATTAAATATAAAGCCTCTTATTAGATATAATGAGTTCTCCTACACTACTAAACAATTCTACTAATTTTGATCTACACCAAAATACATAGCACTTAGGGATTACAACATATTTCATTAAAACTAAGCCCTTTTAGGCTTTATAAGAAAGACACACATTTTTACATTCAAAAGTTTCCCCCTTGCGGTCCACACGATAAGCACGTGGTGAGCATGCGGATGTCACATGCGGTTCTCTGTCAATGGTTCATTGTCTCTTTGTCAATACATTTATTGTGCTTGTGGAGACTAGTTGGCGCTATTTCAGTAATTAGGGGAGTTTCAACAGTAAGTTCTTGTTTGTTCGGAACCTGCCGAGTTAATGATTCCTTCATTGATTCCCCCAGTCGCTACAGCACTAACGGCAGTGGAAAAGTAAGCTCAGAAAAGTAAAGTGAGTAGAGTCGAGTCGAACCGTAATGTGAGGTTGAAAAGTGCCATTAAATTAGTTTCTGTCAATAGGTGTTCAGTCTTGCCAAACTCCTCCCTCTGAAAATATCCATAACCACCCTCGCAAGTCTAAATATTTTACAAAAATTCGTTACTTAAGAAAACTCACTATATACTGTATAGGCCAACATTTGTATTTATATATTATAAAAATAAAAAAAAAAACATAAAATGGCCACAAAACAAGTTCATAGACAAAGTGTGTAATATGACAGCAGTAGCTTTTAAAAGTGGTAAATTGATTGATCCATGTTAAGCAATGAAAGTAATTTTGATTTGTATAGCGTTTTTCACAACACACATAATTTCAAAGCAACTTTCCAAAAAAAATATGATTTAACAGAAAAAGAAGCTGTGAAATAGTGATTTCTTAAGAGTCAAATAAGTGTGGTTTAATAAAAAAAACTTGCCTGTAAATTGTGCCTTAAACTAAATAATAAAATTAGCAAATAAGTAAATTCTATTTATATTTAGACCCCCAGTGAGCAAGCTAAAGGCGACTGTGGCAAGGAACACAATACTCCATAATATGTTGGTTAATGGAGAAAAATATAATTGGGGGAAACCAGGCTCAATCTGGGGGCCAGTAAGATTGTAGTCCATCCTTTGACCAAGGAGATGCAGACAGAGGTTAGTGAGGTGCACTGCAGTTCGACTGTAAGCTTGTGGCAGATTAATTTCCAGTGATATCCATCTTTAGTCAAAGATTCAGGCAGTGTCCAGTGAAGTATCCCATGTCTGATGGTTGGTGCTGGCATCAGTACATCCTCTCAGAAGTCCATCTGTGGTGATGGGGTGTGGCCAAGCAAAGACTATGGAGAGCGAAGCAGAGATAGTAAGTACGGTAAGGATTGACACCTGTGGAAAAACACCTCTAACAGCTGTTTTGTGATTGCAAAGAGCAGAGAGGGATTTAAAAGTGAAATCCAGACTGTCGGAGGAGAGAGAGAGTTGCACGGAGCAGTGTGTTTGTGTGTATGGACAGTGTGTTGAAGCTGGGAAGCATTTTGAAGATTGTGTGAGAAAAACACATTTAATTGTTACCCGTCTCCCACTTCCTCCTTGAGAGAGTTAAAGAACCTTGTCACATCAGTAGATTGCAGTGATATTTGGCTGGCACAGATTGCAGTTAGTTGTCCTCACTCAGCAACATGTGATGGTGTGACTCGGGACACCAGGAAGGACAGGAGCTTGATCTGGCAGGGAAACAAATAGAATAACATTAGCATAGATGCCATTTCACATTAAAACAGGATTATAGAATATGAGAAGTGTTTCTGTTTCCGACAGACCTAACTAATGCAGCATAACTATGAGTTGATGGATAAATTAGGTGTATTCCTGGCTGAAAAGATGAGTCTTTAGTCTAGACTTAAACTGAGAGAGTGTGTCAGAGTCCCGAACAGTGTTAGAAAGACTATGTCATAGTTTAGGTACCAAATAGGAAAATGATCTACCTCCTTTTGTGGATTTTGATGGCCAGAATTTTGTGATCGCAGTGAATGTGATGGAATATAGCGTGATAGGTCACTTAAGTACTGTGAAGCTAAACCATTCAAAGCTTTGTAGGTAGTTAACAGAATTAAAAAAAATGTATATTAAATTTCACAGGAAGCTCGTGTAGCGATGATAAAATTGGCTGATATGATCATATTCCTTGGTTCTAGTCAGCACTCTAGCTGCTGCATTTTGAATCCACTGAAGTTTATTTATGGAACCTGCAGGACACCTTCCCAGTAATGCATTACCATAATCTAGTCTTGAGGTCATGAATACATTAATTTTTTTTTCAGCATCAGCAACAGAGAGCATGTGTTGTAACATAGCAATATTTCTGAGATAGAAGAATACAGTTCTACAAACATTGTAAAATATATTTTCAAAGGACATTTTGCAATCAAATATAACACCTAATTTATCCGCTGCAGAAAACAATGTGATAGTACATACATCGAGAGTAAAATAATTGTAACCCGCACACACACACACAAGACGAGACAGTCACAATGTGAGTAAACACTGCTTTTATTAAAGAGCAGGCGAAGGTACAGTGGGGAAAATCCAGAGGGAGAATCGTCGAGGAAGCGTAGGGTCAAAAGCCGGGGAATCAAAGTAGAGAAAAGGGGCAAATCCGGGAGAGAGTGGTCAACGAGAGCGGGAGGTCGAAGCCGGGAATCAGACACAACTAGACGGGACTAGTGGGAGCAAAAGACAGGGGAACAAGGGGAGCTGGCAAGCTAAGGGGTAAACTAGAGGAGTACAAAACTAGACGAGACTAGTGGGGGGCAAAGATACGGGAAACTAAACACAATAACCAACAAGCGGGAGACGAATGTGCTGTGATATTTATAGAGACGAGTGCAGGTGTAAACAATGACAGGTGATAGGGACGAGTGCAGGTGTATACAATGAACAGGAGTGCAGATGACGCGAGTGCAGGTGTACATAATGTTGTTAGAACATTATGGCGATAGAAGTGGGCATGTGAGCCCGAGGGGGGGAGATAGTGTACGAGCATGTGAGCTCATAGGAGTAAAACGAGCGTGCAAGCTCGAGCGAGCAAAACGAGCGTAGAAGCTCGAGGGGGCGGAGCGGGAAGCGAGCGGAGTGCGTGTGTGTGCTCGGTGAAGCCGAGCGTGCGCGTGAGCTGGAGGAAGGGGAGCGTGTGTGCGTGCTCGAGGAAGCGGGGATGGGGCAGAGGAGAGGGGTTCGTGACAATAACATTTTAGTGGATTATTTTTTGAGGTTTTTGGTCCAATAATTAGTTCCTCTATTTAGTAGAAGTGAGTAGAAGGAAATTTCTAGACATCCAATCTTTGATTTAACTGATATACTCAAATTCCTGGTGAGTCCACAAGCACCTGCTTTTGATTGGAAAAGGGTTTTGCCCTTGCAATGTGGTTATTGGTCAATGCATATTTTGTAAGATCTGACTTCTTAACACATAGTAGGACTTTGTGTGTGTGTGTGTGTGTGTTTATCTCCTTGTCAAAAAAAATACAAATAATTAAAAGTCTCAGCAACAACAGAAAATTGTTAAATTTGGTGACAAATTCCCCAAATCTGCAATACTGTAGGCATTCATTCATTAAAATGTTAGTGTTATGCTGGTTTATTGCAAGTCCTAATGAACCTGTTTGAAAATTAAAGATTCATAAAATGACATGTGTTTGTTAGTCAGAATCGTTATTGGTAAATATCTTCCTGTATGTCAACGTGCCACAAAGTTCATAACTCCATGCAAAATCCATGAGGGGAAGTTATTCACTTCTGGAAGTCCATGACACGAAAGTCTCGATCACGTGAATACCCACTGAGATGACTATATTTCGTAAATGGAATTTCACCTTACAAAGGTATGTGTGACCACAGCTTTACACAAACTTTGTTACAGCAGCTCAAATTTCACTGCACATAAAGGTACTAAATAATTATTGGTAAACCTTTATTAACTTTTACAATGTATGAATGGTTTCAACTTTAGATTGGGTACTGCAAAATATTTGAACAAATGATTAATAAATGTTGTAAACATGTGTAAATCAAATGTACATCAACAAATAAACAGCAAATGTGTGGCTTTGATAGACCTTGGTTACTAATTAGCTAGACATAAATAAATAATTTGTAAACATGAATAGAGATTGAAATGGTGAAAAATACTACTGATTTCTGAAAAAAGTGCATGATGTCATTTATAAAAATGTTTAAAGATATCTGTAACCATTAAAATGAACATTAATACATTATCTGTCTATCATTATGTAACATTTGTAAAAAAAAAATATAGATGGTAAAAAGTGCCAATCCATAAAGGAATGAAAGTTTAATAATAATAATTTGTAAGTATTTGGATTTACATTGCTTAATGCTTAATAGGTAATTAGTTAAATTCATTAATAAACATTAACAAGCACATCATCTCATATTTCTAACTATCTGTTGCTGTCTGTGAAGCATTACATAATGTTCGGATTTATTAATTTGAATTAATGAAAGTTATTTTAAAGTGTCACCTTTGTCCTTTTATTTATACTTTGATTAATTACAGTTCTCTTTCAAAGCATCGCTTATCTAAGACAACTGTGACAATCATGACAGTGTTTTGATTTTAAAGAAGAATTGTTAGTCAAGGGGATGTTTTGGCTCCATAAATCTAACCTTTAATGTAATATTGAAATGGTCATGCTACTGTTTGGCCAATCTCTTAGAAAGCTGTTCTGCTGAATCACATTAGGACAGATTTGACAAAAAAGCAATTAAGGTTCATTGAAACATAATTTAATCATTCAGAATTGTTACAGCATAATTACCTTTTCTCTCCCCCTTATATTTTAGGTGTTTTCTGTAGAGTCTAAGCACATATAAGCAAGTGGAATTGTGTGTTTATGCTGTAATCATGCAGAAAATGTAAAATATTTAGGACTGAGCTGACAGCATAATTATGGCCACAAATTCTGCCATGGAGATGGCAATGCGTTTGGGTGTTACCGCAGTAGCATTTATTTCCTTTGTAACATATTGATACTCCTGCAAGAATATAATGAATAAGACAAAGAGTAATTTGTTTCATTGCTGTTTAATTGAGAATTCAGCTCCCATCTTCTGCCCCAATTAGAACTGTCCTACAGTTTTCTAAGCAGTATGTCGTTTCTTGTCTTACTATTCATAATGTTGATTCCTTCCAAATTAGAACATATCATCAGGAAACTTGCAAAGAATCCCAATTTGTAATTAATTGTTTTATTCAATCCTATTTGTGGCTTAAATGACATACTAGGAATTTTATCATCTCATAACAGCATTGGCTATCATAGTTGAGACCATGTTGGCAGCTGTTTCTGAATCAGAACCAGCTTTATTGCTGTTATGAAGGGTGAGGAAACAGGACAAGACAGACGAGAGGTGCGGATCCAAATGCGGTTTTTAATGACACAAAGGAAAGTCCACGATGGGAAAAACTGGAAACTTGAACACAATGAAACAGATTAAACACGATGAAACAAAACACAAACAAAACTAAGAACTCGGGTAGGGAACACGGACCAGGCTAGGAAACATCCAAGAAACGAACGACAATCGACAGAGACTCAACAAAGAACCAGGGTTTAAATACACAGACAAAGTGGAGACAGAACGAGACACAGGTGGAAACAATGATGAGTGCAGGCAGTGAGGGAGGCCGGGAATTGTGGGAAATGTAGTTTTAGACAAGGACAGTGAAACATGGGGCAGACAACAAAGAAAACGTGACATGGAGCGTGAACGGTGGCGGGTGAAAAGGAAAACACGGAGCAGACAAGGAACCAAGACAAGAAAGTGAATAGAGAAACATAGAACACAAGACAACAGTGAACATGACAGAATAAAAGAAACTACAAAAAGACTACAAAACCAAAACAGGAATTAAACTAAACTTCACGATGACAGTACAAAAACAAAAGACAACAGGGAACATAACATAACCCCCCCTCAAAAGGACCGGATTCCAGACGGTCCTAACAAAAAACAGAAATACCAAAAACACAGAATTACCAAGGAGTGAGGGGGTAGACCGGGGGAGAAAACAGATAGATGAAAGGGGGAACAAGGGACACAGGGACCATCCAAGGAGGCACAAGGGACAAAAAGGCAGTCCATGGGGGCACAATGGGCAATTAGGCAGTTTATGGGGGTACAAGGGACAATTGGGCAGTCCACGGAGGCACAAAGGGAAAAGAGAAAGTTCACGGGGGCACAAAGGGAAAGGAGTCAGTCCATGGGGGCACAAGGGGCAATTAGGCAGTCTACGGGGGCACAAAGGGACAGGTTTTGGAGGCCAGGGAGGTATTGACTGGGCCTGGACAGGTTTAGATGGCCAGGGGGCTGGCCAGAAGGCAAGGGCCGGTTCAGGGGACCTAGGAGGAGGAGTGGCCACTGGGGAGGCCGGCGGAACCGCGTGAAGCGGAGCCAAGGAGGACCTCTGAGGTGGAGCCGAGGGAGGTGATGGCTTAGAAGGCCCAGAAGGCGGAGCTGAGGGAGGCTCAGGAGGTGGAGCTGAAGGAGGCTCAGGAGGCGGAGCCGAGGTAGGCGGCGCCGTAGGAGGCTTTAGGAGCGGAGACCTGGAAGGTTCTGGAGTCTCTGGGGGCTGAGCCATAGGAGGCTCTGGAGGCGGAGCCGTAGGAGGCTCGGGAGGCAGAGCCGGAGGAGGCTCGGCAGGCAGAGCCGGAGGAGGCTCGGGAGGCTCTGAGGGTGGAGCCGTCGGAGGCTCGGGTGGCTCGAGAGGCGGAGCCATAGGAGGCAAGGGAGGTGGCACCGTAGAAGGTTTCAGAGGCGGAGACCTGGAAGGCTCTGGAGGCGGAGCTGAGGGAGGTGGCGCCGTAGAAGGTTTCAAAGGCGGAGGCCTGGAAGGCTCTGGAGGCGGAGCCAAGGGGGGCTCAGGAGACGGAGCCGTAGGAGGCTCAGGGGGCGGGGCCGTAGGAGGCGGGGCCATAGGAGGCTCGAGAGGCGGAGCCGTAGGAGGCTCGAGAGGCGGAGCCATAGAAGGCTCGAGGGGCGGAGCTCTAGTAGGCTCTGGAGTATCTGGGAGCAGGGCCGTAGGAGGCTCTGGGGGCGGAGCCGTAGGAGGCTCAGAAGGCGGGGCCGTAGGAGGCTCGGGAGTCTCTGGGAGAGGAGCCGTAGCAGGCTCGAGAGGCGGAGCCGTAGGAGGCTCGAGAGGCGGAGCCGTAGGAGGCTCGAGAGGCGGAGCCCTGGGTGGCTCGAGCGGCCTGGAAGGCGGAGCCCTGGAAGGCTCGAGAGGCAGAGCCCTGGGAGGCTCGAGAGGCTTGAGAGGCGGAGCACCAGGAGGCTCGGGAGGAGGAGCTCTGGAAAGCTCGGGAGGCTTGAGAGACGGAGCCCTGGAAGACTCGAGAGGCTTGAGGGGCGGAGCCCTGGCAGGCTCGAGAGGCTTGAGGGGCGGAGCCCTGGCAGGCTCGAGAGGCTTGAGGGGCGGAGCCCTGGAAGGCTCGGGGGGCGGAGCTCTGGAAAGCCCGGGAGGCGGGGCTCTGGAAAGCCCAGGAGGCGGGGCTCTGGAAAGCCCAGGAGGCGGGGCTCTGGAAAGCTCGGGAAACTCGGAAGGCGGAGCTCTGGAAAGCTCAGGAGGAGGAGCCCTGGAAGACTCGAGAGGCTTGAGAGGCGGAGCTCTGGAAAGCTCGGAGGGCGGAGCTCTGGAAAGCTCGGGAACCTCGGAAGGCGGAGCTCTGGAAGGCTCGGAAGGCGGAACTCTGGAAAGCTCGGGAGGAGGAGCCCTGGAAGACTCGAGAGACTTTAGAGACTTGGGAGGCGGAGCCCTAGAAGGCTCGAGAGGCTTGAGAGGCGGAGCTCTGGAAAGCTCGGAGGGCGGAGCTCTGGAAAGCTCGGGAACCTCGGAAGGCGGAGCTCTGGTAAGCTCAGGGGGTGCTGGCTCTCGGACGGTCGTGGCTACTGGCGCTGGCTCTTGGACGGTCAGGGCTACTGGCGCAGGCTCTTGGACGGTCAGGGCTACTGGCGCAGGCTCTTGGACGGTCAGGGCTACTGGCGCAGGCTCTTGGACGGTCAAGACCACAGGCGCTGGCTCAGGGACGGTCGAGGCTGCAGGCGCTGGTTTAGGGACGGTCGAGGCTGCAGGCGCTGGTTTAGGGACGGTCGAGGCTGCAGGCGCTGACTCACGGACATCTGAGGCTACAGGCGCTGGCTCAGGGACGGTCGAGGCTACAGGCGCTGGCTCAGGGACGGTCGAGGCTACAGGCGCTGGCTCAGGGACATCTGAGGCTACAGGCTCTGGCTCATTGACGTTTGAGGCTAACAGCTCTGGCTCACTGACATCTGAGGCTACAGGCACTGGCTCATTGACGTTTGAGGCTATCGGCTCTGGCTCACTGACGTCTGAGGCTACTGGCGCTGGCTCGGGGATGGCCGAGGACTCAGGCTCGCTCACAGTGACATGCGTGGGCTCTAGCTCGCTCACCGTGGCTGACGAGGACTCAGGCTCGCTCACAGTGACATGCGTGGGCTTTAGCTCGCTCACCGTGACATGCGTGGGCTCTGGCTCGCTCACCGTGACATGCGTGGGCTCTGGCTCGCTCACCGTGACATGCGTGGGCTCTGGCTCGCTCACCGTGACATGCGTGGGCTCTGGCTCGCTCACCGTGACATGCGTGGGCTCTGGCTCGCTCACCGTGGCTGACGAGGACTCAGGCTCGCTCACAGTGACATGCGTGGGCTTTAGCTCGCTCACCGTGACATGCGTGGGCTCTGGCTCGCAGACCGGGGCTGGCGCTGGCCGGGAGGCGGAAGCCCGTCTTCTCTCCCTCCTCCGGGCTGACGAAGTGGGCCGCGCTGGCTCATGGTAGGTGACTGGCGTGAGGGTCGGTTTGCAGACAGGTGGGGCTGGTGTTACTGGGGCCGCCGGAGGTGGTCGAAGGGACTCCATTGTGGATGGCAAGGTAGAGTCCTTCTCAGCAACGGCCACAGTTAACGGTGAGCCGCAGACCCGCAACATCATCTCCACGAATCTGCAGAGAGTCCACTCATGCGTTGCTGGTGGTAACCGCTCCCTCAACGTGGCGTTCAGGTTGCCCCTGAAGTAGACCACCAGGGCAGAATCCGGGAAGTCGGAGACGCTAGCCAGCCTGAGAAAATCGCCAATGTGAAGCACTGCCGGTCGGTCCTCTTGCTTCAGACACAGCAGCCGATAATTGGCCTGTTGAACCGCTGGATCCATTTTTGGTCGATTGTTCTGTTATGAAGGGTGAGGAAACAGGACAAGACAGACGAGAGGTGCGGATCCAAATGCGGTTTTTAATGACACAAAGGAAAGTCCACGATGGGAAAAACTGGAAACTTGAACACAATGAAACAGATTAAACACGATGAAACAAAACACAAACAAAACTAAGAACTCGGGTAGGGAACACGGACCAGGCTAGGAAACATCCAAGAAACGAACGACAATCGACAGAGACTCAACAAAGAACCAGGGTTTAAATACACAGACAAAGTGGAGACAGAACGAGACACAGGTGGAAACAATGATGAGTGCAGGCAGTGAGGGAGGCCGGGAATTGTGGGAAATGTAGTTTTAGACAAGGACAGTGAAACACGAGGCGGACAACAAAGAAAACGTGACATGGAGCGTGAACGGTGGCGGGTGAAAAGGAAAACACGGAGCAGACAAGGAACCAAGACAAGAAAGTGAATAGAGAAACATAGAACACAAGACAACAGTGAACGTGACAGAATAAAAGAAACTACAAAAAGACTACAAAACCAAAACAGGAATTAAACTAAACTTCACGATGACAGTACAAAAACAAAAGACAACAGGGAACATAACAATTGCCAAGTATGCTTTCACATACAAGGATTTTGACAGGAGCTTTCAGTGCACAAAACAATAATAAAAACAATACAAAAACAGCAGCAAGGCATAGATAATAATAATAATTAAAAAAATATAATATATATTTATTATGTATATAATTATACATATGTATACATACACACAGACACACACCTTCATACATACACACACACATACGTAGTGCCAATCTAAAACAAATCTGTTATGTAAAGTACAAAAATCAGTATGTTATGTACAGTGCAAAATGTATTATAATTTTTTTTCGTTTGTATGTAATGGCAGAAGAGGATATGTTTGATAATATAAATAGACTAAACTGTGTATTGCACATAATTATTGCTCAATGGGGTGGCTTTATCCATTTATGAGATGGATAGCCTGAGGGAAAAAAAACTGTTCCTGTGCCTGACGGTTCTGGTGCTCAGAACTCTGAAGCGTCGGCCAGAAGGAAACAGTTCAAAAGGGTAGTGGGCTGGGTGAGTGGGATCCAGAGTGATTTTTACAGCCTTTTTCCTCACTCTGGAAGTGTACAGTTCTTGAAGGGGAGGCAGGGGGCAACCAATAATCCGCTAAGCAGTCCAAACTCTCCTCTGCAGTCTTCTGATGTCTGATTTCGTAGGTGCACCAAACCAGACAGTTACTGATGTGCAGAGGACAGACTCAATAACTGCTGAGTAGAACAGTATCAACAGTGCCTGTAGCAGGTTGCACTTCCTTAGCTGGGAAAAGATGGGCTTTTTTCACAATGGAGTCAATGTGTGTCTCCCACTTCAGGTCCTGTGAGATGGTAGTGCCCAGGAACCTGAATGACTGCACTGCTGCCACAGTGTTGTTTAGAATGGTGAGGGGGGTCAGTGTTGGGGTGTTCCTCCTAAAGTCAGGTTGTTATGATTGCACCAGTGAGCCAGTCATTCAATCTCCTTTCTGTATACAGACTAATCGTCATCTTTGATGAGGCCGATGACAATGGTGTCTTCTGCAAACTTCAATAGCTTGACAGAGGGGTCCCTGGTGGTGCAGTCATTGGTGTATAGGGAGAAGAGTAGTGGGGAGAGCACACATCCCTGGGGTGCACCAGTGCTGACTGTACATGTGTTGGAAGGGAATTTCCCTTGTATCACAAGCTGCTGCTTGTCCATCAAAAAGCTGGTAAACCACTGATAGATAGACATGGGAACAGGGATTTGGTGTAATTTAGACTGGAAAATAGCTGGGAGGATGGTGTTGGAAGCCAAACTGAAGTCCACAAAAAGGATCCTTGCATATGTTCCTGGTCTGTCTAGATGTTGCAGGACTTGATGCAATCCCATGTTGACTGCATCATCCACAGACCTGTTTTCACGATAAGCAAATTGAAGGGGATCTAGAAAGGGTCCAGTGATGTCATTCAGGTGGGCCAACACCAGTCTTTCAAATGACTTCATGACCACAGACGTCATGGTGACAGATCTGTAGTCATTAAGTCCTGTTATTTTTGGTTTCTTAGGGACAGGGATAATAATTGAGCCTTTGAAGCAGCATGGGACCTCACACTGCTCCAGTGATCTATTGAAGATCTGTGTGAAGATGGGGGCCAGTTGGTTAGCACAGGATCGGAGGCACGCAGGTGAGACGCCATCTGGGCCTGAAGCCTTCCTCATCTTTTGCTTCCGAAAGACATGGCACACATCATCTTCATAGATCTTGATTGCAGGTTGAGTAGCAGGAGGGGGGAGGAGGGGGGGTTGCTGTTTGTGTGTAGTGAAGGTCAGAGCGGGTGTGGGGTGTGAGATTGGGCTTTTCAAATCTACAGTAAAACAGATTCAGGTCGTCAGCCAGTCATTGGTCCACCAGAGGGTTGGGGGTAGGAGTCCTGTAATTTCTAAGTTATTTCAGGCCACTCCACACCGATGCAGGGTCGTTAGCTGAAAACTTGTTTTTCAGCTTCTCAGAGTAACTTCTTTTAGCCACTCTGATTTCCATATTCAGTGTGTTACTGGCCTGATTATACAAGACTTTATCCCCACCCCTGCAAGCATCCTCTTTGGCGTGACGAAGCTGTCTGAGTCTTCCTGTAAACCATGGTTTATCATTGTTGTCCTAGTAGGGATGCACATGTCCTCACAGAAACTTATTTATGATGTGAGCTCGTCCAGGTCTTTAGCTGCAGCTTCAAAAACACTCCAATCAGTGCAGTCAAAGCAGGCTTGTAGTTCCCGCTCTGCTTCAGCAGTCCTTTCTTTACAGTCATTACAACTGGCCAAGCTGATTTTAATTTCTGCCTGTAGTTCAGAAGAAGATGAACCAGAGAGTCCCAAAGCTGCACGTGGGACAGAGTGATATGCATCCTTTATTGTTGTGTAGCAGTGATTCAGTATGTTCCCATCTCTGATGGGGCATGTAATGAGCTGTTTGTATTTGGACAGTTCACATGTGAGATTTGCTTTGTTAAAATCCCCAAGAATAATAATAACCGCGTCTGGGTATTGTTGTTTGTTGTCTGTGATTTGATCAGCCAGCTTTTGGCAGCTCTATGTTCCCAGATGCGTTTGGAGCAATGTAAACACACACCAGAATAAATAAGGAAAACGGCGAGTAGAACGGCGTACAATTAATAAAGAGTGCTTCCAAATTAGGACATCACATCCTCTTTAACGTTGTTACATCTGTACACCAACTTTCATTGATTTAAAAGCATGTTCCACCACCTCTTGTTTTCCCCGTTAGCTCCGTGATGATCTGAACAGCTGAAAGCCTGGCAGATGTAATGCGCTGTCCAGAATGGCTTCACACAGCCAGTGAGGAGATGTAGTTCGTCCGTTTTGTTGGGAAGAGAGCAGGGATTTGCTAGATGAATGCTCGGCAGTGCTGTTTGGATGGCACGTAGCACGTTTAAACAACACAGCTGCGCCTCTGACTAAAATGTCCAGCAAAACAATGTATGTGCTGCCGAATGTTCAGCAGTTCGTTCCTGGTAAAACTGACTGGAAAAAGATTACTAAACACATGACAAACAAACAAACAAAAACAACAAAAGAATTGGGGAGCTCAACACAGAGGCGGCCATTTGCGGTGCCATCATGAGTTGTCATGCATGTTTGTTATTTAGGAAATATTATCTCTCTCTCACATTTTTTTTTTCTTTGTTCTATAATGTGAATTGAAGTTGAAGTTTTCCAATAGCCTAAAATATTTAAACAGATAATATTCACATGCTTTCATACTCAGATGCACTCATACCGACACACATGTGACACACACTCACAATCAGCACTGTGTTTGACTCGCTGCCCACTCACTATCTCCCGGTTTTAGATTCCCTGTGTGATTGACAGCTCTGGTACATTTAATAGGGTTTGTAATAGATTTGTGATTCCTCTCATGCTTCTCTGGAGAGCATCCCAACTGCTCTCCACTCAGTCGTCTCATGACATTCCTGATGCCTCAGCTTAGATTGGCTTATCTTTGCCTCTGCCTTGCTGCTAACTCTCATAGACAGATTAGTACAGATGTTCTGCCCTCTATGTACAACACTTTTTTTGTATGCTTCTTGTACGATAGGTAATATACTGTAATTCAATTTAAGAATCACTACATTATACAGTCATTAAAAAAATTAAAATAAAGAAATATTAAAACATCTATCTGAAAGGTAAAAATAGTTTAGATTGCTTCTTTCACTTCCTTGTCCTCTTGTATATTAATATTTTAGTGTTTTTGATGTGTGTATGGCATCAGGATCTCAGGGCTGGGCAGACTGTTGTTTCTACAGTGGCCTTGTCCTCAGTCTTCAGAATCTCTATGAAAAGTGAGCCACCCATTCATATTAAGAAATAGGCAGGAAGTGGATGAAAAATAAACCATTACAGTTTGATTTGAAAACAGAGAAACAATGTAGTGTTCCAAAGTCTTAACATATCTTCTCATGTTGCAGAGAGGAGAGGAGCAGAACAGGGTAGTATAGCATTGCTTGCAAGCTCTCATCCACGCCAGTGGGAATGGAGAGCACAGTATTAGACCTAACACCCATTACAATGACACTAACCAACTGGTCAGTGAGCATTTGAGAGTAAACCCTCTTTTGCAGAGAAATCTTGGAAGATGCTTGCAGGTTACAAAACCTGACAAAGATGTTAGGGGAAGCCCAACTTGCAGCCACAAAAATGTCCACTAATGACATGCCTTTGCTCATGTCTAGGAGAAGTCCATACTCCTGGTGAAATGATCATTAAAATTTATGGGACATTGCATGCCTTGTGAATCATAAATAAGCTAATTGGCATCAACGGATCAGTGGGAAATTCTCTGCTTGGAGATCGCCAAACCCATAATCTGAGTTTTAAAATCATGCTATTTTCTCATTTTGACATCAAAGCGTATGCAGTCGTGCACACAACATACATAATTGAGCTTACATGTTGTCAGCTTAAGCATAATTTTTTTACAAAAATTAAAGTGTTTTGGGGCACTTTGCTGTAAATCAATCAAGGGACAAAAGTATGAGTGTGTGAGTTAAGATTATAGAACAGTTTGAAAATCAAAGATTCTGATATTTTTTCAGACATATGAGAATAAAATTAAAGCAGGCATTGCCACAAAACCAGGACTGCTTAGAGACTCAATATAAATTAATTTATATTTATTCGTACAAGGAATGCTAATATATATATTAGGGCTGTCGATTTAACGCGTTAATAACATGCGATTTATTTTACAAAAAATGACCCGGTAAAAAATTTACGCAATTAATAAAAAAGACGCAACACACCCAAGATGCGAAACAAGCATGTCTGGCGCAGGTCGTATGGTCTTTACCTCACAAATATTTAATTACCAACAAGGTTTAAGGAGGTGTCCTTTAAACTGTTACACCGTTTTTACCCAGTCAATCTTTATTTAAGAAACATGCTCCCTGAAATAGATCCACTATGCTCCTTCTGTAATGCTGTAAATGAATCTGTCCCTCACTTTTTTGGGGAATGTGTCCACGCTGTAGTATTTTGGAGAACATTTTGTTTGTTTGTACGTACTTCTATTTTAACTAGTTTTTCTTTGCTTTATAAATACATTTTATTTGGTTTTCACAGTTTTGATAACTTAAGTTAATATTTTCTGATTAATCTGTTTATTTTTCTTGCCAAGTTTTTTTTATACAAAGTGTAAATTTATGTCTATAAAGCCCTATTTGCACTTTTTTGTAAAGACTTGGAATATTAATTAAATACTCTTTGTACCTCCAACAACTCCAAAGCATTGAAAACCATTGCACTATGTAATGAATATAATGTCTTGACATTATTGTACAATATATCTGTAGTATTGTGTACTATGTTTACCCCTGGCTTGTTTATAAAAAAATAAAAATAAATGTCTGATGCAGGTGTACATTGACGGGTCCTTAAACAAGCCCTAATAATAAATCTCCAACTGATTGACAAATTCACTTGTGAAATGGATTGCTGTGAACTGTATGCCAATGATTGACTTATGATCAACAATATGGTAGTAAGCCGCTTTTTGAATGGTCTTATCAATCTCTTCTGCCACAAGAATGTAATGCATTTTATATATATATTTATATATTTTTTTTTATTTAAAGAAAACTATGTATGATTATTTCATCAATTTATTTTGAATTATTGTTATATGAGGGGCTTTCTCAGCAAATATTTGTATATGCGATTAATCACGATTAATTAATCGAGACACCATGTAATTAATTCATTTTTAAAAAAATGCGATTGACTGTCAATCGCAAATATTTTTTAAATGAATTAATTACATGGTGTCCTGAGTCAAACATGCAAACTCAATGGGCATGGCCAGGAAGTTTTGTTTTTTACATGCAAGCATGTGCTAAGTCTAGGTGTAAGTGGGTTTGGCAAAATTGTGCATGCAAGCCAGTGGCAGCTCCTGAAAATAATTCTCAGGGGGGGCAATTTTTCTGATAATGATTAAGGTGACCCATTCAATGGGTACTGATTTCCCCTTTAGCTACATAAGTTACTGGTGGAAAGCTATGTAAGAAATTAGCATCAAGGAGCCTTCATAAGCAAAAATGACATGGCTCCGCAATTAATTATTCCACTTATTCATTACTTACATTAATCCAATGTTGTGTGATGTAAAATAGCTAAACAGGACACATTTTTTAAAAAGATATGTCCAGCAACAACATAAAGATGGGGGCAGCATATAAGTCAATACCAGAAGCATTTATTGATTGATCTCAAAAGTATTGGCTTACAAAATCAAAATAAGTTATCACAGTACAAATAATCATGGATGTTCTTTCACATTCCTCAACAATGTCTAAACAATCTGCATTTCCATAAACAAATGAAATATCAGCTGAAAATACAAGCAGACAAATTGTTGAGAGAAGTGGATCTTTAGAACAAAATTTTCTGGAATGTAGGATATCACCAATGTGCTACTTAATAAATGCAAAGTAAAGTTGACCCAAATAAGTGAATGAATAAGTGAGGCTTGAACTAGTGTGGTCTGTGCATCTTGGCTTTACACATTGAAGACCAAACCAGAATGATGAGGTGCTGCCAAGTTTAACTAAAGAATTCTGATATACACATTAATTATTAGGCCTCATGGTTGAATTGGAAATATGTGCACCAGAGCATAATTCACAACAAGCGAGCAGGAGCTTTTGATAGAGGCTACTGAAAACATTAATGCAAGATATTGGTAATAAGCAATTTGTATAGACTTCCATATTCCCCTCTCTTGTATAGATTTGTGAAAATTAATATGAACAGTGATAGACAATTTGCCTGAAAACAGCATTTGAAAATAATTTCTAGAAAGGTAAACACAGCTATTTGTATGGCTTTGTAAATACGAACAACCATATTCTGGCGAATTGTATAGATTTGTAAAAATGAACATGAACAGATTTTTTTTTAAACTTTTTTTTTGAATGAATGAAAAATAACTATTTAAAACAACATCAATTTTGAACTGATTTGGTTTGTGTGTGTGTGTGTTAATCAGGAAATCAGGCATGTTGAGGACTAGTTCCCTCTCCATGGAAGCATGGCCAGTGCATTCAGACGTTCCTGGCCCATTGAATTTCGCAGGAATGTCTTAACTCATGTCAAAGTTGAGAAACATCTCTCAGCTTCAGCTGTTGTCATGGGAGTAGTTATGAGGATGTTCAACAGAGTCACAGTCTCAGAGAATGTCTCCTGGAGGTTGTAGCTCATGAGAACCTGGTACAGTGCCAGTGCACCACAGCAGCCCTTGAATTCAGGATTTTCATAGATCAGAGAGAGTTCTGTCTTGAGCTTTGCCTTGTTCAGCATGGGGGATGCGTTCACAGTGGCATTCAGAGCCTCATCAGGAAATGAATGGCATTACATTTCAAACATATCTGCTTGCAGTAAGGTAGCACTCACAAGGTGGCCAGTGAAAGAGAACCTTGCTTTGGTGTGATCCACGATGGTGTTGCAGACCTCTTCAGACAGCCTCTGCTTCTCCTCTTCTCTCGAAGCCATTCTGGGTCTTTTGGCTTCTGTTGCTACTTGCAGCTGCTGTTGAGAGGAGTACCTGAAGGCAAACAGACCAATGTGTTTGTTAGGCTATGTACAGTTCTGTAGTCTATGTGACGCACAGGTATATGCAATTTATCCATGTATAGTACAACGATTTCAGTTCCATTTAAAATGGGCAGGGATGCATAAAGTCTTTAGTGTTTAAGTTAGCCTTTGAGTTGCACATAGCCTGGATGTTCAGCACAGTATACAGTTTATAAAGTAAGCTAGATTACACCACTGGCCATATATAATGATAATAATGTAATTTCTAACACAAATGCAGTATCCTTTCATGCATACATTTTCAATTGACAAAGCTCTGCTTTGACAACGCTCGAATTATATTGTTTAATCTTACTTTATGGCCTGCACACTGCTTGTGAAGCTGTCGAGGGCACATTTGATGAAGACAGCATCGATGTCCTTCTGGAGCTTCTGGTACAGATTATCGATGTGGGGCATGATTTTGTGAAAAAAGGCACATGAAAAAAATGAAATCTTCATCATGTAGCATCCTCACATAGCCATATGCCTCTCTCACGGTGGGCTGGTCAAATGAACCCAATGAAGCCGGCCTGATGGCTTCAAACCATTGTATGAGGTCTCTCGATTCTCGTAGACAGTGTTCACGACTCTGCTGTTGAAGTTCCACCGTGTGGATGAAGCTCTGGGCAGTATTCATGCAATAGTCTGGTCAAGAATGCTGGTCCGTTTGGGTGACCGGGAAACATAAGTTGCAATCCCGCTCAGATTGGAAAAAAAATATTAACTTTTTTGATAAGAGAAGAAGCTTACTGCATGATCAAATTCAGCTGATGCGCATAGCAATAAACATAATGGGCATTCTTAAAATGCTCACGCACATTTTGCTGCACACCAGCCTTCTCTCCCCTCATCACACTGGATCCAACATAAGCTTGCGCAATGAGTTTAACTTTCTCGTCGTCTGCAAAAAGACCATTCAGTCTCTCCAAAAGCACACTGGCAATTGAGATTGATTCCGAGATGGGAAGAAATAAAAAAAGCATTCCTGCACTTTATGGTTGCTATCAATGTACCTCAGCACAAGCATCAGCTGTGTCTGTGTAGAAACGTCCGTGGTCTCCTCAGCTTGGATGGCTACGAAGTTCGCCGACTTCACCTCATCCACAATATGTTCCCTCACGACCGCTATCATACACTCCAGTAGCTCGTTTTGAATTGTCTTTGATGTGCCCTTGAAAACTTTTGCATTTTTTTAGATGCTCATCAAACACCTCATCTAACTGTGCCACAAAGTTGACCAGTCCAAGAAAAATACCAGGGTTGGTGGAGCCCTCAGTTTCATCTTTGCCTCGCAAAACTAACTCAAACACTCCGCAAAACTTCACACACTGGATTAGCCGGTTGAGTATGTGGTGGTTCTTGCTAACCTCATCGTTGTGTCAACAGACATCTAGCCTGTATCCCTCATCCAGCTGAGTGTCACTCTCCCCAAAGCAGACAATCTCAAACAGCTATCAATGTGGGTCTTTGACAGCTCATGTTTCTTTATCTTTTCTGAAAGATGGTGCATGTCTGTTACACCTGTCTGCTGTGCCGCCTGCAGGGTGAAAGAGGCAGGGGTAGCAGAAGACTGTATTGGCTGCGTCGCAGCCTGCTAGCCAGGTTTTTTGTTCGTACCAATTTTTGGAAAATCCTCAATTGTAGGACTTTCCCCCTTTAGTAGAAACCTGTTGAATGATTACATTTGGTCTGGGAGGTCCTAATTGTTTCGTTGACAATTTATCTTGATTCGTTCGCTGACAAAAGAAACTTCTTTCAAAGAGACAATCGAATTGCACTGAACGCTAGCCATCTTGACAGTAGTACGTGAATTGATTGCTACCCGCTCTTTTCTTAGTTATGTTCATGGTTACGTTACGTATGACGAAAGCGCAAAGTGCAAGCCCTCCCTGAACCCATAGAGATTGTATTGAAAGTCTGACATTTCTGACATTTGAAAAAAATATTTTACATGAGCGTCTATGAGAGACTTCTGGGGCGATTTTCAACCTGACTGAAATCGCCCCAAAAGGGGCAGGGCCATTTTTAGCATGACATTAGCCTGATTGGCAGATCAGACATCTAGATTAGAACACTGATAACGACTGTTGCCGTGATAGAATTGGTTAGAAAAAATAATGTGTAATGAACACACCGCCCCTGATGCAAGGGCTAATTGGCTGGGTCAAGAGCAATGCAATTCTGAGGTTCTTCTCTGGAACCATCTGCATCCTATTATATAGTTCATTCAGCACATTCATAAGAAGTTGGTAGTGTAAAGGTACTGTATGCAATGAATTAGAAGAACAGAAATATGGGTTTATGTTCTTTTGTGCATTAACTGCCTACCTGTTGAATGTCAGACATATTTCTATGACAATAACTAAGTTTCCATCCAAGTGTATTTTGCGGAAAATGTTTTAGCGCATCAAAATAAAGCTGTTGACGTAATATTTTTTTGTTTAATTCAAGCGCATTAACTCTATGTCGATACAAAAAAAGTCACATAAAACTGGTTTGGAAAGTCTTTTTGTCGAGAAAATATCATTAACGCATAAATGTAGTGTCACATGACAGAATTTGCCACAATCGTTAGACTGTGTTAATCATTACGACAAGGTATACATCCACAAAAGCCAATTTATTGTATGTGATTATGTATTGACCTTAATGGCATATAGATCTGATACTGCAAACATGATACTCCAGGAGTGCCAACACAAATATCTCATAACATGCACACCGACAAATTCACAGAGAACAAATGAATGGCTACTGTTTGTGATTAATTTAATCGCGGTAGCCATCCGTTTATTTATTAAAGTTGCTTTCCCACACCATTCAAAATAATAGGCGGCAGTTATGGATTTAGCCCACAAAACATATCATTTCTATGCACAAAGATGTTTTAAATGAAAAATAAATACACAATACTAGGAGAAAAGCTTCAGTGTGCTTTTTTTTCGGAACACTTACAGCCCAAATCTAATAAATTATTGTTTAGTTTACTTTTGAAAAAATGCAGACAAAATTCCCTGTATTAAATTAAATAAAATAACAAATGAAAAAAGCTTATGAGCTTCTTCAGAATATGTAAATTGCAATATGATGCTAAAATACTTTTTAGATGATAATCAAGTTCAGTTGGTCATTAAAAGTTGCTGGAGAAATATATGGGACATTTGTGATGGCGATGCTTTAGATTAGATGATTGTTCAAAATAGCCTGTTGAATATCAGGAATGTATCATATTGTAATGTAGCTGAACAAAGAGAGGATGACGTGAAGAACCCAAGTGCAATTGTATTTACAAACGTGATATCTAAACACCCTGACTACAAACGTGAACAAAAGACTTGACTAGACATAAAACTAGACTTGACATAAAACTAGACTTGGCTTGATTTGACTAGACTAGACTAGACTAGACTAGACTAGACTTGAAAACCAAAACCATGAAACGACATTACATCAACAAAACTTGACAAAGGACAATGGCAAACATGAGAGCTTAAATACATGGACATGGCGAAAAATAAGCCAATGAACAAACAAAACTCTAAACAAGCTAACAAGACAATAAGCATAATCCAATTACATGAAAGAACCAATAACAAGACTAAGAACCAATAAAAACAAGACACATGAACATGGAGGGAAAACAGGACATCACATTACTAGGAAATAGGAAATAAACTTTTCAAAATAAAAGACATGGAATCAATACATGAACAGAAACATCTAGGTTATGGATGTATACTCCGTTCCCTGATGGAGGGAACGAGACGTTGTGTTGAAGAATCAACACTAGGGGTCTCTCTTGAGAGCCTTTTGCATCTCTGATCGATGAGAAAAGGCCAATGAGAAATTGGCAGACAGAATTTGCATGTCCCACCCCGGACCTAAGGGTATAAACGGAGGGAAATGTGTCTGTTTCATTCAGGATTTTTCTGAGGAGCCGACAATGAGGTTTGGCCGCAACAGTGGCTCGGTTCAGCGACGTGGCCGGGAGGACACAACGTCTCGTTCCCTCCATCAGGGAACAGAGGTTACATCTGTAACCTAGACGTTCCCCGTCTGTCGCTCACTTCGACGTTGTGTTGAAGCGACACCAGGTTTCCAATTTAAATCACGCCATGCACTGAACCGTATACATGCGCCACTGACACAGGTGCGGGCAGGTAGCTTGCGTGCTAAAACAACAGGCTGTGCCAGTCTGCACGTACCCTTCCCCAACGGCCAATAAAATCGTCAAAACCTTCTGGTTCTTTACACCCCGATAGGGGGAGCAAGCCGCGCCAGCCGCACCTTTTCTCTCTCTATGTTTCTCACATAGAGTAAAAGCGGCTGGGGCCATCCAAAGCCAGCATAGACAGTCGCCAGGATGCATCTTGTGTTTGAATGGGATGCTGTTGTACTGATAAAACATAATTGCAACCCTAAATGGTTTTAATTGTGAAAAAAATGACCAAGAATGAACATTTTGTTGTATAGATATTACTGAAAACATTTGGTGATTATAACTTTTTATCCGACACCTACTACTGTCCATGCAGAAAGAGTATCAAGAATAGTATAATATGTATATATATGGATATAATCTGTCAGGGTAGCGAAACAGCAATATATATATATATACACACAATATATTTCAATGAAGTGCAGACATTTTGCAACACCAAATGGAATGAATAATTAGAGTAATAATTTGTCTTTACTTTTGTAAAAAGTTAAAAGATGAACTAAAAAGTTTCTATAGCATACTAGAAGTGAGGCATTCCTTTTCTTGTTCAAGCGCCAGACTGTTGATCGGGAGAGTATGCAAAGTCAGTTGCAGTCTAGTCCCATTCCTCTGTGCCTGTCAAAGGCAGCCAATACTTAGTCTCTTCACCATGATAGATTGCTATATTATCATGGTGTGACATCCCACTACTGCTGAGGAGAGTACCCGCAAAATGTTTGAGTCAGCTTGATTGATCCTCTGATTTTTGGGGTTGGATACCTCAGAGATTTGACAATGTTTTGACAGTTTTCTTTTGTATGGTCAGCGTGTTTGAATTATCAGGCACTTCATTCAGGGGAAGCAGCCAGCTCATTATCATAATGACACAGTGTAACCCTATACTGTGACTACGATGCTTAAAGGTCAGGTTCATCTGAAGTGATTAAAGACTGCAGTCAATGGACCTGATATAAGCCCTGTGCAAGCTATATTGGATGAGGTATAGCGGAGGATTGATTTGTTCTGGTTATACTATATGATATGCCGGATCACTCTGAAGATTTGACTACCAATCCATGCAACATTCTCTAAAGGAACACAATGTAATGTCTGTAAAATACAATTATATAAACTTGAATACCAGAGTACCTCAATACAAAAAAGTAAGAAAAGACAAGTTCTATTAAATTACAATTGAAAAACAAAAACTAAATAATAAATAATATAAAAAATAAAATACAAATATTATGTACTAGTTAAACTATAGATCTTTTAGAAGGGAAGACAAATCCTGGCAATGTGTTTCTCTTCTTCTTTTTTTTTGTAAAGTAACAGAATAACAAAGAAAAAAAAGACCAAGAAAAAAATGCTTTAGAGACATGAGAGTCACTAGAAAAGGCCTTTTATGTTCTGAACAAATACTTGTGTTTTTGAAGCTCAAGCACTTTTATCATAATTTTATTTCAGATCTCTTTAAAACAATAAACTTGATGTAGGGAAATTTGGTAGTATAAATGTGCACGGTATGGATTAAAATGCCTGTGTACCTCCTCCATTAAAACGTATAAAATTAGAGACTTTGCATACCTTCAACAATAATATGTGGGAAATTGTTTATTGTAATTAGCTGCATTCGACCATCGTTATAAGAAGGACAAATGAGGAATGATCAGATTAGAAATTTGAATAAAGTTTCCCCACCATTTAAAATGTAATACAACATGCTCATTGTAACCACTCCCAATTTATAAGTAAGGAATTAGCGTAATAAGGGAATTATGATTAATTAATTTATAGAAATAATTAAGGTATCCATCTGATCTTTCAGCCATGAGTTGATATGACACATCTGAATATGACACAAATATCACAAATATGTTTAGATATGGTTCAAGCTTCGGTGCACAGATCTTTAAAAAAAATCAAGTGACAAGATTATTTATCAAAATATACCACAGTCTAATTATCTTTGAATACAAACAAGACTTTATTGCTAATCTAAACACACAGGCACCATGAAAAAACAGGTTGATGAGTAAATTGTAACAGAAGGTGAATGAAATGATCTGTGCAGAGAAATTGAACTTTATGGATTCTATAGACAATGCCTTGAGAACCAGCAATACTTCATTTAGAATAAATACCTCGATTTGCAATTTGGTTAATGATATTAAAATGATATTAAAGAGACACCAGCACTTTCAGCAAAAGTTGGAGATGTACTTTGGTTCTTATACGTTGGTTCTTTGGCTCTTTGTAGAAAGTTCTGGTTGTTCCGTCGATGTCTTGGATCTCTGTAAAGATTGTGGATTGGAATGATGAGGCAGGGCTTTGAAGTGATGCCTCCCTGAAGGGAGGCTCGCGACTCCCCGAGATGTGAGTCGTAGCATAGAGAAGAGAAGAGCTTCTTCTGAACTTTATGTTCTGAACTTTCCTGGACTCTACATTGTGCGGATCCTGGGCAGATGGGTGCTGGAGAAAAGCCAGCCGAAGAAGGGCTAAGAGCCCAGAGGGAAGACGGCAAGAATGCGAAGAGAGGAGAAGAGAGCAAGAGAGTAAGCAAGAGAAGGAGTTCATCCTTGGTGAGGAGGTTTTGTTTCATTGAGTTTGGCCAGACCCCAAAGGTGTCTTGAGCCAATCAGAAGTGACTTCTGCTGGGTCACATGGTCATCTCTTTTCCTCCTTTTCAAAGTTGATTTACAGACCTTTGTGTAAAGGCCTCTTAAAATTCCTGCTCGAAAAGTACATGTTTTTTTCATTTACATAATGAAATCAATGCAAAAGTCATGGCATCTGTTAACATCAAAATTCTCTACATAAACAGGCAATCATTTATCATTGGACATACAAAGGGGTAATTGTCAGATAAATTAAGAATTAAGCTCTCTCTCTCTTGTCTTGTACAAAGTTTTAGCATGTAACACAGAAAATGTCTCATGTTGGTCATTCGGTATATCATGTTTGGTGTTCATGTGTTATTGAACGAATGAAAAAGGAATGAAAAAGCATGGGGGTTTCTTCAGAAGAGTTGTCTTTAAGTCATGTGATGACCATTAAGTGTGGGGGTATTTCTGATTTACCACATGTATGAGGAGAGGTCTTCTCCTCTGGCTCATTTGTTTGGCATCAGCAGAACAGAGTCTTTAATTTACGACGTTGAGGAATTTCCAGTGTTGATCCTGGATTCAAGTAATTTTGCACATCAGTTGATCGTTCTTCTGCCCATAGTATACTACATTGATTTCACTTTAAAAAAATATATATATATACTTTTTACAATATTATTCATGTTCTTATCATAGTATTTCAAAATATACTTTCTGTAACTTAATACCTTATAAATATTCTAACGTAGATCATAAAACCTACAGTACTGTATATCCCTGACTGCTATAATATGTCAGATTATATCAATCTTGTTCTCACAGTTGTACTGTGGTTTGTTTGTACCATCAACAACAGTGAAACTGTTACTGCAGTACAAATACATACTCACTGCAGATGACACTTTGTGATGTAAATGGTGAGGCAAGCATTCAATTCCACAAATTGACATAATCATTCCATTCTCGAAATCCTGCTGCATTTAACCTGGGTCTCAGCTGTGCCTCACCTTGTCTGTTTAGTGAGGATGGGCACTCCATCTTGGTGAGAAATGGAGCCATTTTAGCGGGCCACTCATGCTTTGCATGTCTGCCACCAACCCTCTCCCTCTCGTTCACCTCACATCTGCTTTGCTCAACACCATTGATTGGCTGATGCAAGCAATAGCCGAGTTTTGTTGCTCTGATCATTAATCCTGCACCAGTAGCACAGTTGAAAAACAGGGGTTTTCTTTCTCACCTTTAACACATTACCTCTTGCTAGAATTGATTTGGGGGGTTGAAAAGAAAAAAAACATGCCGTAAACATCGGTTAGGGAATGAATGACCTGGCTTGTCAATTGAGGTCTGTGATTGTATCTGAGATAATGCCCACCTGTAGGACAGGGAAATACCCTTGTCTCCCCCAGAGCCCAAACAGAGTAACAGAGAGATACCTACCTGGTAAAGTCTCTGCACTGACATTTCCAACCAAACTAACAACACCCACCAGCAAGCCCCTCGTTTTCCATTATCAGTATTTTTCACACTGCTTAATTATCAACAGTTTTTCAACCAATTGTAAATGGAGGGGTAGGTGTTCCTCCTACCATTCAGCTGGAGGGTGAAAATTGCATGCCTCTCAAAAGCTAATCAAGCAAGAGGAGAACACATTTGCGTTTCTCTCAATGTCATTCTGTATAAATAGATTAGCCATCAATGTGCAGGTCATATCATTTTGTGCAAGGTGCTTGGCTAAATATCTGCTGAAATCCACTGTGTGGCAAAGGTTGATCTTGTTTACATAGCTTCTAAACTCCTTATTTCTCATATAACTAAGATCAGCGATCACAATTCATATTGTTACTTCAAAATGGGTAAAACTATCTTTCAGAACATACAATTTCATTTATTGTATTTGTTGCAGTGTAAATTATATAATTAAATAATAAACAATGCTGACTTTTCAGCAAGATCTCAAGTAGGCCCACGTACATCATGGATTAGGTAGAGATTATTAAATGTCAGACCTTAAGTCCAATACTTTTCTCTGCCTTGAAGGAAATCAATACTACTTATCTTTGATAAAAGAGGCCATTGAGGCACGGTAGATCTCCCTGTAATAGAGCAATCTCTCTCTCTCTCTCTCTCTCTCTCTCTCTCTCTCTCTCTCTCTCTCTCTCTCTCTCTCTCTCTCTCTCTCTCTCATATATATATATATATATATATATATATACACACACACACACTGGCAGCCAAAAGTTTGGAATAATGTACAGATTTTGCTCTTATGGAAAGAAATTGGTACTTTTATTCACCAAAGTGGAATTCAACTGATCATAAAGTATAGTCAGGACATTAATAATGTGAGATATTACTATTACAATTTGAAAAAAAAAAAAAAATATCAGAACTTCTTAAACTACTTCAGAGTTCTCATAAAATCCTCCATGTGCAGCAATGACAACTTTGCAGATCCTTGGTATTCTAGCTGTCAGTTTGTCCAGATACTCCAGATAAGGATACATAAGATAGACATCAGGCTCATAAGATTTCAAATGATGAGTGTAAAGAAACCTATGTGCTCCGTGTTTCCCCCTTCGAAATAATCTTTGCGATTATTGCCTGCTCCAAGTGTGTATTTGCCAGTTCTGTGATTCAGTCTTCCTGATAATTACTGAGTAATCTTATGCACAGCGCAGCATCCCTGCTGATGTGTCTCTCCCTTCCCTCTTTTTCCTTCTCCATGAATATCAAATGCCTCCATGCTGAGGTATGAAAGCAGTACATCTCTTCTGTAGACACACATACATGAAAAGGGAGAATGTACACCACACAATGACAAGAGCAAGCAGCAGGCTTCAGACATGAAGCAGCCACTCGTATCTAGCCTACTGTTTCAATTCAGGTACTTACTTTTCCTTTCCTTTGTCCTGTCATGTTTCAGATTCAGGGCATTTTCTATTCTGCTTCTTGAACTCACGCTGCAGTCCAGAAAATAGCCACATTGCCTCTACACACAAGCATAGAAGTCTATTGGAGCTGCCATTAGCTGTCTTAAATGCTTCTTTGCTGTAGGATTATGCATATAGTTATGAAACATGGATGCTCATGCTAATATTATGATTTCATGGTAATATGTTATTACCATGCCTTTACAAACTACTTTAAACACTGAAATTAAATTATTGATGACTGAATATGTGAATGATACAATAGCTTGCCAATGGCTGTACATTCATTGGGAAGTCACTAAGAATTTATTGTAACCATATGCATTAACTATCTGCATTGTTTTAGTACTCGTTTCACTTAGGGAATTATACAAATCATGTAACTAATCTTGAACTATGTCCTGAGCTAAACTTGGTCTGTGGCCAAAGTGGGCCGAAGCAGGAAGTGTTTTTTTAAAAGTAAGGGCACGTGTGAGCTTTAGGTGTGAAATGTCCACATATGGGCACCCAAAATGAGATTAAAAGTGAGTTGTTTTTAACTGTAAATGACATAATGTAGTGAAGAGAAATGCATAATTAATTCACCTTATTAAACCCAAAACACCAAACCATAATCTAACCATCAATGGTGAAAACATTTAATTTTAGAGTGAAAATGCAAAACGTGTCTCACAGGTTGCTTGTGTAACACACTGTCAGTAGTGCTCTAAGGAAACTATTTAGTCTTTGATTAGATGCAAAAATGTCTGTTTGGGACATTCACTTGTCAGTAATTTGGCTAAATGGGGTACAGAAACTTTCAGAAGCATGATCATGTTGATCTGGCATACTTTACTTTGTACAGCATCACTCCAACACTGTGATCCAGATATAGCTGAATCCAAGGCTGTAACCATGTCTTTTTTAATTTTTTTCTCCCCTTTTCTCCCCACTTTTGTCTCAATCTGGGTGGCGGAGGACAAATCTCAGTTGCCTCCTGAGACCATCAATCCACGCATCTTATCACATGGCTTTTTGAGCGTGTTACATAGTGCGTGTGGAGGCTTCACACTATTCTCCACAGCACAACTCACCAGACGCCCCACCGAGAGCGAGAAACACATTATAGTGACAATGTGGAGGTTACCCCTTGTGACTCTACCCTCACTAGCAACCGGGTCTATTTGGTTGCTTAGGAGACCTGCTGGAGTAACTCAGTACACCCTGGATTCAAAATCGCAACTCCAGAGGTGGTAGTCAGTTTCTTTGCTCGCTGAGCTACCCAGGCCCCTCTGTAACCATGTCTTGAACATTGGAGAAACCAATCCATTTTGGGGGTTGGGGTCACGGGTGTCCTCGGTCCTTTAAAATAGTAAATGCGGTAAATGCAATACATTGTTGAATAAAGGCTTTAAATGCATTCACGTTTTTTTAAATGTGACCAAAATTTTATAATTTTTGGTTTTAAATGAGGTTTTTTTGGTTTTTAAGTTCACACAGTACAAGACAAGCACTGTGTCTGCATTGCTAGCAGTTTGCTATTTCGGTCATCTTTTCTTTATTTTTTGTGCTGTCAAAGAAAAGACTAATATAATTTGAATTTCTTTTAACCACTGATGTATCTGTAAAATTACATGACATCAGCTGAATTGCATAAAGAAAATACTCAAAATGATTTACTGTCCTCAAGTTGTCCCTCATTGTTTTTTCCCCAGTATAATCTTAAAACAATATTTTCTTCAGTAATCCTAATGATGCTGTTTTACATACAAAATCACTTCATATTGACCACTGCTGTCAAGGTCCAAAGGGAGGGGGGGGGAGGGTGCATCATCATTAAAATACCATAAAAGTAGTCCGTACAACACTAAGCTTTTCTATGGCCCCAGAAAGATTGGACTAAAGTGCAAAAGTCATATGGACTACTGTTATATTGTCTTTATACTGAAACTTTAATAACAATCTATAGTATTTGTTCTTTGTGAAGCTTGCCAGATCCTGCTCGCTATAAACTATTATTCTATGGAATAGAGCTGCATAAAATATTTTTCTGATTTACAATTCTTTATTGATTTCCATATTGAACACAGAAATACAAACATATATTCAGAATCAACATTTAACCCAACTATACCCCCTCCCAATCCCCAACCCCACCCTGGCCCCAAACAACATCCCAATGGCCGTACATGATCATAGACACACACAAAAAAATATAAAACAATAATAATCACACATCCAGCAATGTCAGATATCTGCCCAATTTCTCCATTAACAAATTCAGTTTCTCTAGTCTTCTAAATGACCCTTCTTCAAAGGCCACCACCCTCCCTATCTCCTAGCACCACTCCTGAAATGTGGTGCCAACCTCCAACCCCTTAAATTAATCTGTTTGGCTATCATGATGCTGGTGAGGACCCAACTCTTTATGTGTCTATTCTCAACATTGATGAACACCCCATCGCCCAGAATACAGAGTCTGGGGCAAAATGAATCCCAGTGCCCAATATCACACACAAAACTCTGAATCTTCAACCAAAACTCTTGGATCTTAACACACACCCAAAAGACATGTGTTATGTCTCCATCCTCTGATTGGCATCGCCAGTAGGTGGGTGTGTCTTTAAGACCAAGCCTATAACAATCTAGAGGGGGTCCAATCAAATCTTAAATTACCAAAGGCGTACCCCTTGCATCTCTAGATGCAGACTTGATGTTTTTTAGAATCCTAGTCCATGCTCTCTCCTCCAATACCAAGTTTAAAATGTTCTCCCATAATCTCTTGAGAAAGGTTGAAGCTCCGTCCCCCAGACTGAATTAGCAGGGAGTAATACACTGATTCCTCATGACCTTTTCCAAAAGCAGTAATCACCACTCCCAGACTATCTGCTACTTTAGGGGGGTGTATGCTACTCCCAACAATAGTACAGAGCAGGTGGTGCAGCTGTAAATAACTATATAACTGAGATCTGGGGGTCCCGATATGTTGAACCTGGTTTTCAAAGGATCTCAACACACCGCTCTCATATAGCTCACCATGTGTATTAACCTCCCTCACAATTCACTCTGACCAGCAGTCAGGGGACTTATTAATAAATAATTTGGGGTCCAGCCATAAGCTCGAGGCAACATTTAAATGAATGTCTGCGTTAAACAGGACACTTTTGTCCATATCGAGTGTAAATGCGAGATAACGGGGTGTAATTTAACTTCTCCGGTGTTTATTAAAAGGATTTTGCAATGGCGAAATAGGGGCGAGAACTTCCTGTTCAATACAAAACCTGGGAGGGGCTCTCTCAGGTGGAAGTGACCAATGAGACAAATGTCTGAGATTGAATGCATAATAATAAAACAAATTCTTGGGCAGGCCTATGCATCTTATTGAAATGTAATCTGGTACGTTTTCCATTCCAAATGAAGGACTTTGCTATGCTATCAAATTGCTTGAAATAAGATAGGGGGACATCTATAGGGAGTGACTGTAGCAGGTAGTTTAATTTTGGAATACAAACATTAACCTTCCCCATCATCGATAAATGTAATGAAGCCTACCTGCCAAAATCGCTCGAAAACCTTTTTATTAAAGGGTCAAAATTACTTTTTTTAAAATTAATTAACTAAATCACTCAAAATTTCCAGGGAATAAAACTCCCAAATACTTAAAGGGGTCATATAATGCCATTTTTGTACAAATTAATATGAATCTTTAGGGTCTAAATGAAAACTTTGTAATATACTTTTATTAAAAATTCTCATTAGTATTTTAAGAAAACACTAATTTTACCTGCTCAAAAACAGCTCTGTTTTCAGCACGCCGTTTCAGTGCATATGACTTTAAATGATAATGAGCTTTGGTCACCCCGCCTCTCCGTACACAGTTTTTAATAACACAATAACCATAACGCGTTGTTCATTATAAACGTGGGATTATGAATTATATTGAGAACGTCGTAACGTTATGGAAAACATGCCGTAATGTACCCTGAGTGTAAACATTAGCCACATTCATTGTGAAGCGTGCAAGCGATTTGCAAAGATTAATATAAAGGTTAATAAAACGTTACACTTACTTCTTCTGGAGGTGCAGAGGGAATATAAATAGTTGGTACCGAATCTTTTTTCTGCAGCAGCTTCTTAGCAAAACCAGCTTTATACTGACCCTCGTTTATAAAGCAGTCTGGTGAAAAATGATTTGCGCAAACATGAACGCATTGACGTTGCTCGTGGGGAATATTCCCATCGTAAACAAAACTCAGCCACTGCGTCTTCAGCGGTTCAGATTTAGGAACATCAAAATGACTGCTGTGTTCGTTATTACACCGAAGAACAGAACACCACAATCGCTTAGGCGCCATTCTGCTCCAGTGTATCAACAATGATGACGGACTATGATTGACAGCTCGCTCACGAGCGAGGGCGGTCTGTGTTGAAACACTGCTGTCAATCAACAATCCTGGGAGGCGTCCGACCGTGTGACGTCACACGGTCGAACGGCTCGATTTGAGGCAGGGGAAAATATATAAGGAGATTAAAACAAAAACACTGGATGGATTTTTATCATAATAGGATGGTTGTGTACAGGCACAGCCAACACACATTTCAGTACAATCAACTTGAAAAAGTGCATGTACCATTATATGACCCCTTTAATACACTGTTTGGGCCACTAAAAGGCTCCCGACTTAAAAGCCGTTATTGGGCAGTACGCTGTCAGAGCCAAAGCTTCAGATTTAGACCAATTAACTCTGTATCCCGAGAACTTCGAAAATGAATGAATAATTCTGTGGAGGTAAGGCATAGATTTAGAAGGGTGAGAGACAAACAATAAAATATCATCTGCGTAAAGCAGAAGGCTATGCGCCACATCTCCCTCCATCATCCATGGAAATCATCCACTTATCACGGCTGCTAATGGTTCCAGGGCAAGACAGAACAATAATGGGAAAAGAGGGCAACCCTGCTGGGTGCCTCTATCCAGAGTAAAATAATCTGAAATTAATAAATTAAAAAATATCCAATTTTGTAATGCCGCTACAGGGTGTCTATCAAGTAACTTAATCCATCCAATAAAAGTATTCCCGAACCCATATATTTACAAAATCTTCATACCATATCAAAAGCCTTTTCAGTGTCAAGTGAGATGGCAGTGACCAGAGTCAGATCATTCACCACTGAGCACATAATATTGATGAAATGCCTAATGTTATCAGAAGAGCTGTGGCCCCGAATGAACCCCACCTGATCTGTATGTATAAGAGATGTCATAACTTTACTTAAATCTGTTTAAGTATTTTTGACAATATTTTTGACCCAGTTCTGTAGCATAAGGCAAAACCATCTGGCCCTGTAGGCAAGGCCTTAATTACCTTGCCAAGCTCCTCTAAGCTTTACATTTACATTTATGCATTTGTCAGATGCTTTTATCCAAAGTGACTTAAAGTGCACTTATTACAGGTACAATCCCCGGAGCAACCTGGAGTTAAGTGCCTTGGTCAAGGACACAATGGTGTTGGCTGTGGGGATCGAAACAGTGACCTTCTGATTAACAGTTATGTGCTTTAGCCCACTACGCCACCACCTTATCCAGGTTATCTCCGAATCAAGATAATTTTTTTGCTCAATCTTCAGTTGAGGAAGTCTAATGGTTCCACAACGTTTTTAAAATCTTCATCAATAGATGAAGATGTGGAACTATAAAAATCATGATAGAATTCTTTAAAAGCATTACTAATACCAGTGGCTGGGTTAAATATTTCACCACCAGCAGATTTCACAGAGGGAATGGTAGTAAAAGACTCTCTCTGTTTATGTATCTTGCCAAAAGCTTCCTTGCTTTGTCCCCCGACCAGTATGACTGTTTTACCCTAAATAGCCAAAACTCCACCTTCCTTAACAAAATAGTATTATATCTGTATTTCAACCGGATCAATTCTCTGAGGCCATCAGATGACTTTCTTCACCTCAACTCTGCCTCTGCACTTTTAATATCACCTTCCAACTCCACGAGTTCTCGTGCTTTGGATTTTTTGATGAATGAGGCATACTGTATGATCGGACCCCTAAAAACTGCTTTAAGTTCCTCCCAAGCCATGCCACAGAGGACACTGAAGAACAATTGATCTCCATATAAACAATGATTACATTGATTTCAGCCTTTAGCATTTTTTGGAATTCAGGATTTTGCAAAAGGGATACAGTACATTAAAGTGCCAACTATATGATTTATTTTTCAACACCTCTAAGCTCACCAGGGCATGATTTGAGACTAATATGTTTCCAATTGAGCAATCCACAACAAATAAAATGAAGGACTTGGATGGAAAAAAAAAAATATATTCTAGAATAAATCTTATGGACTGATAAAAAAAATTATAGTCCCTACCAGATGGGTTCAAAGTCTCCAAATATCTGTAAACCAAGATTTTTATACATCATGTTAAGCATCAGTGTTGCTCTAGGGGGCTAACACACTTTTTTTTTTCACTATGATCTAAGACTGAGTCCATCAAAAGATTAAAGTCTCCTCCCAATATTATTTTGTGAGGGGTGCCAGCGGCTTGTAACATCCCTTCAAGATCTATATAAAGCCCTGATCATTAACATTAGGTGCGTAAAAATTAGCCAAAATCAACCTTTGCCCCCAAATCTCTGATAAAACAATAATGACTATTTCTAATGTATCATTAATCTGTTTGACATTTTTCAGCTTCCTGCAGGGAAAGGTGCATTTCTTGAAGAAACACAATATCATATTTCTTATGTTTAAGAAAAGAAATAACCTTCCTTCTTTTTATGGGGTGCCCCAACCCCTTCACATTCCCCGTGGAGAGAGATAATACACTCATATTAACATTTGACATTTTGACATATTAGATAGATCGATTGTGTGTCAAAAACTAAATTATAAAGACCACATTCCAACATTAGAGCAACAAACAAACCCTGAACTTGCCCAGAAAAAAAAAGATACACGACATGCACATTACATGCACATTAACCCTGCGCATGACAGCGCCAACTGGTGTCCATCTAAACTCAAACAGTCCATGTACGCCTGCGAGAGTCCCCATGACAACTTTGCAGTCAGATTGCTCAAGTTTTGTGATTCTATAAAAATTTTGTGAGACAGAATTACACAACAGAAAATAATCTATAAAACAAACTCCAGCCAATAGGTGGGATAAACACAAAGATGTGTAGATTAATTCACTGTTTCGAAGGTGTGTTCCACAAAACAAACTTCAGCCGCTAGGTGGAACCAGAACCAAAAGGAACAAAAAAGGCACCCAGTATCCTCAGACAGTCAAGTGAATGTTCAGTGACTCAGGTCCACTCGGCTGCATAGACAGTATCACACAATAACTTACCCGGTACTCATTCCATTGACTTTATGAAGCAAATTGCTTGCGGTGGACATGTAAATATTTTGCAGACATTCTTATTATCTATTTCCAATTTGACTGTGAACATCAGTGCAAAACTGACCTTCTGTTGATGTAAGAGTTTCTTCCATTCCTTGAATCGATCAAGGTTCTCACTTGTTAAATTCACAAAGTCTGGGAACAAGAAAATGTTGTGGTACTTCCAAGAAAGCCTTCCTTTACTCCTTGCCTCACGTAACTCAAGATTTTAGATATTATAGTATTAAAAACTAGCAAAGTGCACAGAGTTCGCCGTTCACATGTCCAATCCTCACATGGCGCCACGTGACTCCTTTAAAATATATATTTTTATGATAGATAAAAGTTACAGCATAAGGGTTTTAAACAATATAAGGGTGAGTAAATGAGTAAATTTTTAGGTGAACTACTTTAAATTATGGCTTATTTTTGAGCACAGAACTGACAAGGACATACTCAAAATAAAATGGTCTCTTATAAAAGAAGAGTTTAATTCCACCATTCCATCTTGGGGCTCGCGTATGGATCTGGCTGAGGAGCGAGAGACGGGTCCATTCCTATCACTCGCTCTCTCTCCAGCAAGCCCCGGCTCCTCTTCGGTTCATGATGGGGACGATGAATCTCTTGGGTATGCAGACTTTATGTTGCCAACCTCTAAGTGTTCCTCACGTTATGACAAGGCGGTTGAGGAATTACTTGAGGTCGTTATTCGTGCAGTGGCCAGATTACAGCTAGAGTGGCCACGCGAACAAGAGACCCCCAAACGATTGAAACTAGAAGACAGATTTCTGTCTGGTGGCCAGGAGAAGGGAACACAAAATCAGTCTCTCCCCTTCAACCACCTCAATGCTTGTGCGGAAAGCTTATCAAGCAGTAGGTCAGGCTGCTGCCGCACTACACACCATGCCGGTGTTACAGGCATACCAGGCTAATCTGTTGAAGGACCTGAGTGCAGGTAGAACAATCGACTAGGAAGCATTCTCAGAGCTTTGTCGAGCCTTAGATTTATCTCTCTGTGCAAGCAAGCAGATGGCTTGTGCCATATTCAGTGAATACAGTTGTCACCAGGTTTCGGGAGGTGAAAAACACAAGGAAGCCTTCGTGCAATTCCTTTCTTGCTGCACACATTGGGAGGGGCTGTCAGCCACCCAGCCTCGCCTCGGTCCTTCTAGAAGGGAGGCTCAAAAACAAAGTGTGGCAAGTTACGCTCCCCCTCGTAAAGATTGGGGACCACTTCATCGCACTCAGCAGCCCTCAAAGCAAGACCTCAGGACCATTATTTCCAAAAAGATGTCCCGGCGGTCTTGCACCCAGCCTTGTGGGTGTAGCCCACCTCGGGACAGGGTGGCAAAACATCTACCTGCTCCTTCCAGACACCCCCAAGATACCTCTCCATCCCCACTGCCTCTGGTGTTTCGGGGGGCAGCGGTTTCAAGCAAAATGTTGGATGTTCTGTTACTTCGTGTTGTCGCCCAGAACACGGAACATCCGACATCCCCTCAACGGGAAGTGTAAAAATTGGTACCATTTCAGAAAACCTGGCAGCGTGGAAGCTACTGCTGGGTATTTCTATGTGGGTCCTAAAGACAGTTGAAAAGGGCTACAGAATTACATTTGTTCGCCATCCTCTGCATTTCAATGGCAGGGTTCCCACTACCGTGAAACCGGAACAACCACATTTACTGTCACAAGAGCTGCAATATCTTCTGGTCAAATCTTCCCCTTCTAGCCTCTTCAAAATCCTGTAAAATTAGCCTAAAACGCCTAATCAAGGCATACCCAAAGTAAATTTAAAGCTGTTCTTGAACCGTTTGGAGTACATGCATGGTTTAGGTCACATTTGAAAGGGGACACTCTGAAGTTTTTTCCCCAGCAGTCAGAATTACTGTACGTGCTACTGATTTTGAGTAATAGAAGTTTGAACACAATGAAAAATAAGTTTGTTTTTCCGCCTGAAATTTTTTTTTGCATACAGATGCCTGCAGATGACTATAACTTGTAGCTATTAGCTTGAGAACACAATGGGATCACAGCATGAAGCCTTACCTATTCCAAGTTCAAATGTTATAACAATACCATAAAAAATGAATATTTTACACATGTTTTTCTAAGGGTACACCCAGGCGTTTTACAAAAGTGCCTTTTGGATACTCCAAAAGGACCCTTTGGTAACCTAGGACAAAAAGGCTACTACTTTTGAACGCTTCAACGTACAGTCATAATTTTGGGCTCTAATGAAAGATGACACTTAGAGCTATCGTATTCCATATCCAGATCCACTATTAGTTTTGCTGACACAGAGTAACTGATGCATAAACACATTAGAGTGCCTTTTCCCTTCTTGAAACTAAATGTTGTGCATATAAAAGAGTCAAAACTAGTGCTATGGTGGACAATTTGTTTATATAAAAAATACACAAACTATTTACATGAATTTTTACACAAAGTATTTACAAACCATTATAAAATTGTACATGTTTCTAGCAACATGCCAGTCATTGTAGCAGTCACATTTGGGTACAAAGCACAAAGGCACATCACAGGAAGAGTACTTCACTGGTGTCTTTGCATGACACTGCCTGCACTTCAGACGCACCAGCGGTGCAAGATTTGGTGATGTGCAACGGCCTGTGATGTGCTCTTCGGTGGAGCAGGAGATACGGGTCTGGCTGTGGAGTGAGACCCCAACTCTGCCAGCTCCTCAGCAAGGGTCTCTCTGAAAGCCCTCCTCTCTTGATGAGGTGCTGTCCTGCTGCTCCACTTTATGTGGCCCGCATCCGGCTCCCAATCGCTATCTGATTCAGTGAGAATAAATAAATGTAATTTACAAAGCTAGACACAACTTTTCCATCTTTTCTGTATTCTATATATATATATATATATATATATATATAGTTTTTCTTTTCGACTGTGTAAATATGTATTATTGTATGTATATTTACTGTAAATACTGTATACTTTGCCAATGTACTATGGAACAAATAGATGGGCCTACACCTCCCCCCATGAATTCAGCATTGTAACAAATAGATGTGCCTACCCCTTCCCCACCTCCCCGCATTGTAACAAATAGACTCTCAAACACAACATATATTCTTATTTTCAACTTATATTTATTGATTTATTTATATATATATTTCGCGTCCATTTATATATATATATAAATACATATTTACAGTAAATATACAAAACATCTATATAGCATGTCAATAGATCTGAAACAAACAATGAACTAAAACCTCACACACGCACAAACAAATACAAAAAACACGCACAAACGGTTCAAACACTCACTGAGGAAACACACGACAAAGGGTAATTACAAAATGTATATTCATTATTCAAACTAAAGCTTATTTATGCAGAATATACAGTAATATATGTTATAAAACACAAGAAAACACTTACTTGTCCAGAGCAATGTCTCATCTCTCCATAAACATTTCCTCTGCCTCCGAATTATCTGTATTGTTTTCAGAAATTTAATCTCCAAACTCATCATTTCCACAGTAAATGCCTTCTTATATCACATCCTGGGGTGAAAATCCTGTTTTTCGCGTCCGTTTCACCATATTTAAATCGCCAAATGTGTAAACAGTTCCAAAACAGTTCCAAAACAGCTCTCCAATATTTTTACGCACAGACGCACAAAACACTGGGTAATGGCAAGGCAATTTTGCGCACACACATTACAGAACCGTGCTCTAATCTTCCCACTAAAGCCGCATATCACTGTTTTCAGAATTTCATTGGCTATACGATGCGTCAGTCATTTCCACTCTTCGATGTAATTGGTTTGATCAGTAAACAAAGGAAAGTGGGTATGCCCTTACATTCGACACAGACTGTGGTTGGGTATTGAAGGCTTTGGACAGGACATGGAAGCTCCTATTGGGTCAAATGAGGTGTCAATCGAAAGGTCAGAGTGCGTGCTTCCATTTTGATACCGGATATAGGAAATGTTTACATCTGAACTGAAGTTATTACCGATAATATGTGAAAGTTTAGGTACAGCTGCCAGGTGCTTTGAAATGATGCAACAAGAGTCTGTGGATATTTATTGATGTAATAATGTGATTTGGACTAAACATTTTACTTGATTTGATCATTTGGACATTTGACAATGAAACAACACCGTTTTTGTCGGGAAGTTATGGATCAGTGGAATACTATGATGCTTCATAGGTGAGTTGCCTAAATTTTGTTATTGGTTGTTTATATGTTGGTGGTCTGACAAAGATATAGATTGTACCTGCTGTTGTGATTGTATCTTAAAATGGTTTATATCAATAGAAAATCAAGAAATTTAGCTTTCCAAAGATATGTGGCATGTGTACCAATGTATCACACAGCAGTTTTGTTTATCGCATACTTTTATTTTGTACATTTAAGGGCCCGTCCGCGGGCTGTGAATTCTATCATGCTAGAGAGAGAATCAGGTTAGCAGATACTTCCTGGTTCCCAAGAAGGACGGGGGATTGTGTCCGATGTTAGATCTTCAAGGCTTGAACCGCTCAGTCAAGGCACTCAAGTTCAAGATGTTAACTGTTGAGACAATCATGTCACAAATTCAACTTCACGATTGCTTAGTCACGATCAATCTCATGGACGCATACTTTCATATAGAAATACTGCCACGACACAGGACGTTCCTGTGGTTTGCTTTCGGGGGCAAGGCTTACCAATATTGGGTTCTTCCATTCGGCCTAGCCTTATCCCCTCGCACATACACAAAGTGCATGGGTGCAGTACTGGCTCCATTGCAACTCCAGGGCATCCACATTTTTTATTATGTAGACGACTGCCTGATACTAGCACAGTTGCAAGAAATGGCATTACAGCACAGAAATACTGTCTTAGCTCATCTGGTTCCTCTGGGGTTGAGACTCAACGACAAGAAAAGCATTCCCTCTCTTGCCCAGAGAATGACATATTTAGGGATTGTATGGAATTCGATCACAATGCGGGCACAGCAGTCTCCCGCTCGAATCGAGACCATTCAGAATACCCTGAGCAAAGTCAGGCTAGGCCAAGATTGTACTGTTCTTCGGTATCAATGGATGTTAGGTCTCATGGCATCTGCGTTCTCTGTGATCCCTATGGGACTTTTGCATATAAGACCATTCCAGTTGTGGCTCAAAGCCAGCAGATTTCATCCAAGGCCCAATCCCCGAAGGCAGATAAGGTTTACACACCACAGGCTACGTACCCTCTCTATGTGGCTCAGACCCCGCTTCCTCATATTGGGACCCACTCTAGGTGTATCTTGCCATCGCAGATTGTTAACGACAGATGCCTCCCTGTTGGGCTGGGGAGCGGTCTTTTCTATTAAGTGGTCGTCCAGCTCAAGGGTAATGGGAGGGTCATCAGGTTGTATTTCTGGCCCTGAAGTTCTTCCTCCAGCATTTGAGAGGCTGCCATGTCCTGGTGTGGGTGGATAACACATTGGCAGTCTCTTACATAAATCACCAAGGAGGACTGCGGTCATGCCAGCTAAACAGACTAGTGCTGCAGATTTTCCTTTGGGCCCAGGGCAAGCTCCTGTCACTTAAAGGAGTATATATCCCTGGATGCCTGAATGTGGGAGCGGATTTACTGTCCAGACAGAAAATACAGACAGGAGAATGTAAACAAATCTGGTTAAGATTTTATGAAGCAGAGGTGGACCTCTTCACCTCCCAAAAACGTGGGACGTGCAACAACGTGTTGCACACATATCAAAGCTGTTCACTCCTAAAGACGTTCCCGAGCATCTCGTTCCGCTTTTTCAGGGAACAAGGGTTACAGTCAAGTAACCTGAGATGTTCTAGTTCTAATCTGAGGATGATAACACTATACTTTGTTTTTTATCAATAATTTTCTTAGACAATGTGAATTTCCTAACAAGTTCCTTCAAAAGCCTGCCAGATAACCACATTAATTAAATTCCTTTACAATATACATACATTTGCACTTTATCTTCATTCTGATATGCTGAAAATGGCTCCATTAATGTATTCACATTCACAATGAATTATGACATTCAAATCACATACTGTACATGAAATATTTTCAATTCAAAACAGCAAATTTTGCAAAATGGAGAATAGTTTGCACCCTTGGAAATTACTTATGGTTGGTACAATAGTTTAATCATAAAACATGGTACAAATTAGCTTATTTAGTTAAATACTTGCATGACACAAACACTATTAACCGGAACTGCTTGCTGATATGTGGTGCTGGAATAATCCATGAGCTTCCCACTTAGCTTTTTAAACTTGAGTCCCGCCTTCATCGATTTGATTGGCAATCTCAAATTACATTGACAAGTGGTGTTAAACTACTGTGCAAACAAAATCTTTTACTTTTTTTTTAAACTTTGATGTTATTCATGCCATAACTAAATGGCAATTATACAGCAGCACATAATGGACTGCAGCAGAACAGCAACAAGGATTATTATTAGTGTGTGTGTGTGTGTGTGTGTGTGTGTTTGCAGATACGGCCCTGGCTGAATCGGCTCTTTAAAATGCTAAATGTGTGCTCGTCTATAACACATGTCTAGATATATGCCCATATATACACACTTCTCCAACATTTGATGAATTACTGTTGAAAGTGTACAAAACATGTTTTAGATTGTTTTTTAATGACATTTAATTTACTGCCTGCTTTCTGTAAGCAGAAATATCATAACTAACTGCAAAACACAAATAGTACTGGATTTTGTGAATAAGGATTAATCTATAAGTAGCCACATTTACATAGAAAAGATGTGTGGATGTGTTGGGGAAATAAAAAGTAATGCGACTGTAGTGCATTCACCTCTAGGCCTTCTTTAATCAAATCAGTATTCACAAATCAGCAAAAACACATCAATCAATCGGTAATTATTTTATTAAACATGGAGCCAATAAATTGTTTTTAACCCAAGCTTGCAACTATGTATTTGCTGGTTGCAAATTAATCTGTGACAATTGTATTGAGTTCTTACAGGATTGTGTCCAATTTAACAAATAACTCCATGGAAAATTCTGACTCTCAGCAGTGAATACAGTTATCTCCTCACAAGTAGCTAATTAGTCCACTTCTCTGTTGTGAAAGGCTTGCTTGAATCCCTTTCCTCTTTACTACTTAAGAGCCAAATGTTTTCCCTCTCATTACTATGTGTATTGGATCTAGGCTACTTGTATTCAAATGTACCGCAAATGAGTGCATCGTCACTTACTGTAATAATATACATATGTACTGTCATGTATTGCTCAGGGCTGTATGGTCTTATTCCCAAAAATAAATTAATGACTCTTAGTAGTCACTGGTCCACCCATTCAGTACAGATAGATATACACATACACACACACACTTTATATATATATATATATATATATATATGGCAATAGACCTTAGGCCGCTACAAGGACAGTGTAACTATAGTACGGCACACAATTACGCCAAAGACTACGCCACCCTGGGAATTTCACCCAGGGAACTAAAGGACCAAATCTCTTACTCAATGAAAGGTCAGAGACATGAATAACATTACAAAAATATTCATCTTTATTAACAAAATTTAAGACAAAACTTTAAAATGAAAGAGGCCTTAGCCAAAGTGCCACTGGAGTTTATAAAATAATTATAAACCTACAACAATTAAAGGACCTGGGGCTTTCCGGCAGAGGCAGGCTACCAGAGATTATATCACACCTATAATAGAGAATCACAGCATTCACAAGTGCACACTCACACCCAAAATCAGGATTTCAGTGACGAGTACTGCACACAGTCACCACCCCCACTGTGAAAGAATAAAGCCGGCCTTCCTGCCTTTGGCACCCAAAGTCCTGTGAACACATAAAATTAACACATTAGTGTTCAAAGTTGAATACTACAAAACATTGGCACGACTTGGCTAAACTCAATTAAATGTATCAAAAAAACAAAAGAAACAATTAAACTAGAAATGACCTACAAAAATACTACATGCAAACAGTGTCCCCACTCCTCATAAGAGGTTACATAAAGCTCAGATAACAAGGACACTTGAGATAAAGAAAAAACACATTACAATAAAAATCACATGCCACCACGTTGCTCTAGCATTACATCACCACATAAACAGCATTAGCCAGAGCAACCCCAAGCTAACACGTAGGACACTATTCAAAATAACACGCACACGCACACAACTCAAGCCAACCGAGAATACAAAACAAAACCATAAATGAAACCACAAGACAGACAATAACACAATAAACAAAAACAGAACAGCCGTGTTATTCCAATGCAGAATGTAAAATATGCCCAGACTAGTCGTTTGCACAAACGCTCCCGGTGTAGCGGCAAGCACAACGATGACAATACGCTGCAGATGTGTTCAAAGGCATGCACAATACAGCGTTAACAATGGACTAGTTTGCATGGACGATGCCGTTATACCAGGAAGCGCACCTAAAACAAAAACACAATATCACGACTGCTACCTTTCGTCCCAAAATTAGCAAGCACCCCTATATACATACCGATGATGACAACACAGACGTACTTGAGGCATGCTGTTATGTATACCCTGTCTTGTTTCACTGTTGCCCTTTTGTTTGCCATTTGTGTCACTTTTGCATTTCTTAGTTTTCACTTTAGTCCCTTATGTAACTCCATAGTCCCCTTGTTAGCGTTCGTGTTTTCTGTCATTGTTTTCACCTGCCCTCATTAGTTTGCCTTTTGCTTCTGTTAATCACCTTGTTATCTTGTTTGAGTTCTGTTCGTTCATTGGCCCCTTTTTCCCATGTTTTATGTATTTATACCCTGTTTCTTTGTTCAGTCCTTGTCTATCGTTGTTTGATGTCAGCCTGGTGTGTGTTTCCTTCCCGAGTCCTCTATTTGTTTACATCGTGTTTAGTTAGCAGTTTTTTTATGTTTGATTTCCCCATTGTGGGTTGTTCCTTTGTGTTTACCTGTTTTTTTAATTAAATAAAGTTTAAACTGCGATTGGATCCGCATCTCCTCGTCTGCCTCGTTGCTCAAGCATTACAGAACGATAGACCACACATGGATCCAGCAGCTATACGGGCCAAATGCCGGCTGCTCAACTTGCGGCAAGAAGACCAGCCTTTGGTAGACCACGCTCTCTACTTTCTCCTCCTGGCGACCTTTACGGACTTCCCGGACTCCGCATTGGTGGTTTTTTTTAAGGACAGCTTAAATCCCTCGCTGAGGGAGCGGGTGCCACAGGCAACGCCCGGCTGCACTCTCCGCGACTACATGGAGACGACCCTACTAGCGTGCAGCTCACCGCTCCCTGTCACACCAGCCTCACCTGTCAGCGAGCAACCCCCCACGCCAGTGGCTTCTCTTGAACCTGCACAGTCCACTTCATCCGCCCAGAGGAGGAGGAAAAGACAGGCTTCCGCCTCCCGGCCCACGCCTGCCCCGGTCTGCGAGCCAGAGCCCACGCCTGCCCCGGTCTGCGAGCCAGAGCCCACGCATGTCACAGTGAGCGAGCCAGCGGCCACGCTTGTCACAGTGAGCGAGCCAGCGGCCACGCTTGTCACAGTGAGCGAGCCAGCGGCCACGCATGTCACAGTGAGCGAACCAGCGCCTACGGCCTCTACCGTCAGCGAGCCTGAGCCCTCGTCAACCACGGCCAGCGAGCCTGAAGCCACGCTGACCAGGAACAGCATCCCAGCTTCGCCAGTCGCATCAGCCCGGAGGAAGAGGAGAAAGGGAGTGGTCTCTGCACTCCAGCCTCCGCCTGCCGCAGCCCCATGCCCTAAACCCCCCTTGGCTCTGCCCTCAGCGCCCAGCGGACCCAAGCCGGCACATACCACGGTAACCCAGCCAGAGCCTGTAGCCTCAGATGTCAGTGAGCCAGTGCCGATAGCCTCAAACGTCAGTGGGCCAGTGCCTGTAGCCTCAGATGTCCCTGAGCCAGCGCCTGTAGCCTCGACCGTCCCTGAGCCAGTGCCTGTAGCCTCGACCGTCCCTGAGCCAGCGCCTGTAGCCTCGACCGTCCCTGAGCCAGCGCCTGTAGCCAGGACCGTCCAAGAGCCAGCACCAGTGGTCATGCCCGTCCTAGAGCCAGCGCCTCCCGAGCCTTCCAGAGCTCCGCCTTCCGAGTTTCCCGAGCTTTCCAGAGCTCCGCCTTCCGAGTTCCTGAGCTTTCCAGAGCTCCGCCTTCCGAGTTTCCTGAGCTTTCCAGAGCTCCACCTTCCGAGTTTCCCGAGCTTTCCAGAGCTCCGCCTTCTGAGCTTTCCAGAGCTCCGCGTCCTGGGCTTTCCAGAGCCCCACCTTCTGAGCATCCTGAGCTTTACAGAGCTCCGCCCCCGAGCTTCCCAGGGCTCCGCCCCTCAAGCCTCTCGAGCCTTCCAGGGCTCCGCCCCTCAAGCCTCTCGAGCCTACCAGGGCTCCGCCCCTCAAGCCTCTCGAGCCTCCCAGAGCTCCGCCTCTCGAGTCTCTCGAGTCTTCCAGGGCTCCGTCTCTCAAGCCTCCTGAGCTTCCCAGAGCTCCGCCCTCCGAGCTTCCCAGAGCTCCTCCTCCCGAGCCTCCTGGGGCTCCGACTCTCAAGCCTCTCGAGCCTTCCAGGGCTCCGCCTTCCAGGCCTCCCGAGCCACCCAGGGCTCCGCCTCCCGAGCCTTCCAGGGCTCCGCCCCCTGAGCCTCCTACGGCTCCACCCCCAGAGCCTCTTGAGCCTCCTACGGCTCCGCCCCAGAGCATCCTGCGGCTCCGCCTCCAGGGCCCCCTGCGGCTCCGCCCCCAGAGCCTCCTACGGCTCCGCTTCCAGAGCCTCCTATGGCTCCGCCTCTCGAGCCACTCAAGCCTTCGACGGCTCCGCCCTCAGAGCCTCCCGAGCCTCCTATGGCTCCGCCTCCTGAGCCTCCTACGGCTCCGCCTCTCGAGCCACTCAAGCCTTCGACGGCTCCACCCTCAGAGCCTCCTACGTCTCTGCCCCCAGAGACTCCAAAGCCTTCCTGGTCTCCGTTCCTAAAGCCTCCCACGACACTGCCTACCTCGGCTCCGCCTCCTGAGCCTCCTTCAGCTCCGCCTTCTGGGCCTTCTGAGCCATCACCTCCCTCGGCTCCGCCTCAGAGGTCCTCCTTGGCTCCGCCTCACGTGGCTCCGCCGGCCTCCCCTGTGGCCACTCCATCTCCTAGGCCACCAAAACCGGCCTCTGTCCTGTGGTCACCTCCCAGGTCCCCTGAACCGGCCCTTGGCCCACGACCACCTCCCAGGCCACCAAAGACGGCCTCTATCCTGTGGCCTCTTCCCAGGCCCCCTGACCCAGTCCCTGTCCTGTGGCCTCTTCCCAGGCCCCCTGACCCAGTCCCTGTCCTGTGGCCTCCACCCAGGCCTCCTGACCCTGTTCCCGTCCTGAGGCCTCCCCCCTGGCCTCCTGACCCAGTCCCTGTCCAGTGGCCTCCTCCCAGGTCCCGCAAACCTGTCCTTGCCCTGTGGCCAGCTCCCAGGCCTCCTGCACCTACCCTTGCCCGGTGGCCAGCTCCCAGACCATCGTAACCTGTCCCTGCCCGGTCGATACCTCCCTGGCCCCCTAACACTGTCCCTTTGTGCCCCCAGGGACTGCCTAATGGGCCCCGTGGACTGTCTCATCTCCATTTGTGCCCTCGTGGACTGTCTCATTTCCCCCCCTGGACTTCCTGGCTGCCCCTTGCACCTCCATGACCTGCCTGTCTTGCCCTCTGTGCCCCCCGGTCTGTCTGTCTGCCCATGTGCCCACTTGGACTGTCTGTTTGCCCCTGGTGCCCTCATGTTGTTTTTGTGGGTTTTTGTCTTTTGTTTTTTGTCTTCTAGGATCGTCTAGAAGCCGATCCTTTGAGGGGGGGCTCTGTTATGTATACCCTGTCTTGTTTCACTGTTGCCCTTTTGTTTGCCATTTTTGTTACTTTTGCATTTCTTAGTTTTCACTTTAGTCCCTTATGTAACTCCATAGTCCCCTTGTTAGCGTTCGTGTTTTCTGTCATTGTTTTCACCTGCCCTCATTAGTTTGCCTTTTGCTTCTGTTAATCACCTTGTTATCTTGTTTGAGTTCTGTTCGTTCATTGGCCCCTTTTTCCTATGTTTTATGTATTTATACCCTGTTTCTTTGTTCAGTCCTTGTCTATCGTTGTTTGATGTCAGCCTGGTGTGTGTTTCCTTCCCGAGTCCTCTGTTTACATCGTGTTTAGTTAGCAATTTTTTATGTTTGATTTCTCCATTGTGGGTTGTTCCTTTGTGTTTACCTGTTTTGTTAATTAAATAAAGTTTAAACTGCGATTGGATCCGCATCTCCTCGTCTGCCTCGTTGCTCAAGCATTACACATGCACAGCAGCGATAGCCACGAAAAGAACTGAAAGACCCGCACGTAAAATCCCACGGCTGTGACCCATATGACTAGGAATGGTAGTCAAGTAACCAACGCTTACTATCATACAAACAGCGGACATTCAGTTACCAAATTAAGATACCAATAAAATCGGGAAACCAACTGCTCATACCTTTCTAAATGTCCACATCTGATGCCGGAAGAAGCAGCAATGCTGCGCTGGTGACGTAATTGTGACGTTGACAATGACACACATCCGAGAGCCGAATCCTTGCCTTTTTATATCACAAGGGTGACAGCTAATTGGCTTACGACCCAAATATGTTTAATAGGGAAGATAGCAGACTTCCCCACTACATATATATTATTATTATTTATGCTGTGCTACTGATAGTGGATGGATTTGTTCTAAAGGGAAAAAGATGATAGATCAAGTACAGTGGTTATGGCGAAACAAACTGAAAGATCAGAGAGTAAAGTCTTTAGACACTCAAATAGGACATGAGTTTATAAGGCAAGCTCTTAAAATTAGAATCTAAAATTCTTATATCAGATTTTTGTTTTCAAACTCATCAGAAACTCTATGCATATATGTTGTTTACATTTCAGAATATACTATTATTATTTTTTTCCCACACCATTAACAGAAATGTATGTGCTCTGTATTTGCATTTAATGCAAAAAAACATTACCCTTAAAGATGTCAAAAACCTGAATACACAAATTGCTTGGCTTGCTGTCAATACAACTGTAAACAGTAGCTTTGTCTTAGTAGTGTAGACACTATGGCATAGTGCTATTCACTCTAAATGTAAATGAGAGGGGTTCCTAGTGTGGTCAGGCAATGTCTGAACTGAATGCACCAGCTCATTCTCCCCGTAAATTGCCTATTTGGAAGAAGAAAAGGAAACATAAGGTGCACGTATGAATCTTTTAAAGCTATAATAATAATAATAATAATAATAATAATAATACACTTCATATATAGACATCACACTTGCTATATACATTAAAGCAAGCCACAATAGGCACACAAACAATATAAACAGAAAAATTTAAACTTTCAGTCATGATGCAACCAAACTGAGAGCTGAAACTGCCTTGAGAGCAACACGTGGAGTAAACCCCACCACATAAAACCATGATTTGTTTCTTTATCTTTGATAAGTTAATTAGATATTGTTGTTAACTGATCAACTTTAAAATAATTTACAGAAATCTGAGAAAATATGCTTTACTATAATTGAAAAACAAAACAAAATCAACTGTAATGCATTGTCTCATTCAAAATTGCATAGACAGTGGCATAAAATAAAGTGTTACATTTAATAATGGATTTGGAAACATTTACCTTAATATACTTGCATAAATAACATGGAGATCAAATGATTAATAGAGTCAACTGACTGGAAAAGTTTATACCTCCCAATTGTGCTCACTGAATGTGCAGCTATGGGCTCTGTGGATATGTCAATGGATTTTTGACAGAGGTAAAAATATATAGTCATAGAGGGTCCACTGTCATGGAACAGCCAGCTGCCATTAAAATACCCCATCAAAACCATTATACGCATCACTGGGCCATCTGGCGATGGTGTTTAGTATATCGCCCTAATGGTGTCACATGACTTGTTTGTTTATAAGGGAAAGCTTTACCTACAGATGACCAATCAGAGGGCAAACAACTGTGCCTGTGCAGTCTCATAAGGGAAACTTCACTGTAGCAACTTTTATCTTGCACCACCAAAATGTCGGGGTTCGGAGTAAACTCTAGTGACTGTTGTGTGTGAAAATTTCAGGAGATCAGTAGTTACAAAAATACTCAAACCAGCCCATCTGGCACCAACAATCATGCACAATCAGTAACAACCAATCGCCATCGTTAAGGAGGAACCATTTGTGAATAGCTGGCATCTGGAGTGCAAACGAGACACACCCAGACTCAGAGAGAGAAAAAGAGCAGGTCAAATAATAGGGTGCTTCTCATTTCCTAAATTTTGCATCCTCGTTTCCTTGGTCCTCCATACTCTAACCCATGACCCGGAAACCGATCAAGGTCCGCCATCATGAAGGATGTATAAATTCTCTAAATGCACTGCAAGGAGGCAAGGACAGAGGATGGAAGAAGCTTCCTGAGGACGCTTGAGCAAGGAAACACAGGAACATCCTATGCGGAAAACTTTTTGGTCAAAGCACCTGACACACTTATTAATTCTTCACCCCCTTCACATCTGAAACGATTTTTTAATTCATTTTCTCACCTTTGCAGTTTAAACAAACCATAATTGACATTCTTCAACAGTGCATCTTGTATTATTTGTATTTATTAGAAATACATTAATAAATAAAGTTTCAATAACACAATGGCAAGTTTGCAGAGGAACTGCAGCTGCACAAAAATGCACTCTAAAGTGATGCGTGTGTGAGCAGGACATTTCATTTTACAACTCTGTCTTGCTTTGATTCCTCTGTCCACTTTTCCTTTCCTTGGATCCTTTCCTCATTTACTAAGAATGTGGTGCTAAGAAGCAAGGAATGAAAGCAAGGTAAGGAAACAAGGATGCACAATTTTAGAAATGAGAAGCACCCTAGGACTAGCTGTCACACAAGGAAGTTGTCACAAGGGCTATACTAGAGTAACTAAGATCCACTGTGATGGATGTTTATATGGATTTGTGCCACACGGTGAATGGATATACCATTTCTAACTTTGCTCTTAAGTGGCACTTTAAATGAAATTTTCTCTTCACATTTCCTGTTTCAATTGTTGCATTTAAATTATTAAATACAGTTCTGATGAGTATGAGAGCAAAAGTCTCTGAGACACTAGGCATCTATAGCCACCTGAAATGCTTCTTTCATAATACATTACAGTACATTTATGCATTTGGCAGATGCTTTTTATCCAAAGTGACTTACAGTGCCCTAATTACAGGGATGATACCCCCGGAGCAACCAGGAGTTAAGTGCCTTGCTCAAGGACACAATGGTGGCTGGTGGATCGAACCTACAACTTTCTGCTTACCAGTTCAGTGCTTTAGCCCACTGCTCCACCACCACTCCTCTCCACTAATACTCATCCTATTCTAAACGCTCAGAGTTTTGTGTTGCTCTCACCACTTCTTTCACTTCTTTCTTTTCTCTTTTCAGGTACTTTCACTGAACTCGCTGTGTTGTTCTGCATACCCCGTTACATTTTCTATGAATTCTATATTAAAACATGTCATTCAAAAGTGATTTATTTCCTGACCCATCATCCCCACTCATTACTTGGTCCCTCTTGCACTGCATGTAGCACTCATTTTCCAATAAGTCAAATTATTTATCCATTTTGCAGGATTTCAATTCACCCAGACAATTGTTTGGGTTCAAGAACTGTCAGTTCTTAGCTCTGCTTAGAATATGTGTAATATCTGTTTACTGAAATGCATTGCTGCTCAGGTAAATAAACCATTAAAAAACAAACACAAATGTATAAAAACATAACAGGCAGATACAGTAAATGTACAGTCATGATAATTTAATTGAAAGCATCATAAAGGTAGTCCAAATGACTCAATGGCTGCAATCCAAGTGTTCTGAAGCCTTTGTGTAAGAACAAACTGAAATATACAATGGCTTTCAAATCTCATGTAAAACAAGGCATTCAAACTTGGCATGAACAAACTGAAATACATGGAGCATTGTCTTGATGCCTGTGCGCACATACCTGACAATCACTGAAGGGGAGGTCACAGATCTAAAACATCCTAGTCAGCAGAGGTAAATAGAAAAACAGCCAGCTTTCCACTCCAAATGCTTTGACCTACAGTCAAGGCCATTTAAAACTTTGTATGCACTGTAGGATTGGAGCAGCCAGGCAGACGGATATTAAGAAGAATTAAGACAGAAATACACCAAGATGGCTTCTAATTCCAGGAAATTCCACTTAAGCATTAAGAAGCAAGGACTTTGGATTGGCACCAATGAGTCTGAACTGATCTTCATCTGGCCAATGTAACTGTCACCAAAGAAAGGAATCTTGTCCAGAATAGCACAAAGATGCCTTTTACACCCCCTTCTATTCCTGTGGTAAGTTAATGGTCATCACATGAATGATACAGCCATTTGGGATATCTCAGCAAGGAGACCTTCTCCCTAAAGGGTAGAGGTGATGGTCAGTTAAATCCTCACATGGATTTTCCAAACTCATCAAAGACAGAGATATTGAACAGACTCTCACTGGATCTGAACTTTTGAAAACTCTCTTTAGCTGTATCAAAACTGATGCTTTTCTAACATCTCCAAAGGCACAAAACAAACTTTTCTTAGGTTTTACAATGACCCTCTATCCCTTCTTCTGAAGGTGATTATATAAATATTAGATATTTTAGCCAGCAGCTGGAGGGAAAATACCATTTTTGTGTGTAATATGAGCCAGTTGGTGACCTGAATATGAGTCAGCGCCACACAGTGTTTACATTCAACAGCACTCTCTGATCGCTCATATTACTACTACACTACTAAAGTTAGGAAATAGCTTTAAACGGCTTTAAACTAACAACTTCAGCATTAAAGCTCGTCACAAATAAGAAACACAACAAGGTGATTAACTACACTCAAGGCGCTTACCTCTTACAGAAGTTTCCACATTGGAGAGGACATACTGTTCAAAATGGCAGAGGAGATTGCAGTTTTTATTGTGAAAGTCTCTTGCGCATCAGCTACCATGAAATAGGGAGGTATGCGGTATATTTGTTTTGGTTCTGGTGGACTACGCAATGCGATATCTGGAAGCAGTGTCTCTTCACATTTCAATGTGAAGTGTTTAGGAGGGACTCTTCAGAAACATCTCCTGAGTGGGGATTCCAAAAGAAATCTTCACCGATCAAGGCACTAAATTTATGTCATGTACACTATACAAGCTGTATAAATTATTGGGAATTAAATAGATTCGGACCAGCGCTTACATTCCCAAATGGATAGCTTGGTTGAATTATTTAAACAGACCCTAAAGAATATGATTCATGCATGAAGATGGTGAAGTGGTTCGAGCACCTATTATTTATCTTTCGAGAGGTCCCATAATCCTCCATGGTGTTCTCCCCATTTGAATTATTGTATGAAGGAAACCAACGTGCAGATCGGCCATTGGTATCTAGCTCTCCAACCTTCGAGGTGGTCCACAAGCCGGGGCCACGGATGGCTGTTGCAGATTTCCTCTCCAGAAATGGGGGAGGGGGGGGTGTAAGTGACAGGCTGGATAGCTCACGAGCCTGAGCCAGGCGATGATGGTATGTGGTGATGTGGGTGTGGACAAGCTACGTCTGTGGAGAGCGAGGCCAGAAGAGGAAGAACGGCAAGGATTGACACTTGTGCACATTATCTGAGTTAACAGAGCGGTGATCTGAGTTATCATAGACTTTGCACATTTGAACCAGTCTGGCCATTCTCTGTTGACCTATCTCATCAACAAGGCATTTCCATCCACAAAACTGCCTCTCACTGGATGTTTTTGGCACCAACCGGTGTAAGTTCAGCAGAGATCAGCAATCTGATGGTTTATGTGAACGTTAACTGAAGCACCTGACCCGTATTTGGATGATTTTATGCACTGTACTGCTGCCACACAATTAGCTGATTAGATAATCACATGGATGATTTTTGGTGGAAGATGGGCTGGTTTGAGTATTTCTATAACTACTGAGTTTCTAGAATTTACCCAATGGTGCCAAAAACAAAAAAAACATACAGTGAGCAGAGGTTCTGCGGATGGAATTGCCTTGTTGGTATATATATATATATATACACTCACCTAAAGGATTATTAGGAACACCATACTAATACTGTGTTTGACCCCCTTTTGCCTTCAGAACTGCCTTAATTCTATGTGGCATTGATTCAACAAGGTGCTGAAAGCATTCTTTACAAATGTTGGCCCATATTGATAGGATAGCATCTTGCAGTTGATGGAGATTTGTGGGATGCACATTCAGGGCACGAAGCTCCCGTTCCACCACATCCCAAAGATGCTCTATTGGGTTGAGATCTGGTGACTGTGGGGGCCATTTTAGTACAGTGAACTCATTGTCATGTTCAAGAAACCAATTTGAAATGATTCGAGCTTTGTTACATGGTGCATTATCCTGCTGGAAGTAGCCATCAGAGGATGGGTACATGGTGGCCATAAAGGGATGGACATGGTCAGAAACAATGCTCAGGTAGGCCGTGGCATTTAAACGATGCCCAATTGGCACTAAGGGGCATAAAGTGTGCCAAGAAAACATCCCCCACACCATTACACCACCACCACCAGCCTGCACAGTGGTAACAAGGCATGATGGATCCATGTTCTCATTCTGTTAACGCCAAATTCTGACTCTACCATCTGAATGTCTCAACAGAAATCGAGACTCATCAGACCAGGCAACATTTTTCCAGTCTTCAACTGTCCAATTTTGGTAAGCTCTTGCAAATTGTAGCCTCTTTTTCCTATTTGTAGTGGAGATGAGTGGTACCCGGTGGGGTCTTCTGCTGTTGTAGCCCATCCGCCTCAAGGTTGTGCGTGTTGTGGCTTCACAAATGCTTTGCTGCATACCTCGGTTGTAACGAGTGGTTATTTCAGGCAAAGTTGCTCTTCTATCAGCTTGAATCAGTCGGCCCATTCTCCTCTGACCTCTAGCATCAACAAGGCATTTTCAGCCCACAGGACTACCGCATACTGGATGTTTTTCCCTTTTCACACCATTCTTTGTAAACCCTAGAAATGGTTGTGCGTGAAAATCCCAGTAACTGAGCAGATTGTGAAATACTCAGACCAGCCCGTCTGGCACCAACAACCATGTCACGCTCAAAATTGCTTAAATCACCTTTCGTTCCCATTCTGACATTCAGTTTGGAGTTCAGGAGATTGTCTTGACCAGGACCACACCCATAAATGCATTGAAGCAACTGCCATGTGATTGGTTGATTAGATAATTGCATTAATGAGAAATTGAACAGTTTTCCTAATAATCCTTTAGGTGAGTGTATATATATATATATATTTATTAATTAATTAATTAATTTTTTTTTTTTTTGGCTCACTACACCAATTTACCTACCATTCACAATTTTTCCCTGGGTCAATAATTTATCTTCAGTGGTGGCTGAGGTACAAAGCTCAACCACAAATTCAAATTTGGTCTACATTGGACATTTAGAATTTTACAAATGTTTTACTTCAAGATGCTATGGGAAATCAAACTAAATTAAATTAATTGAAATAAGACCTTAATTTTTATATGGATTGTTTTAATATTCTGATGGTACCTAAAGTATGAGTTATTGAGCTGGGTCTGTACTTCCAGTAACAATATTTCTGTAATTTCGAAATATTGTTGTCCTTTAATCAGGCATTTTGAAATATTTGAAGGTAAACAAGGCCAGTTTGTTAGAACAGGAGGAAAACTTTGTTTATAATTTGTCTAGAATTCATGGAGGTCCAGATTTTAAACGCATTCATTCTACAATGTTCTTGCCATAATGAATGTTTAGCCTTTCATAGTTCTTTCACTGTTTATTTGTCATTGGTAGCCTAATAATAGGGCCATATCCTATGGATATCATATTGATGGCTCCTCATCATTACCAGAGTTAGGTCAATGTAGCTAGTCTTTCTAAAAGACAAAATATATACATGTTAAACAAATTCCTCCTAACAGAGTTACTACGTTAATATGACACATTTTAGTAAGGGTGATGATGTGCATTTTAAAAGGCCTTATAAATGTTGATGCATGGTGTTGTCTCCTCATTACCTTATCAGTGCTGTTTATTGTCACAATTTGTCTCCACAGTGTTCAAGGGCTCTTATTTTGAAATTTTCTCCTGCAGTACATTTCCCAGCATCCACTGCCCAAATCACTTCCTTGTTATCCCCACCTGTATGCCATTCCCTCATTAAGTTCCCTGTGTCTATATATATATATATATATATATATATATCCTCTAGTTTTGATCATTAGTGGTCAGTCCTTGAATTGTAATGTTAGAATATTAATGTTTTAATGTTTGAACGTGTTTGTTTCCACTCCAGCGTTTGTTTCTACTCCAGCAAATGTACTACTCCAGTGTTTACTTTTAAAGTTTGAAAGATTCTACTCCTGCGTCTCCTCTCTTCCACTCCTAGCACACCAAACGTTACAGAAGGACTGACCCCATAAATGTATATGCCAGCCGTAAGGATCCTCCTCCTTGAACAAGGAGATCGTCCAGTTGAGGATCACGTGCGTGAGTTTCTCCATCTTGCGAATTTGGTGCACTGAGGACCACTCTCTGGTCTATTTCTACAGAGCTGGTCTGAATAGTGCGTTGAAGGCATGGATGCCTCCAGTGGGTCCTCACTGGACACTGGGCAACTTCGTGGAGGTGGCACTGAAACTTTGTGGCTCACCATTCACTGTGGGAGTGGAGGATGAGGACTTTGAATCTCCTCCCAAAGTGGACTTCCTCCAGCCTTCCACGGCCCCTGTCTCCAAGGTTTCCACGGCCCCTGTCTCCAAGGTAACTCCACTCTATTTAACTCCCCTAAATCATTTTTCCGGTGGTCGATTCTCTGTCACAGCCAGCGGTAGCGACCACGGTTAGCGAGCCAGTGCCCACGCCTGCTACGGGTAGCGAGCCAGAGCCCACGCCTGCCACGGTAAAAAGAGTCAGAGCCCACGCCTGCCACAGTCAAAGAGTCAGAGCCCACGCCTGCCACGGTAAAAAGAGTCAGAGCCCACGCCTGCCACGGTAAAAAGAGTCAGAGCCCACGCCTGCCACGGTCAAAGAGCCAGAGCCCACGCCTGCCACGGTCAAAGAGCCAGCGCCCACACCTGCCACGGTCAAAGAGCCAGCGCCCACGCCTGCCACGGTCAAAGAGCCAGCGCCTAGTCTCTCCCAGTCTTGCCAGTGCTCAAGACCACGTAGGTCATCCCCCAGTCTCTGCCAGCGCTCTCTTCCACTCACAGCACACCAAATGTTACATTTATAATGTCGGGGCTATCTAACAGTTTTAGAGGTTTTACATCTTCCCCAACTATTTAAATTACTCTGTAGAATTAATATTAATCGCATTACTTGTCTGGTGTCCGTGTGCCGAGATATCAAATGCATGTTGAGTTGTGTGCTCTGCCCTACCTCAGAGCTCTGTTTTTCCTGTTTCTGGAGCATGCTGATGAGCGTTACTGTAAATTTGCTTCGGCGGCCCGAAAATGTAGATCTTGTGCTGATGGAAAAATCCAAATTGATGATTAGTTGCTATGTATTAATTATTTTATATTGACTTATATTTTGTTGTAATTTGATTTACTTGGATAGAGTGAGATTAAGGCAGAGTCTGAAAGCGTGTTGCTCATGCCAAATTTGTATTGTATTTTACGGCACTCAGTTCGCGTGGATTCTTCAAAACACTCAATAAGATCAAATAAACTTTTAATGCACTCAGTGCATGTCGACACCGTGCTCTCAGGTCGCATTCTCTCCCCAAACTGATGCTTTGGTGTGGCTTTTCAAGTCACCCTCTGCCATCACTATAACAATAGACCGGCATTAGAGTTAATTATAACTCAGGTGTCAAGCCTTACCACTCTCCCTCTCCTGCTGACAGACGCATGACCATGCCCCCATCCCCACATACCCTCACTGCTTAACTCAGGCCGGAGCAATATCTGGCCCGCCAACTGCCCTCTGTCACATGCATCCATCTGCAAAATCAAGGGAGAGAGAAGTGCAGATTTTATTTTTAGGAAAGCCTGCTGGCACAATTCCGTCCACTGGACCGGATCGGGGGCCCTCTTTCTAGTGAGATCAGTCTGTGGGCTGGTGATGTTAGAGTAACTATGCATTAACCTTTGGTAGTGGCACGCCAGCCCCAGACTGTCTCACCTCCTTTTTGGTCTTGGACCTCAGACATGCCGCGATCACTGCAGTTTTGTTAGCCTGGGGATGATGCACCTGCCCATGGCCCAAGTGGAACTCCAGATACCAAACTTCCTCCCACCCAACTGCACACTTCTTCAGTTTGGTCGTGAGCCCTGCCCATTGCATTGACCTCAGGACAGCTCTCAGATGTGTACATGTGCCGCCACCAATCATTACTATAGATAACAATATAATCTAAATATGTGGTGGCATGTGCTGTATGTTGTCTGAGTGTTTTGTCCATGAGACGCTGAAATGTTGCTGGGCCCTGAACAAACTAAACAGAAGATTCACAAATTGGTGTAAGCCGAACAGTGTGGAAAACACAAATTTTCCTCTGGAGATTGGAGCTAAATTCTGAATGTAGCTTGGCCACTTCTGTGAACTGCGATGGTGAGGAGGGGGTCTCCACACAAGACCGTGGTGAATTAATTTGGTCTGAGATTCATCCCCGGACTGAGCTCCGCCCTCTCGGGGACTACTGTCGCTAAGGCTACAGGGACTGCCTCCCTCCATGATTTTAGTATGTTGAGATGGAAAACTTGATGTGCTCTGCCCTATCCATTCAGTTAACCTCATAATTGAGATCTCTGAATCGCCGTGTGAACTCAAAGCGCCCTTGCCTCTTGGCGAGTAATTCAGAGCTTGAGGTGAGAAGTAATACAAGCACTTTCTCTACCGGTGTTAATTCCTGTAGCCGAGTGCCCCTGTCATACAGCCGGCTTTGACGTTTCTGAGCTTGGTGCAAATTCTCCTGTGTTAATCGACCCAAAGTGTGGAGTTTTGTTCTAAGATCAAGAATGTTCTGAATTTCCTTTTACTGCATTTTTACTGTTTGCCCAAGCTTCGCATATGACGTTGAGCACACCATGAGTCTGACGCCCTTACAGCAGCTCGAATGGGGAAAATCCTGTTGAGCCCCTTATCCCAATTCCTAGCCTCCTCATGTATGAACATACAAATCATATTTTTTAAGGTTTTATTAAATCGTTCCTGTTAAATCTGTTTGTGGGTGATTAGCACTGGTGCAAATCAATCTAATACTTAATAATTTGTACAGTTCACATAGTGTTCGTGACATAAAGGTAGTGCCTTGATCAGTGAGGATTTCCTTTGGAATCCTCACTTGGGAGATTATTTTGAAGAGTGCCTTTGCAACACTATGTGCTGAAACGTTGTGCAGGGGCACTGCTTCCAGATATCGCTTTGCATAGTCCACCAGAACTAGCACAAAGCAATGTCTGTGTGTTGTTCGTTCTAATGGCCATGCCGATTCTTTCAAAGGGGACCTCGATCAGCAGTAGAGTGTGCAATGCCACTTTTGGTGTGCCCGGTTTATTCACCAACTGACATTCACGGTACACTGCACACCACCTGCAAATGTCCCCGTGAATGCCTGGACAAAAAAAGGGCCTTTATTCCATTTTGCATTTTCTCGTGACCTAAATGGCCAGCCATTGGATTATAGTGAGCTGTGTTCAGTCTATAATACTACCTGTTCATAATTCTTATTAATTTTCATGTGCACAAAATATTAGTGGAATAATATTTGCAAACAAGGGTTAATGTGACTAATAACATGAATGTGCCATTTAATATATATATTTGCAGTGTTAAACCCAAACGGTAGCCTTAACATATTTTAAAGCAACATCATAAACTCTGATTGGGAAAATTGCTAGAGTGTCCTATAGCTTGTTAACCCAAGTTAATTGGTATTCAGTCATGAATGAGGAGAAACATAAATAAGTGGTACAGAGATGTGAAAATCTACTAGTTCCCCGTCTGTCGCTCACTTCGACGTTGTGTCGAAGAAGCGACACTAGGGGTCTCTCTTGAGCACCGAATATGCCTCTGATCTATGAAAAAAGGCCAATGAGAAGTTGGCAGACAGTATTTGCATACCCCGCCCCCCGGACATACAGGAATAAAGGCGAGGAAATACGTTCTCCGTAGCCGATGGTCGTGTATGCAGTCAGCTGCGAGTTACACATGCGTCTGTCTGCGGGAGAGGGAGAGTGGTAAGGCTTGACACCTGAGTTATAATTAACTCTAATGCCTGTCTCTTGTTATAGTGATGGCAGAGGGTGACTTGAAAAGCCACACCAAAACATCAGTTTAGGGAGAGAGTGCGACCTGAGAGCATGGTGTCGACATGCACTGTGTGCATTAAAAGTTTATTTGATCTTATTGAGTGTTTTGAAGAATCCACGCGAACTGAGTGCCGTAAAATACAATACAAATTTGGCATGAGAAACACGTTTTCAGACTCTGCCTTAATCTCACTCTTTCCAAGTAAATCAAATTACAACAAAATATAAGTCAATATAAAATAATTAATACATAGCAACTAATCATCAATTTGGATTTTTCCTGTTCCTCTGACGCTGCCTGCTGTTGGATCTATGGCGCACTACAGCGACTTTCTCCTTCTCTGCACGGCAGATCAGTTTGCCCTTGGGTGCTTCGACAGCACAGATAAAATAGTTATTTTCTCTAAAAGAGCAAATACACAGCTGGCATTGACTTTGCACGTAAAATACCTGCCCGCTCCTGTGTCATCAGAACACATACATGGCTCAGTGCATGGCGTGATTTAAATTGGACCCCTAGTGTCGCTTCTTCGACACAACGTCGAAGTGAGCGACAGACGGGGAACGTCTAGGTTAAGTCGGTAACCACCATTCCCTGATTGAGGGAACGAGACATAGAGTCCTCCCGGCCACGTCGCTGAGCCGAGCCACTGTAGTGGCCGGACCATTTCCGGCTCCTCAGAAAAATCCTGAATGAACTCGACGTATTTCCTCGCCTTAATACCGGTACGTCCGGGGAAGCGGTATGCAAATACTGTCTGCCAACTTCTCATTGGCCATTTTTCATATATCAGAGGCATATTCGGCGCTCAAGAGAGACCCTAGTGTCGCTTCTTTAACACAACGTCTCGTTCCCTCCATCAGGGAACGGAGGTTACATACGTAACCTAGACATTACACCTGCTGAAGAGAAACAAAGGAATGACTAATATATTGAAGAACATGTTACTCTTAATGTCTCTTGCAAAAGTATAGTGATTCCTTTAAAATTCAGTGTCAACAGAGGCTAGAAAAACAAAACATTGTTGATAATTTGATTTTAGGGATTTGCTGGAGCTTGTAATAAGCAAAATTCCTACCACATACTGACTTTGCACTGTGGGTTACTTTCATGTGTGACCATGCCTCACACATGTCTAAACATAAACCCTAGAGAAAAACAACAATTGCACTAGACTGCTGTAATCAGTTGGTGGTTTGGTATCGTGAAAGCCCCAAGGCCTGTGAAGGAGAGAACACTGTACACTAATAAGTCAGCATGTTTAGTACCAGAAGTTGATCCCAAGAGTTTTAGGTCAGCTAAGACTCAATGGAGGACAAAGTTACTACACATACACAATGTCCTGGAAAGTGGCTAACTCTGGAAACAATAAATCATCATCTTATACATGTACATCTCAGAGTTCTGCACTTAGTCTTTTTAACATTTACTGATGAAATACCAAGGATGTTTGTAAAAGCTCATACAACTACTCTTTTACAGAATCAAATTACATTGGGAAGAAAAAACGTCTAGGTTACCTATGTAACCTCCGTTCCCCGATGGAGGGAACGAGACGTTGTGTCAGAGAAGCGACACTAGGGGTCTCTCTTGAGCGCCGATATATACCTCTGTCTTATGAAAAAAGGCCAATGAGAAGTTGGCAGACGGTATTTGCATATCCCGCCCCCGGACATATGGGTATTTAAGCGGGGCGAATACGGGAGTTCATTCAGGATTTTTCTGAGGAGCCGGAAATGGTCCGGCCACAACAGTGGCTCGGCTCAGCAACGTGGCGGGGAAGACACAATGTCTCGTTCCCTCCATTGGGGAACGGAGGTTACATACGTAACCTAGACGTTCCCCTTCTGTCGCTCTCTCCACGTTGTGTCAGAGAAGCAACACAAGGGGTCCACTTTTAAACGTGACATATGCTGAGCTGTGTACGTGAAATGCTGATACAGGAGCGGTCAGGTATTTCGCAAAGGCGACCAGCTGTAACAGGCTGCACGTACCCTTCCCCAATGCCCCATAAAAGCCATCAGAATCATTCTGGTTACCCTGGAGGGGGGGACAAGGTGATGCTTGCCAACCTGGGAACGGGCCAAGCCTGGCTGGGCCACTTTTCTCTCTATGTATCTCGCATAGAGAAACTACGGCCGGGGCCCTTACATGCATTTAGGGAAGGGGGTCTTACCCCGTTTCCTACTCTTTCAGGGGGAGAAGACCCTGCGAAGACCACACCTATCCTGCAGGGGAGGCAAAGAGTGGCGAATACATCATATGGCCGCTTAGGACCTATGTGGGAAAGTTGGCACGGTGGTAGATCCAGCCTCGTAGAGGGGGGAAGCTTACAGAATGGCGACCGACGCAGCTGTAACTGCCTAAGGGAGACACGGGAGTCCGCTCGTGAGGGGACAGTACTGCGGAATTACACACAGGGGGAGTCCGAACATGGAGACCTTAACCTGTGGAGCAGTACAGGGTAGATTGAGTACCCATAGTGGCTTGGGTCGGCGACTTCCTCCGCTGAACTGCGGACCCAAAAGGACTAGGGAGGAATCAAACAGGGACCCGAGGATGGGGTCTCCTGGGAACAAAGGCGCACTATTTTACCTCTGCTGAGGGAAAGGGCGCTAGGCGCAAGCAATTCACCTGGCCAGAACGTCAGCGTGTTACCGAGTTCTACGGGCTCGGACCTGAGAAAACACGGGACGATACTGACTAAATTCAGAGATTGTAGAATCTCACGAAAGTGTTGGGTGCTGCCCACCCTGTTGCTCTGCAGATGTCTGCTAGGGAGGTGCCCCTGGCCAGTGCCCATGAGGACACAACACTCCTGGTTGAGTGAGCTCGGACCCGCAAGGGGGGGGGCATGGCCTGGGTGTGATAAGCCAGTGAGATGGCGTCAACAACCCAGTGGGTGAGCCTCTGTTTGGAGACAGCGTTCCCTTTCTTCTGTCCCCCAAAGCAGACAAAGATCTGCTCAGAACGTCTAGAGCTCTGCGTGCGGTCCAAATAGATATGCAAAGCATGTACCGGACACAGCAGCGAAAGGGCTGGGTCTGCCTCCTCCCGGGGCAGCGCTTGCAGGTTCACTACCTGGTCTCTGAAGGGCGTGGTAGGAACCTTGGGCACGTAGCCCGGTCGCAGTCTTAGGATCACGTATGTGTCTGCCGGACCGAACTCCAGGCAAGTGTCTCTAACAGAGAATGCTTGCAGGTCCCCGACCCTCTTGATGGAGGTGAGCACGATCAGCAGGGCGGTCTTGAGAGAGAGGGCCCTGAGTCCAGCTGAATCTAGCGGCTCGAAGGGGGGTCTCTGGAGGCCCGTGAGGACGATCGAGAGATCCCAGGAGGGAAACAGGTTAGACCGGGAGGGAGTTAGCCTCCGGGCACCTTCTAGGAACTTGATAATTAAGTCGTGCTTACCTAGAGACTTGCCGTCTATCGTGTCGTGGTGAGCCGCGATAGTGGCGACATACACCTTAAGGGTGGAGGGGGACAGCCTCCTCTCCAGCCTCTCCTGAAGAAACACGAGCACTGACCTAACTGCGCACTTCTGTGAGTCTTCAGCCCGGGAAGAACACCAATTTGCGAACAAACGCTACTTTAGGGCGTAAAGATGCCTGGTAGAAGGGGCTCTGGCTTGGTTGAAAGTATCTATGACGGTCGATGGTAGATCGGCTAGATCTTCCGCATCCCATCCAGGGGCCAGACGTGGAGGTTCCAGAGGTCTGGGTGCGGGTGCCAGAGCGTGCCCCGTCAATGAGAAAGAAGGTCCTTCCTTGCCAAAGCGTCAAAGCATCTGCCCCGAGGGAAGCCTCTGGCCGGGCATACCAGAGCGGGCAGTGGGAGGTTTCTTGGGAAGCAAACAGGTCTACCTGGGCCTTGCTGAACCGGTCCCAGATCAGCTGGATGGACTGGGGATGGAGCCTCCACTCTCCGCTGGGCAAGCTTTATCTTGACCGCGCATCTGCTATCACATTGAGGTTGCCGGGGATGTGAATGGCGTGCAGTGACTTGAGTTGCTGCTGACTCCAAAGGAGGAGACGACAGGCGAGCTGTGACATGTGGAACCGGCATGCAGTGACTTGAGTTTCTGCTGACTCCAAAGGAGGAGACGACAGGCGAGCTGTGACATGTGGAACCTTGATTAGAAGAGAGGCGATTTCTTCGTGCAGGAACTGGGCATGTTCGCCGTGTACTGCGGAAAAATGGACGCCCACAAAGGGGGCAGAGGCCTGGCAAACTGAATTGCGTAACCGAATCGAATGGTTGGCCAGTGAGAGCCACGCCTCTAAACTCCGTGTTAGGGGCACCAAGGGGACGAGTATATTAGACATACCCGGCGGGGCTTCGCAGTGGTGCGGAACAGGTAATGCGGCGTCGGGAGGCAGTGAAGCGGCCCGAGGCTCTGGTGCTGAGAATAGACTCAAAGCACTTACATTGCTCTGCGCACCCGGCAGGGGGCGGGTTCATGACTGAGCAGGAGGTCTGATGTTGGCGTCCTCTGAACTCGTCTGAACTGGCCGGCGGGGGAACAGTCGTGGGGCTGAGGGCGGGGACACTGCGTGCAGGGAGCCAGGACTGTTGAGATCTGGAAGCAAAGTGCAGTGAGAACGGCATTTGCGGGCCAGATGACCCAGAGACAAAGGAAATAGCTCTTTTATTGAGAATTTGGGTACCGCAGCCCTTATTAGGGGGTGCGGCAAATTAAAAAACACAAGATTCTCCTCCCGGCCCTCCACCAGGGGACGGAGTGGTCTTACCACCTCCGGAGCTAACGTCTTGGACTCTGGGTGGACTGTCTCAGGAGCACCTGGGAGCCTTCCGGGTCCTCGAGGGGGTCCGTGCGACAGAGGGTGTGCGCTTCCTGTGGGTTGCTCGATGCTGGGGCTGAGAGCTGGGCCCGGGTTGAGGAAGAGCAGAAGGTTTCTTGGCCACGGGAGGACGCCCTCGGCAAGCAGACGGGGCATGGCCCGTGTCGGCAGGTTTCCCGCAGGGCATGATGTGTGAGATGGCCTCCATCTGCTTCTTCACCATGGAGAACTGCTGGGCGAAGTCCTCGACGGTGTCACCGAAGAGGCCAAACTGGGAGACAGGGGCGTTGAGGAAGCGAGTCTTGTCGGCCTCACGCACCTCGACCATGTTCAGCCAAATTTGACGCTCCTGCACCACGAGCGTGGCCATCGCCTGCCCGAGCGCCTGCGCTGTGACCTTCGTCACTCTCAGGGCAATAATGGTACAATACAAGTGGCAAAGTGCAGGTAACACGACAGAACAGGAAACATGTTTTTCACCCCCAAGAAGTTCATGGCATATCTGCATAATAAACACACAAAAACACACATCCAATTAATAGATTGCATTTGCTTTATTTAATCAAGTTCATACAGTACACACAAGCCAGAAAAAACATTTTCTCTACAGAAACACTTTACACAAGGTTCCATCTGTTAACATTAGTTAACATGAAATAACAATGAACAATGCTCCTACAGCAGTTACTCATTTTAGTTCATTTTAATTTCAACATTTATAAATACATTTTTTAAATGAATGGTATTAAAATTAATTTATTTTATCTAAACTATGAACAAAGATTAATAAAATCTAAGTAATAGATTTCTAATTTTGCTAATAGTTCATAGATCACATTAGTTGCATTAATATTAATGAATAGGACCTTATTGTAAAGTGTTTCCCTCCTGCTTTACTTTCTTTCCTGGTCTCTCTCATACACACGCTGCATTTGACATGAGCTAGTATAAATATATACTGGACAAATCAATAAATACTGGCTAAAAATAACCTCTCACCAAATAAACTGAAGTACCATCCTGCATGAGCTCTGCAGATGTTGGAATGGATAGCTTGTGGTTTTGCGGCGCCAATGTTGCCATCAGGGGGACCTTGTTAGAAACTGTGGTGTGTTTTGCGCTTAAATGGTACTTCAAACTTTAACCTACCAGGGTTACAGGTGCTTGTGCTGTCGTAGATGCTCAATATGATAAACTGTTATCAAATGTTGATAACATTTTACAAAATAGTTGAGGGACTAAAATGTTTTGGCTGAAATATAAAGACAACAAAATACTGATGGCTTCTTATTTACATGCTCATCACCTATAACATTACTGAGATGCTCTGCTACTCTGTCTACTTTATAAACCCTAATTTACAAATTGTATCTCAGATTGGTCCATTAGCTTAATTAATAGGCCAAGCAGTTGATTTTCTTAACACATTGTCTTCAATCTCCTGCGCAGCATGGGACAATGTGCCCCAACAGAGCCCAGCAATAACATATTTTAAACACATAGACTGCTCTGGATTTATTGAAATGAGACCAGAGGGAGAATTACGGGGATTGAGGTGAACAGGTTCATTGTTCACATACAGAACTCAAAGGTAGGTAACGCCATTAGACTGATGAGAAAGTTGGTTCTAATTGTTAATTCTGCTGGATTATGGCTGTAAGGAGCCCGAAATAATCAACAGTTATTAGTCATAAATAAAAGCCTTAGACTTACTCTCATATCATCAAATTATCACTGTGTAGTCATTGAGTTATCTGTCCCTTTCTTTCAATTCTTTCTTTCATTTCCATTTAATAGTGACACATTCAAGAATAAAATATATTAATTCCAAAAAGGACAATCCCTCTTTTTTCCCTTCATTCCTATCTATGGGACTGGCCTGGGCACAACTGTTTGTGCCTTCACCCCAAATTTGAATAAGTTAATGCAGTGGTATGTTTATGGGGGGAGAAAAAAAATAATAACCCTATCTCCTCTATGCAGAAGGCTCCATAAAATGTGATTCCTTTTCATGTGTCAGAATGAAGGTGTTATTCTCCTCAAGGTTTTTATCACCTCACAGGCCCTGACAGCTTCAAGCTGCATTCTCAAGAACATTCATAAACAGAATTATAGACATTGTTTTATTATTCTGACTCATATTTTTATTAAATTAATTATCCAGATTTCATTATCCATGCAAACACAATCTTATGTTAACATGCATTGAGAATTAGTGTAGATAAATATGTTGACATGAATGAATGTTACATTTATATAGCGCTTTTTGTGACACTACACTGAAAGCGCTTTACACAGTGGACATGGGACTCTCCTCAACCACCACCAGTGTGCAGCATCCACCTGGATGATGCAACGGCAGCCATAGTGTGCCAGAACGCTCACCACACCCCAGCTATTGGTGGAGAGGAGAGAGTAGAGTTATAGAGCCAATTTATGGATGGGGATTATTAGGAGGCCATGATTGAGAAGGGCCAATGGGGGAATTTGTCCAGGACTCCGGGGTTACACCTCTACTCTTTACGAGATGTGCCCTGGGATTTTTAATGACCACAGAGAGTCAGGACCTTGGTTTAATGTCTCATCCGAAGGACGGTGCTTTTTTACAATATAATATCCCCGTCACTGTACTGGGGCATTAGGACCCACACAGACTGTGAGGTGAGCACCCCATACTGGCCTTCCTAATACCACTGGCTTTTTTGTGTGTGTATGTGTGAGAGATGAATGACTTATTTTTTCTTTCTTCCTTCCTTTTTTTTTTCAATTTACCCTGACAATAATTTCAAAGAGGTTTGTGCAGTTAAGTCCAGAACAAAACTAATCTGACGATTTTGACACCTGTTTATGCTCCTGCATCCATCCATGACTATACTGTAAATGCTGCTTGAAAGGTTTCTCTGTGACATTGTCTTTATCCTTATTCATGACCAGAACTTCAATATAATTGTGAGATAAGTCCACAGAAATTGGCCTGCAAAATTTCCACAGAAACTCAAAATATTAAAGAGGTTTCATTTTGTAGTCTTAAAGTTAAACGGTTTAGTTACATTACTTTCATGGGCCAAGTGGACAGGTTTGATGTGTGTCTCAGTATAGAAGTCTCTCGGAAACACTCCGTAGCCTGTCTTCTCTCATCACCATTAAAGCCTGTCAGAAGCAGAGCTAAAGTAATAAAATGGCAGACATACACAGAGTAATTCCTTACATCAGACATATGACCTGCACCCAAGAATGTAAGCAGATTAGTCAGGCACAGGTATTTGCATCCGTGTGCTTATTAGGAATGTTTCTGTCTGTGGTTTCGGCATGTAATATTAGCTGACACTGAGCTGGATGGCAAAGATCAACCTGTGCTGGAATTGAAAAAATGGGATTCCGATGTGCGTTTCATGAACCTGCATACTTGCATTAGTGTGCCTCATTATAATCTACAGTGCAAACTAAAGTGTATGGCCTGATTAAACATTATAAAACACAATAAAAAAGTCAGTTTATTTCACAATACATAATGTTAATAATAATACCCCCCAGTGAGCAAGCCAAAAGCAACTGCAGGATAGAAAAAAATTCCCATGGATGTTTAAGTACAACCTCAAAAAGAATAGTTTGAAAATTTACTTTTTATTGGTTCCTAGAGATTGCAACTGTTAAAGAAGCTGTAAAGGGAAAGTTGTATACAATCCCCTGTGTTGTTATAACATATAACTTTCCTTTTTTTTTCTTTTTTAACACAAAGGAAGAAATTTTGAAAACATGTTGTGCTTAGTGATGTCATACAATGCAGTTTATGGTAAAACTTAAATTTTAAGTGGAGGAGAAGATACATTTCAATGCCCAGCCTTATTTGTTTTAACCAAGGTACTCAGAAATGAAACTGAGAGAGATTGAAGAGACTGAAGGCAGCCGATATTTTTTAGGTTAATCAGAGTTTTTGTCCAAACCAGCTGTGATGAGCGACAGGACATTCTGTCGATTGCTTAGTTCCTATTTGAGGCGTTGCGGTGTGCAGCCCTGTCCGCTATGAACTGGCACCAGTTTGAAATCTTTATTATAACAGAATTTAATCTGGCATCTCGCTAGCCACTTAAAAACAACTTGATTTTGTTCTGCCGACTGTTCTGCTGAGGTCTCTGTCTTTTCAATCAGAGATTTGTCACAGTTCAGAACAGAGAAGAGGTGACCAACAAACCCGCTCCCTCAGCCTTTTCTCTCCGGTTCTTACAGTTCAGTGTCGGTAAACGAAACATCCAAACCCTCCAAAACACTGCAGCCTTTGGTTCAAACAAATAAGGCTGGGCATAGAAATGCATAGAAAGAAAGTCATATGGGTATGTAACCACACAGGAGTGAGTAAATATTGACAAAATTTTGGCTTTTTTTTTTTATGTTTTATGTTCCAATTTGAACCCTCTCTTAAAAGGAATGTTAAGATCAGTCAACAGTATAATGGAACAATAGAAAATAGTCTTAGTGTTCAAAACTTGAACTAAGTGTTAATCTAGGGATCAGGGGCCGTATTCACAAAGAATTTTATCTTACCACTAGGAGTACTCCTAAATCGCACTAAAATATTTTAGCTAGGAGTTTTCTCTTAAAAGTTATTAACACTTGCTTGGTTAATTGACTTCCTATTAGCCTAAATAGACTACTTAAAGCAAGGAAATGTTGCTCCTATTGAAGTAATGTAATAGTTGAATGATGGTGGATTATGAACTCGCCAAAACGGAAAAGAAAGCCCAACTGGACACAGGATCAGTTACTGCTGCTGGCCCAGTTGGTGCTGGACAAAAAAAAAACATAATAAAAGGGAAATTCGGCACTGGGAAATCAAGCAAAACAAAGCGTGAGACATGGGAGAGGATTTGTTTGCAGATCAATGCAGCATTCCCGCTTGTGTCGCGGACCCCGGACGACTGCGAGAGGCGGTGGTATGCGCTACAATCGCAGTCGAGGGTTGAGATTGCAGCCTTTAAATGGGCAAACATGGCAACAGGTAGGCCTATAATATTAAATATATAATATCATTATTGTTTCATGTAATTCTAAAAACTTCCTGCTTGTCATGAATGTAATGAATTATGAAACAAATGTCATAAACAATATGCTTACATTAAAGTGTGCTTTTAAGTGTTATGTAGGCAATGCTTTTGAGTTGGTGACACTTTCCATGTATGTGTTAAGGAGGAGGATCAACACCTAAGCCACTGAGCCACATTGCATCGGTGGTGTAAAGTGTCATTGGGTCAGACACCAGTATAATGGGCCTTGAGGGTGCAACTGATCCGGCAATGCAGCTGCTAATGCAAATAGAGGGGTAGGCTATGTTTATGCAATGATTGCAATACTTGTACATTTTTGGTGATATTTAATGAAGGGCATACAATATCATTATGTGCAAACCACCCACCCACACAAAAAACTGTGTTCACAAATTATAAGATGTTTTAACAGGCTACAATTTATGTTACAGGCCAAATGGAAGCCCAGGACCTTCAGGTGCAAGTCATCTTCCTCTTCCTGCGCGTCTTCCCCTGACTCTTACTGCACCTCTTCCTCTTCCAGCTCCTCTTCCTCTTCCAGCTCCTCCTCCACTTCCAGCTTCCTCTTCCACAATCCCATCACCTGCCTCTCCCCTTAGTCCTGCTGCTGGTGCAAGGCCATCACCCCTGGAAGAAAAGAAGATGAAAATGGAAATGCGTGTGTTAAAAAGGCAGAAAAGGGTCCTTGATGCAAAAGAGAGGCTAATACAATTAAAGTCTGAATATTACACTCTAAATATTGCAAAAATGCAAAGGGAATAAACACACTTAAATTGAGCAAAAATGTGTCTTTACTCATTTGTGCATATGTGAATATTTACCCAAAGTGTGTATGGACAAAGTGATCCCTGAATGCCAGTCCACATTGTTCCACTTCATCAACAAATTGGTTGTGTTCATTGTCATCATCATCATCATCATCATCGTCAAACGCATCACCATCTCCTGTCTGTGGTATGTTCCTTTGCCGGCACAGGTTGTGAAGAGCTCACACACAGTGATCACTTTACTCATCTTCTCTGGACTAAGGCGGATTTCACTATGTAAAACGTGGAAACGTCGCTTTAGTTGTCCAATCCCCCTTTCCACCACACTGCGTGTCTTCTTGTGTGCTCTGAAACATACACCAAGGAACAATAAACATTATTGATTTAACCAACAACACCAAGAGCCACCACTATAATTTGAAATAAGCTTTGACATTGTGGTCATGCTATTGAATTATGGCACCTAAATAATATAGCCAACATGTGCACTTACCTATTGTAATTTAACTGAGGTCCCATTTGTGGATGGAGGTAAGGTGTATGGAGCCACGACTTACAGGGATAGCCACTGTCCCCCACCAAGTGACATCCAGGTGGCACATGACGTCTCTCAAACAGTTGCCTCAGACCACTCTCCATCAATATCCTCGAGTCATGAGTGGATCCGGGCCACTTTGCCACAACATCGAGAATTGTGAAGTTTGCATCGAACACAATCTGGGTATTGATGGAGTGGGTTTTCTTTCTATTCACAAACACGTCCTCATCCTGACGTGGTGCAATTATTTTAATATGTGTCCCGTCTATAGCACCGACCACTCCAGGCACACCGGCAATATCCATAAAGCTGGCTTTGTTTCTTTGGAGTTGGCGAATGTCCAAAGGAAAACTTATGAACTGTCGAATAATATGGGGTCTACAGAGTGCATTGATGGTTTGGTGGATGGATCTGCTTACCGATGGCTGGGATATCGCTAGATCGTCGGCATTGCACAACTGCATTTTCCCCGTTGCCAGGTAGCAAAGTGTTGTCAAACATTTCAATTCGGCACTGATTGGGTTGTTGCGATTAGCTGGCGCTGTTATTGCATCCCTCACATGATCCACAACAATCAGTATTCCCTCACGGTTAAGGCGGTATCTTTGTAATAACTCCGTGTCAGTGAGTGTCTCCAACACACTGCGTCGCACGGCCATTTTAAGATCCTTTGTGAATAGGTCTTAGTGAGTTAGGAGTCCTCTCGACTTATTTTAAGCTGTCCCAGACTTAGGTGCTACTTTTAGGGCTAAAATGCTTCGTGAATTACTCTTAGTGAAAAAAATTAGGAGTCCTAAAGTTAGGAGTGACACGCCCATTATTTTTAGGAGTTGCTCCTAAATTCGCCAGTTAGGAGTTACTTTTAGCCTTAAAATTCTTTGTGAATACGGCCCCAGGTTAGCTTTAGCACCTGGCCCCTGCTAGTAGATGCCGTAACTACACCCATTATGCTGGCAAAAATGTAACTTTAAATGCTGCTTAACAGTTGAATTTGCACAGTCCTTATAAATAAATACAAATATGAATACCTTATAAATAGACATATATAAGAAATCATGACCTTTAAGGTGTTAGGAAAGGAACATTTCTGATTTAACTATTTGTAAACCGCTAAATAAATTAATTGGCTGTACCCATTATTAGGTCTTTGACACACTGGAATTATGCAGTCTGTTTGAACTAAAATGTAAGGTGGAGGAATGGAGATTATTTATATTAAATTGGAAATGTCACATGTGTTTAATAATTGTCATTCTATTCTTAGACTATATTTGAATGGAAACTAATAGTTTATTGCTGTGGTGTCTGGGTGCGCTTTTGTTTATGTTCTGTTTTATGTTCTAGTTGTGCCATGTGATTTCACTGTCCTGTTATGTGACCCTCTTGTTCCATCATGTTTATTAGTCTTGTTTTTTTATTGGTTCTTGTTTCATTGTCTTCATTAGTTTGTTATCTTTTTATTAGTTCTGTCATGTCACTGGTTATTTTGTTTCTCTTCAAATCTGAACAGCACCGATCATTGGTAATCACCACAATGTGCATGCCGGTTATAAATGTGTCTGAGAGTGGTCCATCTTCTAATGTCATGCTGACTAATGGTCTTGCAACGGCGAGGCTGCAGTGCTAACTAAAAATGGATGGAAAGCATATCTTATGGGGGAATTTAAATAACATGTACATTTCATCATATTTATTTTCATTTTAAAGAAACAGAATTGAAATTATCCACTAAATAAATGTGGGCAGCAGCATTAGGACCATGGAGAACTGTAGCAGTGCAGTAGTTCTAGCGAAAGGAAATCTCTGTTGACTTATGTTAGGTAGTATAATGAAAGCTTGCGAGATTTTAAACTAAAACCTCCAGTTCATTCACTTGTGCGTTTCATAGCCTCCATTGGATTAGGCCCCTATAAAAATTAGCAGCATTGCTTTGTTTGGGAAGCCCATTTTTGGTTGATCTTTCTTTCGCGGCCTTGTGTTTGTGAGAGTGTATGTTCCCTATTTGAGGGAAGGTGGTTGTAGGAACCTTGGACACGTAGCCCAGTCACGGTCTTAGGATGATGTGAGTATCTGCCGTCATGAATGACGTCCACTGCGTCGTGGTGGGCCGCAATACCGGCTACATACACCTGCAAGGTGGAGGGGGACAGCCTCCCCTCCAACCTCTCTTGCAGGAATGAAAGCACTGACCAAACTGCACATCTCTGTGGGTCTTCAGACCAGGAAGAACACCAATTTGCGAACAAGTGCCACTTTAGGGCATAAATCTGCCTGGTAGAGGGAGTTCTGGCTTGGTTGATCGTGTCTACGACTGCAGGTGGTTGGTCACTCGGATCTTCCACGTCCCATCCAGGGGCCAGACGTGGAGGTTCCAGAGGTCTGGGCGTGGATGCGAGAAGGTACCCCGTCCATGGGAAAGAAGGTCCTTCCTCAGGGGAATTTGCCAGGGAGGTGCTGTCACGAGGAACGTGAGATCCGAGTGGGCCAGTAAGGAGCCACTAAGGTGAATTGTTCCTCGTCCTCCCTGACCTTGCACTGCACCAGTGCAAGAAGGCTCACTGGGGAAAATGCGTAATTGAGCAGCCCGCGTGGCCAGCTGTGTGCCAGCACGTCTGTCCCAAGAGGGGCCTCTTGGGAGTACCAGAGCGGGCAGTGAGAATTGTCTTGGGAGGCAAAGAGATCTACCTGTGCCTTCATTCTCCACTGAGTGAGACCTGTCGTGACAGTGCGTCCGCTGTCATGTTGAGGTTGCCCGGGATATGAATTGCGTGCAGCAACCTGAGTTAATGCTGACTCCAAAGGTAGAGATGGCGGGCGAGTTGTGACATATGACGACAACGCACGCCGCCATGGCGTTTTATGTATGCTACCATCGCGGTGCTGTATGAATGGATCAAGACGTACTTGCCCCGAATCAGCGGGAGAAACCTCAGCAGGGCAAGGAATACAGCCAGCAACTCTAGGCAGTTGATGTGCCAATGCAGCCGGGGCCCTGTCCATGAGCCAGCGGCTGCGTTCCCGTTGCACACTGCGACCCAACCCAGTTGAGAGGTGTCTGTGGTGAAGTGTGGAAAGAAATGAATGGCACTTATAAAAATTTGTGTTCATCATGAAGACTCATGTCAAGATCACATGACCCTTGAGATCACACTTGAGTTATTCCAGTTACTAATTACTTTTGCTTTTGGAATAAATGAATCATTGCTGACTTTGAATATTGCATTATTGCAATATAATCTATAACTGAAAACCTGTGCAATGTTGTGTCCATGATACTTAATGTCAGTGAATACAAGATGACTGCAATATTGTCCAGTGCAACATAAATAAAAAATACTAAGTGAACCTTAAAGTTATTACTTCAACAGGTTACTAAAGGACTGCTCCTCTATTTGCTGGATCACACTTGCCCTGGTTGGCCAGTTGGAGAGACTACATGCAGAAAGTGGATTTATTTTCCCACGCTAAGTGTTAACTGTTTGGTCAGTTGTGTGAATAATACAAAAAGACCGAAATATTACAAGAAACAAAAGACTCCAAATAATTTCAGAAGTGCCAGCATTGCAAAGGGAATAATTTGTGCAATGACAGACATTCAACTAAAGATAATTATTGCCATAGCAACCAGCACATTAAAACCAAAATTTGACACTCTATTAACAAAGGAACATTAAATTACTTAAGAACTAGTCTATAATAGCATATGTTAGTGTAAAAAAAGTTAATATTAATACAGGAATCTTAATGTGACAAACCCTAAAGAAACAGAAAAGTCTGTTAATATTGTGTTAAGCTTATGGCAGATATTAATTATTAATGCATACCTCTGGGTAGGATTGCACCAGTAAGGTCTCATGTAAGTTTGGACGTAAATTTCACACTAAGGGCTAAGTAACTACTAGTTAGTAAGTCAGTGCTTAATTTGGTTGCACCGCCTGTTCTTAAGGCAATACTTTACTAGCAGGTCGTAAGCTCTCCGTAATGTAATGTGTAGTTGCATAATATGACGTTTACCTATATTGATCCAATAAAAACCCTTCAAATTTGTACATACAAGTCTTAAAAAGCCATTAAATTCAATCTGATCTTGTTAAGGTTGAAGTTCAAATTGTGTTTGTTTATGTAGCTGTCAACTATAATACATTTATATCACCATTAATATATGATACATAACAAAAGAAGATTTGATAAATAGTATATTTGCCCTGTGTAAATAACAATACATAGGAACTGTCTCTAAAAGAATTGAGGGGTGATCAATAAATACTAATACAACAGGCTGGCAAAACAGACATTTATTCTTGTTAATATCCTACATATATTATGAATGTGTTGAAACTTGACACCGGAAGACACACCCTGAAAACTGCCCGGTTAGATCAGGTTTCATGCTGAAGAGCTGCTTAAAAGTACTTTATTTTATTTTATTTTTTCTCTCCCTTACATGTTAGCTAGTGTAAATGTCAACATCATTCTGTGTCGAAATGATTGATGCATGTCACACAAAACATGAGCACATTGATGTAATAAAATATCAGTCTGCTTTTTTATTCAAACCGTCTTTAGTGAACTGGGACCTCATTCTACCTGCTGAACCTCTTTTAAGTTATGCCCACACCTCTTTCCTCTCAAACCCTTTTTACTTAATTTAATTTAGGAGTTTTTAAAAGCAATTTAATTCAGTTCTAATTAATTCAGTTTCATTAAACTGACAATTTAGCTGGATTAGGTCAAATTAATTTACTATTAGGTTAATCCAATTTATTTTTATGTTGGTCTAATGTCATTTTATTAGTTTACTAAGGTTTATTCAATTAATTGTCTTATGTTATTTGTCTTATTGTCTTCAAATAAAAAAAAATAAAAAAAATAATTGTTAGTATATGCGAGATGAGCAAGTGTAAGGGCAGTCAAACTGTTGCACTGCCAGTGTGATAGCTCTACAAGCAGTTGCTAAGCAGCATTCAAATCAAACATCACTTGAAAGTGCTAGTCCATCCTCAAAGCACAAGCACCAGTCTTCACCATAATGGTAACACCCCAAACTCCAGCCAAACGAACACTACTTAAAACAAAATTATAAAACAGAACAGTCAACACGAACAAAATTCATCCTCTTCTGATCTAGCTCAAAAATGCAGAAAATAACATTTAGTTTCAACATTTGTTTACACCATCCAGCAAAGCATGCTGGTGAATCAAAATACCCTGGCCAGTTTCCTCAATGCTACAAGAAAACAAATATCCATGTAGGCCTTAATCAAATTGATTAAGTAAACTTAAATGTTACAAATGTAACTGAATTTAATGTAATTAATTTACATTATGACAAAATGTTCTAGAATTGTGTTGCTTTAGGTAATTTTAATTAAATAAAGTGATCAACCTGCCAAACTCCTTCTCTTTTGGTATACCAAGTGTATAGGGTCATTAAAGAGCCTAGATATGTATTGGAGTTATTGTTTTTTTTTTGCACTTCCATAAATATTTTGTATGATTAATTTATATATCTTTACAGGTTTAATATCACAATATATGTATATTCACTGTCACGTGTAATGCATTCATACAAATGACTAATATATCACAATGATTTTCCATGAGACTATGGTGAATTATCCGTATTCATTATGCGTGTACATGTACAGTATATATTATGCACATACTATTTCTTTCTCAATGTGGCAGTTGTTTCAGTGACTGACTTTCTTTACATTTGGCATTGGTATTTGATGAAGAAACAACATTAAAGCAAGTGTTACACATGAACAGTATGATTAGGCTATTGTCAATTGGGTGTACTACTGAAATAATGCAAGCTGTGTGTCTAAACCTCAAACAGTGCCTGAGCAAAATACTTAGTTGTAGATTGTGTGTTATCAATAATTGTATTGATTATTGAGTTATTGATTATTGTCTGGGTAGCTTAGTGACTACCGCTAGTCACGAGTTCGAATCCAGGGTTTGCTGAGTGACTCCATCCAGGTCTCTTAATCAGCCAAATTGGCTCGGTTACTAGGGAGGATAGAGTCACATGGGGTAATCTCCTCGTGGTCACGATTAGTGATTTTCGCTCTCAATGGGTGTGTGGAAAGTTGTGTGTGGATCGCAGAGAGTAGCATGAGCCTCCACATGTGGAGTCTCCGTGGTGTCATACACAATGAGCCACGTGATAAGATATGCGGATTGACTGTCTCAGAAGCAGAGGCAACTGAGATTTGTCCTCCGCCTCCCGGATTGAGGTGAGTAACCGCACCACCACAAGGACTTACTAAGTAGTGGGAAATGGGCATTCCAAATTGGGAGAAAAGGGGATAAAAAATAAACAAACAAATAAATAAATAATTGTCTTGGAAATCTTTTTAAAATTTGACACTATCTGGGCATTTTGTTGATCCATGTGATAGATATACATGCCAGGTTTCTAAAGACCAGAGAATGTTATAGTGTTTGGTGAAACACTAATTTATTTAAGGGTTAAATTGTTATTAATGAAGATAATGATTAAATTGTAAGCTTTGAAGTCCATCCTAGTAACTGGACGGATGCAAGAAGTCTGCTGATTGACTGTTATACACAGACGACAGAGATGCAGTGGAAATTTGAGATATGGAGATACGACTGGAAAAGGCTCTACCTTTTGTGAATTTATTATTTTAGATTCTATCAAAAGACCAGAGCTAGATTATACATTGCACACACTGGAGGTTAGTGTTGTAATGGGGCAAGAAACACTAATGTGTTGCCTAATGCTGGTCAAGGATATGAGGTTTTCTTAAGCTAATTGTTGGAAATGAGGCAGAGGTAAGAGGAGTGGTGTGAAAAAAAGACAGAAGGAGGGAAATGGTTTGAATGAGGTGGCCATGACATAGGACGATACTCTAGCAGACACATTTGCTAATATGTTTCATGTGGCTGCCCCTCCGCAAGCTCTTAGGGAGACGTGTCACACATGAACTCCTTTAGCTTCTCATGCTGTCTCTCTCCCCTGCCACTTTACTCCATCAAAGTCCCCTGTGCAATTCTCTTGTGGGTTTGTGCTTGCATAAATGTGTGTGAATCCGTGTCAAGAGATTTTAAAAGCATTCTATATTGTGTCCATTATGGTGGTGGTGGTGGTAGATGTGCACCTCAGGTACATTTTAAAAAAAAAAAAAAAAAAATCAGCAGACAAGTAAACTCAGAAAAACATTTCAAACAAAGGAGGGAATTGTTTCTGTGCTGCAAGAAACATGAATGGATTTTACCTAATAAAACCATTGGATCAGTCTCAGGTTTCTCATTAAGACTGAGTGAGGAAAATCATCAGTGCAGTGGGACAGCAAAGTCATCTTATTACATTATTTATGCCAGTCCACAGTGTGTCTTAGAAGTGAATTTGGTGATTTATATATTATGATTACACAATGATCTTATAGTTGACCTTGGAGGAAACAAATTATTATTGATGCAGTGCTATATCAAAATCACAGAGAAGTCAATGATAGGTATTTACAAGGTTACCATAAAACCAGAGCATGGATTGGTCGTAATGACTGATTCTCACTCGAGTTTACTGTGCCAATCTGAACACACAGAACTGTTTGGTTACTCTGGCACATTCTGTTGTGATGGCTGGGAGAGGTGGGGGTTGAATTGATACTGGCTCAACAACAGACTCATTATTCCCAATTATGCCTCCCCTTAAATGTACCATAAAGTCCTGTTATAAAGCATGTGGAAGGCCCATTAAAGGGTGCTATTAAAGAAGTCCACATGGGGCTGATGGAGATAGAGTGTGTGCTGAGTAGTGGGGGCTAAGGCGCAGTAGCTAACGGTACCCTCTAGGCTCCTCTAGAAAGTTTTACTGCTCCTGTGTGGAGAATTGAGGTAGTAAGGCTGCCGTGGAGATCCACGGCACACCAGTGGCACAGTAGGCTGAATTTATGGCTGATCCAGTTTAGTTTCATAATTAAAAAATCAGTCTGGGGAGCACTGAGAAAGTGTACTGTAGATTCTAATATGTTCTGAATTATACAGTGAGAGTGTTTACAAGTACTCATATTCAATCTGATTGCAGTGCTGTTTGTATTGGATTGTAAAGTGTAAGGTACATATAAGTATTTGATTATATTTGCATTACATATATTCAGAACAAAATTTCAGGGTTAGTCGTCGTATTCTGAAGAGCAGAGGAGAAAGGCAGTAATTGCATTTTTGCTATGTTGACCAATCTAAAAATAAGCCAGAAATCTTTTCTTGTGTTACTCACTTTACTCTGCAAATGAACAGAATTAGAAGCAGCGTCCCATATCCTATCTGGCTAAGGTGTATAAATTGTACAGTATATGCATTATATGTATAGACATACATATAATATCTATGTAATAATACAGGCCTTTCCACAGTATAAGTGATACAAAACGCCTTGTTTAGTCCCCACACTGTCTGTTTGGCTGCTTTCCAGCACTCGTGTGTATATGCAAGGTCGCAACTGTGTATTGCGACTGTGAGCGCATGAATGGTCAAACGGCCTGTCTTGGTGAGATATTATATATGGTGTTGACCTTGATTTATCTAGATAAAATAAATACCCAATATTTAGATGCATACAAATTTCATGAACATATCTGTATTAGACATTTGCGTTTATTGCAAAAATAAATATTTTAGCCTATTTACCACCTCCTAACTTATAAACTAAAACACATCAATGATATAAAACAAAGGGACAAAAAGAGTGCTTTCAAATAATGTTTTAAAAGCATCAGAACTTCTGATCTTTGAGCATGTAGGTGGCTGAGAAAAAAGTTAGTAAAGCTTTTTTCTTTCAGTAATATTTACAAATGACACCTCATAGATGTAACATTTAATATTTATCACAGAGTGTATTATAATCCAGTAGTTCATCAAAAGATGGCCCCATACATATTCACAAAGAACAGGGCAAAGCCCCATTTATCCACAAATTCTAGAACTACCTCTTTGTTTGTTCAAACTTTTTGGTCTCTCTTGCTATACTGTATTGCAAAAATAGACCGGACTCCTATGTGAACATGATATATTTATATTTTCCAAAGTATAGCTGCCCAAAATAGCTATTTTTTTCCAAGTGCATACAGTGCATTAGCTCCTCTCTCTCTATGTTTGTGTTTATTACTTTGTGTTTTCCCTCTAAAACCACTTATTTGGCTACCTGCTACCCTCTTACTGAGAGTGTTTTGCCGTAAAAGCCAAAGGTAGCACTAACCTGGCCTTATCTTCATGTGGACTGTCGCTAACAGTCTGATTAGACGTGAAACCTGTGGTCTCACGCTAAGGTGCCCTTAAAGCAAAATGCTCTTTGAACAGGCAGAGAAGAAATCTGATTACTCTCCTAAAACTGGGGGGCATTCAAGTCACTGGTGACAGACAGCCCAGCAGAGCATCTCCTACCAAGGTCAGTCAGCTGATCTGTGCATCACTATATTCAGTTTAGTGTTGCCTTCCAGCACAAACCCAATTACTACTGTCTGCTTTGACAGCCAGTTCCTGATATCACACAGCATTGTAACATTCATTTAAACCAATCTAGGCAACACTGAAGCATGTTTAACAAAATATGGAGGGGGAGGGGAGGGTGGTTGGGAGACCAGACCAGACCTGACATATTTAAATGGAGCAGGAAGACTAATAAAATATACTACAACATGCTATAACAATGAAAATGATAACATTTAAAACTGGCTCTTAAATGTGCTATAAGAATTTTAGCCATTCTACTTTGATGAGACTGAGCCATTGGATTAGCCATGCCCCCTCTTTCCAAAACCCCTTAACTTCAAAGATACCAAAATGAGCTTTATTGAGAACAGAAACGCTTGTTAAAACAACAGCTGCAAAATAGCACCCTCAACTGACAACTGTTTTAAACAACATGGCATAAAATTGCATTATGCCTCAATAATTTGCAGCAACTACAACACTGAGAACATGCAAATTGACTGATGGGTGAAGAGTCTAAAGCTGTCAAAGAGATATATCAGGAAACATATTTCATTAATATCTTTCAGGGGGAATAAATATTTTATTGCATGATAGCACGTTTAAGACTCAATTTGAGTTAAGTCCATTAACCATAAGCCAAGTTTAATTGATATAATAAACTGTCAATTGTGCAGGTCCTCTCCCTGTTGCATCACCTAGTGATGAAGACTACAGCTTTTCCTGCAACGTCAGGATGTACAAGGTTGAATTTTCAACCAAATTTAAACCACTGAAATTTTAGAGGCAAATATGCAAAGTGAAATGTAATAGACCAAATATTACCTGTATTATAAATATCGGAGTCTCTATTTACACTAAGTGCAAATAGCCCATCTTGATGAGCCCACTCAAATAAACAAAATAAAAATAATGCACTGATACCACTATACTGTATGTTAGGGGTGTAAGAGTATCTGCCATACTCTTACACCCCTAATCTGTCGCTATTTGCAAAAAAATACAAAATAATAATAATTTTTGGAACTGTAATTTGGAAGTTGAATATTTATTAATTATGAAATTGTATGCAAAATGTTTTCAGTTGAAATATTCACAGCTTAAATATGCAACCATATGAAAATGCATCACCGTTAATGTAATGCATTTATTTTTTAATTAGTGCAGTTCAGTATTCTTTTTTGTTTCAAATACATTTGTACATTGTTACATTATATATATACATACACTCACCTAAAGGATTATTAGGAACACCATACTAATACTGTGTTTGACCCCCTTTCGCCTTCAGAACTGCCTTAATTCTACGTGGCATTGATTCAACAAGGTGCTGAAAGCATTCTTTAGAAATGTTGGCCCATATTGATAGGATAGCATCTTCCAGTTGATGGAGATTTGTGGGATGCACATCCAGGGCACGAAGCTCCCGTTCCACCACATCCCAAAGATGCTCTATTGGGTTGAGATCTGGTGACTGTGGGGGCCATTTTAGTACAGTGAACTCATTGTCATGTTCAAGAAACCAATTTGAAGTGATTCGAGCTTTGTGACATGGTGCATTATCCTGCTGGAAGTAGCCATCAGAGGATGGGTACATGGTGGCCATAAAGGGATGGACATGGTCAGAAACAATGCTCAGGTAGGCCGTGGCATTTAAACAATGCCCAATTGGCACTAAGGGGCCTAAATGCCAAGAAAACATCCCCCACACCATTACACCACCAACACCAGCCTGCACAGTGGTAACAAGGCATGATGGATCCATGTTCTCATTCTGTTTACGCCAAATTCTGACTCTACCATCTGAATGTCTCAACAGAAATCGAGACTCATCAGACCAGGCAACATTTTTCCAGTCTTCAACTGTCCAATTTTGGTGAGCTCTTGCAAATTGTAGCCTCTTTTTCCTATTTGTAGTGGAGATGAGTGGTACCCGGTGGGGTCTTCTGCTGTTGTAGCCCATCCGCCTCAAGGTTGTGCGTGTTGTGGCTTCACAAATGCTTTGCTGCATACCTCGGTTGTAACAAGTGGTTATTTCAGGCAAAGTTGCTCTTGAATCAGTCGGCCCATTCTCCTCTGACCTCTAGCATCAACAAGGCATTTTCGCCCACAGGACTGCCGCATACTGGATGTTTTTCCCTTTTCACACCATTCTTTGTAAACCCTAGAAATGGTTGTGTGTGAAAATCCCAGTAACTGAGCAGATTGTGAAATACTCAGACCAGCCCGTCTGGCACCAACAACCATGCCACGCTCAAAATTGCTTAAATCACCTTTCTTTCCCATTCTGACATTCAGTTTGGTGTTCAGGAGATTGTCTTGACCAGCACCACACCCCTAAATGCATTGAAGCAACTGCCATGTGATTGGTTGATTAGATAATTGCATTAATGAGAAATTGAACAGGTGTTCCTAATAATCCTTTAGGTGAGCGTATATATATATTGATAGGCATAGCACTGCATTTACATTGTGCCTGTCAGACAAAACAATACATTAAAAAAATACAATAAAAATAAAAGAATGTTCCTTTCATGAGGAGGCACACAAAGCAACAGCCCGGGTACTTGAAGGAACAAACAAGGCTTGAGGGAGTGAAACATCTTAAGGTAGATTTTATCAGTGAATCGCTCTGTTCTTTGCTGTTTTTGTTTGTTTGTCCTATGTTTAGTAATGCCTTTTCAATCAGTTACACCAGAGATGAACTGTTAAATATTCAGCAGTAAACACCAGATTATCTTTTACAGTGATTTGATTGTTCTGACGTTTTGTTGGACATTTTAGTTGGAGGAGTTGAGGTGTTATTCAGACTAGTTCTAGTCTGTTCTAGTTATTTGTCATTTATCAAATTTATAATGGTTGTAGAATGTGACTAATTCCATTTTAATTTCCTTACATAATAATGTATAATAAGGACAGTTTAATTTAATTCCCTACATTTAATGGTGGAGGTATGCAGGCACTTATCCCGTGTACATTTATACTACCAAATTCACTACAACTCCATCAGAAGCTGTAAACGGACCATCTCTAAATTACATTTTAGTTCTGCCTTTCAATAGGGACCTTTTACAGATTCCTTTATATTAACAAGGAATAGATGAGTTACTTTCCCCTAATTCTGAGATCATGAACATCTATAATGTAAAGTCTGACACACGATCTTCAATTAAAACTACAATTTCATTCCGTACCAATTTGTTGGAGGCAGATGGACCCTACTTTACATGACAACACGACATTACAAGTTTTAATGCCACATCAAATGAGAAAAGAACACAATGGACATGTAACTCTTATCATTTTCCACCTCTGTTACAGCAGATCTTCATCTGATAATGCGCATGAATAATCATGTGTGGCTTACTAAAAAAACATTTCATTAAATCAAAGGAAAATGGTGACAACTGTGGGAGATCCTACAATTGAAGGATTGCTTCTTAATACAGTGAGAACATCAGCAACTGTGGGAAAGTAAATGTGATATGATTCTAAGTTTTTAGAAACCCCAACTGGGTACATCAGATGGTATTAAAAATAAAGGAATTACATTCAGTTCACATGACATACAGTAAAATAAAATTTGCATGCACAGATAAAAAAATAAATACCATTAAAATGAATCTTAAAAAATATAGTAAATCTATAGCCTATTATCATAATGTTAAGATAATATGAATATTAATACTTATAATGAAGTTCAGTGCAAACGACTAATGTAACGGTCGACCTGTTAAACATTAATGTAGGCGAGAGAGGTCTAATATTAATGCTGAATTAAGCTTTTATATGCATGGTAGAACTTTATAGTTTTATTAAATAAAAAATTAATGCAATGATTCAATATTATTTCTGACAAGCAAACTCTCAGTCCTAAATGTAGCTCCTATCGCTATTATGAGTGAAGATGATATAATGCTCGTTTGCATTCATTAAAACTTCATGTTCTGCTTCACTGAAATATGGCACACCTTTCTACTTTGTGTCTGTTTCAATGGTGACTCATGGATTGAGAATGCCTTTCTGAGTTCACCAAGAAGGCGCACAAACTCATGGTTGAGTGAAATAACCCCGCGCCGGTGTTCTGGATCCCACATACCGCGAGTAAGCAAGTTTTGGGTTAATCAACCGAGAGCTCAGGGTTTATGTCACGGTAAGTTAACCTTGCTTTCTGGTATACCCCCCCCCCAGCCATCTTTAACATCTCTCTTTTATTAATCACATTAATCCTTCATCACACTTATGAGAAGTTTGCGAACACGTTGAAAGTCTTCATTATCAATACTTATGTGCCCTCTACAGACAGAGAGAGGAACTAACAGCACTGGTCTGGGAGCATTCTCTTCATTCCCAGCTGATATAACACAAGGACATGTACATTTAATGCAGGCACATAAAACATTTTGAAAGAGGGAGGGGTTGACCTAGAAACATGGGTTTGTTGATAGTGGGAAAAGAGCCCTAAAGTGCTTTACTGGGGCAGTGCAGAAATCCTAAATCTAAACAATGGAGGCCAGTGAGCTCTGAGGCTTTCAAACATCAAGCAATTAACGGGTGAATTTCTTCTTGCACTCTCTCTCTCTCTCTCTCTCTCTCTCTCTCACCATCCCTCTCTCTCTTTGTCTGTTACTCACTCTTTCTCTATATTTTCTTTTTTCTGTCAACAATGTCAGAAATGTTCTCATTGGGTATTTGTGAAGCTTTGTCTTCCCTCTTTCAATCCTTTTCTCATGCTTAAAATATTATAAAACAAATAAAGAAGTAAAAACAGTAATTTTCTCAAATTAGCCCACATCATTTGCAGAGTGTGATCGAAATTGATGCCAGACACATAAGCTGCAGGCAGAAGAGGACACTTGGAGAGCCTTCTTAGATGTATAATTCTTCACAGGACAGACTATAGATTTATATAGAAAATTTAGTTGAAGGGAAATGAGTGTACAACATGAAATCTAGCTATTTCAAATATGACATTCCCAGACGAGGATTTAACGAGAAAAAGTTTCATTTTACTGCGACTTATACATAAAGAATTTAAACTCTATAAAACACAAGCATTTTCCATCACCTTAGTCCTACTGGCTTGTATTCTGTATAAACCAATGAGATATTTTAATATGAATTTCCTGCTGGTTTCAGCTATCCATAAATCATGAGACATGAAACAGCATATGTATATCCACCGACACCCTTCTCTTGGTTACACTTAGCTTCAAAAGACTCGCAGGATAAACCACAACAGATGAATGAGAATACTTCAAACAGATGACCGCCATCTGGGAGAAAATCTGACCACTTGGCACAAACCTTGGATGCAGCCAATGAGATATGATGGAAAATATGGTTGCAAAGACACGGGGAACAGAACAATATTTAATGAATTACATTCCATTTAAGAAAGCATATGATCTGGGCCTGGGTAGCTCAGCGAGTATTGCTGCTGACTACAATCCCTGGAGTCACGAGTTCAATCCAGGGCATGCTGAGTGACTCCAGCCAGGTCTCCTAAGCAACCAAATTGGCCCAGTTGCTAGGGAGGGTAGAGTCACATGGGGTAACCGCCTCATTGTCGCTATAATATGGTTCTCGCTCTTGGTGGGGCATGTGGTGTGTTGTCCGTGGATGCTGCGGAAAATAGCATGAAGCCTCCACATGCACTACATCTCCGCGGTAACGCTCAACATGCCACGAAACAAGATGCACGGATTGATGTCTCAGATGCGGAGGCAACTGAGATTCATCCTCCACCACTCAGATTGAGGCGAGTCACTACGCCACCAAGATGACTTAGAGCACATTGGGAACTGGCCATTCCAAATTGGGGAGAAAAGGGGAGACAATCACACACACACAATTTTTTTTAAAATTAAATAAAAAGCCAATTATCTCAGTATTGTTTTCAAGGAAACCACCCCAAAACGTTTTTATTATTAACATTAAAGGGATAGTTCACCCAAAAATTTAAATTCTGTCATAATTTACTCATCCTCATGTGTTTCAAACTCGTTTGACTTTTCCTTTCCGTGGAACACCAAGGGAGATTATACTATAAGCCTTATGTATGGCTCAGTCAATATTTTTTCTCCCCCATACAGTGAAAGCTATTAGTGACACAAATTCTGCCTACAGTGACATTTCCTTTTGTGTTCTATGAAACAAACTAAATCATATTAAAATCATCAAGTTAAAAATAATTTTCTAACTAAACATTGTACCTAAAATCTTATTTTGTGTCCCACAAGTCAAACAGGTCTGAAACCACATGATGTGGACCACATGATGTGGTAAATTATAGTAATTTAAGAAAATATTTTTTTTGGGGTGAACTATCTCTTTAAATATTTGCTTGAGGGAAAGAAAAACAGAAAAACACAATTAAGAGTATGTGTGAAACTAAAAAGCTGTTCCATCTGGTACATGGGCAGCCCATAAAACAGCCCGTACATGTGGCAGCCAGAGCATTGAGGGCACAACACTCCAAAAATGGAAGCAGCATCAGCTTTCCTGGCACCAGGGCTGCAGGATGGATAACAAGTTCGGAAATCCAATGCGTACCTTCACCAGGTACATAATAGCCTTTGTCCTTCAACTCCAAAGAAGCGACAAGGAGACTTTAATCAAATAATGAGGATGTACTGAGCGGCTTCTGGGTTTTGCTCAGTTGGTCAGATAGAGAAATGTTGCAGATTCCTCTCCCTGTGGAGAGTGCAACGGGTTCTCTCTGCTCTCGAGGCATTGTGTGAGGAATTGATGGTGAGCAGAGGGCCAACTTTTGTGCCACTTGGCACGTCTGTCAGTGTCTTTTCAGGTGGGAACTGGAGAGGCTCTCATCAGTGCAGTGTGAACATGGCACACACAACATAAAATCTGTTCAGTTTTCACATATTTCACACCACTTACATCTCCAGATGTGCAGAAGGATTCATTTATCGTCCTGTACTTTCTATTCGTTTCTATGATGTAGAAGTTATCACCGATCAGTAAGGAATGGAGACGATCAGTCAGAAACAAAAATTCCTATAAGCTTTTCTCAGATTCGTTCAGAACTTCCCTTTTAGCTCTCGAGTGGAGCACAGCATGAGGCAGCCTTTTCAGAAAGAGATCCAATGCCTTCCAATAAATAAATAAATACTAAAACTGTTTGCATAACTGATAATGCAGAAAGCTCCACATGTGTTTCATCACCACTGTTATTTACCAGGGTTGTGCAGTATTCATAATTGGCTCCCTTTCAATTAATGAGTTGGAATTTTTATTGAATTGTCCTCCCCCTACAGAAAGTTGAATTTATTTTGAATTTGAATGACATAAGGTGGAATTGCCTAAATTGCAATTCAAAGAAATTCAACAAGATCACACAATACAATTTAATTATCCATTTCCTTTTTTTATCATTATAGGTAGAATCTCTCCAAACTAACTAAAATTATGATGCAATCAAAATATACAGTATACAATTTGCTATACAGCGCCACACACTGTCCACCACATTGTTTTCAAATAACTTCAAAACAAATAGATCAAAGGATTTGAATATATGTACTGTGTAATATATTGAGTAAATTAGAGCATTTAAAAAAGTGAAAAGCTCTTCCATCATGTTCCATGAAATGTATAAGTAATGAATGTATAAGACAGACATGTACTGTATGTGTATGGAGAGCAATGTCTTTGATGTCTTAAAGTAAATACATCACATCATTACTCAGCACATGAACACAGGAGAAAAAAAAAACCTACACTTTAAAATGGCACACACATATTTCAACACTCGGTATGTCATCCTGACATCACAAAACAACAACATCCACAACATCAATGCAAATAATACTGTTCTGCCTACAGTGACTCTTGTTTTATACTGCACACCAAATCAGTGCATGAGCCGAACCAAAGCAGTGTCACGACAACTTTCGATGCAAACACCAGCAGTCATTTTTCCTTTTTTAATTAATCCTTAAAGCCCTTTAATACAAGTGTCTTTCATTATAAGAATGAGGTAAGTTCTGAATTTATGTATGTCTGCTAATATCAACCTGATCTCATGAAAATTCGTACATAATTTACGAGTTGGTTATTTCAGTTGGTTTTGCACAATGTTGTTCACATAAACTTGTACGACTTCATCACGTGACAATTCCTGGATGTCTAATGTGTTAGTAAGCGTGAGTTCCACACACGAGGCATTAAGGACATGCTTATTAATATTATGCCCTTACCCAAACCCCTTATCTACACATAACCAATCAGTAGAGTGTGTAAACATGGTATGAAGCTGTTGTGTGTGACAGAAGCAAAATTACAAAGTAATTGTCGCATATTAGATGGAAACGATGTCCACCGATGTCATTGGCTGTAGTGAAAGTCATAAGAATTAAAATGAGTGCAGTCGCACAATATCATATGAATTAACATGATGATTTTGCCTTGAGTGTGTTGGCATATATATATATATATATATATATATATATATATATATATACATGTATATATATATATATATATATATATATACTATATATATATAAATCTAATTAAAATAGTTTAGTTTTGATTTTGTGTGATTACATTTTTTTTATTATTTTATTTTCCTACGAGCTGTAAATAATACAAAAACACACTACACTACAAATATGCTTATTCTGTACAATATATACTTTTTCGTATCAACTCCTCTTCCTGATGTTCATCAACAGTGTAGTGTCACTTTAATTCAGCGTGAGCAGCACAGCCAAAAACATGCTGCTTATGCCTTATGACAGAATTATGCTTATGTGCTGAAAACTGCTTCCAAGGTAAATTCACTCACTTGTTAACATGGACGGCAAAAAAAATAAAATAAAATATAATAATAATTGCACTGCTTCTGCACTGTTCCTGCTTTGCTTCAGCGTGTGGTGTAAAGCAGATGTAACATATCCTTTTGTGTACCACGGAAGAAAACAAAATTATTTTCAACCTAAAGCACCATTAAACCTGGCTTATTTTCTTCTGTGGAACACAAAAGAAGATTTTAAACATATTTGAAACAACAGGAGTGTTAGTACATTGAGATATAATTTTTCATTTTTGGGAGATTCTTTTTTCTTTAGGTAAAACATAGAAAAAAATATACATTGTATTTTATTTTTTCAATGGAGCACAAATCTTTGGTCGTTATATCACTTGATCTAGGAATAATTTTTACAGTGTAATGCTTCTGGAAATAACCCATATGGTGTTACATGTTATGTTTCATGCTATACTGAAAAAAATTTAATGAATTATTAATAACTAGGCTTAACAATGATTTTGAATTTCTTTGAATTTTATTCTGTTTTAATTATACTTCCTTAAATTTGAATTGAAATAACATCCTGTACGCTACCTCAGTTTAAATTAATTCAGGAATTGAATTAACATAGAAAAAAATATACATTGTATTTTATTTTTTCAATGGAGCACAAATCTTTGGTCGTTATATCACTTGATCTAGGAATAATTTTTACAGTGTAATGCTTCTGGAAATAACCCATATGGTGTTACATGTTATGTTTCATGCTATACTGAAAAAAATTTAATGAATTATTAATAACTAGGCTTAACAATGATTTTGAATTTCTTTGAATTTTATTCTGTTTTAATTATACTTCCTTAAATTTGAATTGAAATAACATCCTGTACGCTACCTCAGTTTAAATTAATTCAGGAATTGAATTGTTGTTCTCAATTAACTTTATTACACAACAGTTTAATATATATATATATATATATATATATATATATATATATATATATATATATATATATATATCAATGACTCCAGAGTGATGGGGAAGAAGGGAAGTGAGACTGAATCATTTTTTTGAGTGCTTCACTGTTTTATCTCTGTCTGACTGCAGTCAAGTAAGCCCTCCTGTCCTTGACAGAGGGATATGGAAGCAGTGACACAGCGGATGAGAGAGCTCCAGCCTTGGTCAGGGGAAAGTCATTTATTTCCGTTGACCTGCTCGGTCAAGTGGATTGAAGTTGAGCCTCTCGTTTCACTCTCTTTCTTTACAACCCCTGCCCTATCCCTCCCATTTCTCCTCCCTACCTTTCTTTTTCCCTTGCTGAGTGCTGACACCATTTCTGCAATTACAGCACACAGTGAGGATGATGGGGCTAAGATTTTACTCTTGTTACAACAGTCGAGACCTCTCCCTCATGCTGACACCATTTAGCCGTCTTTTGGGGGAGGGGTTTAAAGTGCAGGGAGTGGAAACATTACTGTCTTTCAACCGTTTAACTGCTGGATATAGAGAGCCCAGATTATTTCCCAATTTTGAAGGGTTAAGGCATTACAAAGGACATTTGTCTCTTGTTTCCAGACTCCACCGAGATTTGATGGCGGCCATTATTAAAAGTCCATTCCATCTTAAGAGAGAGAATCTGTTAGTGACTTAGTAGAAAACATTTTCCAGCACCAGCAGCACGGTAGCTGGTATTAGACAGGGTATGCCTTAATTCACAAGATTCCGCTGTTCCATCGACACAAAGCTTGAAATACTGTGCAGAAAGCTCTGACAAAAGAAGGCATCAAGCAGCGTGTAGAATTTAGCTCCATGCAAGTAGTATCTTCTTCTAAGGCCTGAAAGCAGAAGGCACACAAAAGGTGGAAAGCACAAAATTTGTATAATCGCTGGAGTCACACTAGAGGCTGTTTAACGCCGATTTAATCCAGCCTTCCGTCTCAGCCTGGAGCTCTTAATCTCTTTACAGCTAAAGTTATCACGCGATAACCGACTCTTCACTGACTCATTTCCAGCAGTGAAAATGAAAGAACTTCTGAATTGCCATTGGTGTGTGGCCTGTTTTCCTATCTAGTAAAAGTAATTCCTTACATTATTTTGCAGCATACATTTATTCGATTTATGAATTGTGCTATAAAATATTTCAAAGAGAGTCATATAACTTTAATTCAGAGGAATTGTTCACCCAAAATCAACAAGTCTGTCATTATTTTCTAGTTCCAAACCTATATGGCTTTCTTGCTTCCATGGGAAATGAAAGGAAAGACTTTTTGTCATATAATCAAGTAATAATTGAAGTGAATAGTGAATCAATGCTGACAAGCTTGAAAAAAGAAGAATGACCGATATTCCGAAAGTCGATTATCAATATCAAGTCGAAGGTTGATATTCAGTCTCAAATCAAATCACTATTGAACAACTCCAGAACTGTGCACAAATAGAATATGGTGACTACATCAATAACAGTCAAATGCCATTGGTTCTAATGCCATGGCGTTTGGTCACAAGTGTAGCAAAAACTCCAAGTTCAGAGTTGAGCGAGACATGGTAGTGTGTCCGTCAGTGGGGAGAGAAGCATTAAGGGCCATTACCTGGTGATTATTGATACTAACCACCTGTGTCTCATTTCAGTGATGGTGGAGATGGGCTTGAAAAAGGCTGCCGGAATGCCAGAGAGGCAGAGAGATTATGAGCCACACACGTACCCTGAAGCTCCATGCTGAAAAACCTGACTGATTTACTTTTGTGTTGACTTTTATCATTGAAGCTGTGTGTGCCAAGTAAAAACCCTTGCTGGAAATCTATTTGAGGTAAAATTCTGGAAATAAAATTGGACTTACATGGACTGCACCGCCGACTCCCGCGTCCTTCTTTCCCCCTGATCTCTGATGAATGTTACATTTGGGAAGTAGGAGACGGGGAGCAGTGACATGCTTTAGGTAACGTTTTATTTCTCTTTTATGCAGCAAATGCACTATTTTCAAGTTCTTTCACTCAGATCAATAATTCACTCTCAAAAAATAAACAAACTTTTTTACAAACACTCAACAGCTTCAGTATACACAATGTCAGCAGTTGGCCACGCTCCACACTCGTTCTCTCTCTTTCTCTTCTGGCATGTTCAGTGGATTTTAGGCATCTCTCCACTATCACTGTAATGAGAAACAGCTGTTAGTAATCATGTCAACCAGTTTGACAAGCCACACAACCTCTCTATCCGGCAGACAGACACACGACCATGCCCCATCACCACAAAGAGACACTCAATAACCAATGAGTCTTAATGTTATTGACATAATCACCATATATTTCATTTGGGCTCTGTGAGTTGATGATTTAATTTGTTTTGAGACTACTTACATTTCGGTCTGTTCATCATAAAAAATATTGCTTTGGAATATGACATGCAAGTCGCAGACTACTGACACTTAAGTCATAATCAACTGCCATTGTATGGAAACCAGTGAGTGTTACATTCTTTAAAATATCTTCTTTTATGTTCTGCTCAAAAAAAATAAGTCATGGGTTTGAAATCAAATCGGGTAAATCGAGTAAATGATGACAGAATAGTTATTTTTGGAAAAACTATACATTTAAATAAATATTGCCTTTTCTGTTACTTTTCTCTTTAAGAATCAATACTAAAGCATTTTCTGGAAATTAACCGGGTTAAATGATGCATTATGTCTATGATTAAAGATTGTTTTTAAAACAAACAAACTGAGAGTGCTTTTGCTCTGTTGATAGGCCATTTTAAATATGCACTTATCAGATCTGTGGCTTAATGGACCCTGGGCAGATCTCATCTGAAGAATCAATCATAACCTCATTTTTATGCTATTGAACACACATGCTGATGTCATTTACATCACTCCATTGAGATCAATCAACATATTTTCCCAGCATCTCGGTATCAGCATGCTTTCTAAATCATGAATCTGACGGCATGCAAAATAATCCCAGACAGAGATATATTAACTCAATGACTCAATGGCAGACTTGGGGAGTAACAAAATACTTGTAAAGGCATTACGTAATTAGGATAGGAACAACTGTGTAACTAATCTGTTACAGTTGTATAAAAACCCAATGTAATCAGATGCACACTTGACATCTCTTCTGGTTCTTTTACTTGATTCATGTGAGCAAGGGCATAGATTTGGCTTGAATATTGTATTCAGTGTGAAGCATTTACCCATTTTTCCATTGAACATGGTATTTATTATGGGGGGGTGTTGTACTTGCTTGTTTTATTATTGGGGGGTTACGATATTCTTGTCTCTTCAAAAGGTGTACTGTAATGTAATTATGCAACATTACATGTGATAATGACACCAATAGGGACAGCATAACCTTTTGTCATTATTAAAAAAAACAAATTGTACACAAGTACCAAATTAATAAAAAATGCTATTAAGAGCCCGAGAGACACCTTCTGATCTTTGCATCCCGCTCCCCCGGACATACAGGTATAAAGGAGGGGGCGTGCATACCGTTCATGTCACATGTAGTGACACTTGGGGTCCCCTACAAAAACGCCACAACTAGCTGAACTGTGTTACGTGGATCGGCAGTGCGAAACAGGCAGACTAATGTGTGCTGCATAGCCAGCGCACTGGGCCAGCTGCCGGGGGGGGTATTTCAAGTGGAGATACATCACATGCTCTTGCCGAGTCTAGTCGGAAGTATGTCATGTGGAGAAGTCCCATGGTAGGTCCTTCCCAATGGGGAAGAGGAACTTCTGCCCAAGGAAGATGCAGTTTACCTACGGGCAACCGCATGCGGAGCACCTGTCCCAGTACAGGGCTTAGTTAGCACAAGTATGAGCCGGCAGTGACTTTCTCTGCAAACTCGCCTGCCACAGGCTAGGATGAAGTCAATGAGGGAACACATTTGTGAATGCTACTGGGAATCAACAAAGCACATCTTCAGCTCAAGGGAGGTGAAAGGTGCTAAGCACAAGCGATATACCCGGCCGGCTGACCCGGACTTACCTGTTCATTCCTGCTAAGACACGGGACAAAACTGGCTCAGCCCAGAGATTATAAAACCTCACAAAGGTGTTGGGTATAGCCCAGCCTGCTGCTCTGTCTGTTAGAGAGATGCCACTGGTCAGAGCCCAGGAGGCCGCCACACTCCTGGTAGAATGGGCTCGTAGCCCTGCCAGAGGTGGCACATGCTGAACTTGGTAAGTGATTGCTATGGCGTCAATGACCCAGTGGGCGATCCCCTGCTTGGAGACAGCGCTTCCTTTCTGCTGTCCAGCAGACAGAGAGCTGCTCAAAGACTCTAAAGCTCTGCGTGCGATCCAAATAAATGCGTAAATCGTGCACCGGACACAGCAACATCAGGCTGGGTCTGCCGCCTTCTGGGGCAGCACTTGAAGGTTAATCACCTGATCCCTGAATGGGGTTGTGGGAACCTTGGGCACATAGCCAGGTCGGGGTCTCAGGATCACATGAGAGTAACCTGGACCGAACTCCAGGCATGTTTCGCTGACAGAGAACACTTGCTGGTCCCCTACCCTCTTGATGGAGGTGAGCGCCGTCAGGGGGGCTGTCTTCAGAGAGTTTCTGAAGCTCTGCTGACTCTAAGGGCTCAAAGGGAGCCCCTTGTATGCCTTGCAGGACTACAGAGAGGTCCCATGAGGGAACGAGCCACGGTCTGGAGGGTTTCAACCTCCTGCGCCTCTCAGGAACCTTGATGATCTATTTGTGTTTTCCTAAGGACTTCGAGCGCACGCACCAGATGGCAGTGCTCTGCGGGCATAGGTGCACCGCGAGCGCCTTATCCACTGGGGGCATCACGAGTAGCCCTTGGCGTGGGCAGCATGCAGCCACGAAAGACAGCAATCGTGGCCGTCTAAAGGCAAGAGATATTGAATGCATACAGGAATAACACCCCACAGGAAAGGCATCTTTAAAAAGATGTGTCTTTAAAAAGACGTTCCGATATGTGCCGCTCTTTTAGAATATACATTTTTAGGTGGAAAATACTCTTTTAGAATATACTCTTAGTAGATCTGCCGAAGCGCCCAGGGGTGATCTCTGTAGTGCACCCATGCAGAGAGGGGAGAAAGCCGCTGTAATGCGCTGTAAGGATCCAGCAGAGGTGAATGGAAGCTGTGGGAATTAAACTCGCTTATTTCTCTATGAAATAGCGACTGCTCGGCTCCGAAGAGAAAATCTGAATGAGCGGCATGCACGCCCCTCCTTTATACCCGTATGTCCGGGGGAGTGGCGTGCAAATACCACTTGATCAGAAGGTGTCTTGGGCTCCCAAGAGTGACCCCTAGTGTCACTACATCGACACAACTTCAAGTGAGTGACAGATAGGTAACTATATTGTTTTAGCACTGTGCCAACCAACCCCACAACTTGTGCCAACCAACCCCAATATGGGTTTATTCCTAAACAAAAGTAAATAAATATTTGCTGGCATCGGAACATCAACCAACCCCAGAATACCCTAATGCAGTGTTTCCCAACCACTTTTTCATTAACGATTGCCAGGTGTGCCATGGAAAATTATCAAATTCCACAAAATAAATAAATGCATGAAAAATAAATTATTACAGGGATCCAAACTCCTCACCTGTTGGAGAAATGCACCATTTTGAAAGCATAATCGGTCATTTTTGTGATTGTGAAAGGCATTGATTAATGTGCAAAAGTGACTGATATTTATACACGTTAAGGGTCTTTCACATGACTCACGTCAGTGCTGCAGAATACGTTCAAGACTATGAAGTGACTTTACACCAAAGTGTTTTTCACACAGGTTTTTGCTTCACCAATAATCTCTTTGAGAGTACTAAGCAACAAGAAATATTTACAAACTGTCCAAATTTGTGAAACAGAAGCAAGCCTCGCCAAAATACTCTTTATTTTACAGCTAATTCTGCACAATTGTAAACTTGAATAAACTTGAATCACCAAAATAGCTGGAATTGGTGCTTTTAGCTTATTCTTTAAAGAAAATATCCCCAGAAAGAAATTTTGTGGACCAGTGATTGTCTTACCTTTTTTGCCCCTCATAAGTTTGCATCCCTGTAATTTGTTGTGACATTGCAAGAACAAATCTACAAATTAGAAAAGAAGCAAATGTGTTGTTTTTTCATTACCTTACAAAACGTAGCTTACCTATGTGACTTTTCTTTTTGAGGTAATACAAAAGATATAAAACTTAATCAGATTACTTTCTTGTTGAGGTAGTTTGATAAAGTTACTGACATTTTTAGTAAGTAATCAGTATTTTTTAACAGATTTTTTTAAAGTAACATTCTCAACTCTTATAAACTTATTTATTAACAAAATATTGAACAAACAACTGACACAAAAGGCGAAACAAAGTCTTTCTGGCTGAGAAAGAACTGTTAGCATGGACCATCAGCCATGATAATGGCAGCTGAGTCAATGTCAGAGAGGACGAGTCTTCTTCATCTCAACTCTAATAGAGAATGACTTCACTGAATTGCACCAAGCAACAGCATCTGAGAGTAAGCACATTGTTATTCAACTAGCATCACATATCAAGTTTAACAAGTTGAGACCTACAGTATGTGTGGTTAGACTACAGACGAGAGGGGAGGGAGGTGAGTCATTTCCCTCTTCCTCATGCTTTTTCATTCGCCTTCTTTAATGTGACAGAGCCACACAATCGTTTACAAGGACACTAATGTCTTTATAGTTGCAAACACACTGCCCTTGAACAATGTGAAAATGAAGGCCCCAAGAGGTTTGTTCAAGATCACTTTAGATAAAGCCTGTGTTATTGTTGATTTGTTTCTAAAGGAATTCCAAAAAGATTACATATTTTCTTTTTAAATTGCAAGGTAAATATCTACTTAGATAAAGCTATGTTCGTCCAAATACAAATACCATCTTGATCATTATGTTTCACTTTTCACATCATGGTTGCAAATTAATTCAATACAATACTCATCTTGCGTTACTTGAATCATTCACGAGATTTACCTTGTGTGTGTGATTGCTAAAGACTATTTTCACTCTTGAGTGTTTGTTCCTCAAGATAAACAAGTTCAAATAATTCAATTGTAACATCTGCAGTTTAATTGTAGCAAATGCTTAACCTAGTGGGGCTGGCTGTGATATGCCAATTATTTTGTATAGCTATTTTTATTGCTTATTAATTCCATCATAAAATAAACTTGTGCCATTTTCCCAGTCCATGCACAATCTGCAATACCACTGACAAGATGACATTGCTTTAGGTGTATGGTAGAGAAAACGGATCGCCAATAAATTTTATGAGAATACATTTATTATATCACCTACAAGGAAAGCATATTTTCCTGAAGGCCAGCACATGATGGAAATAAGCATTTGGTCCCTGGCTTTTTTCCTATTTCTTACTTTTACTTTTTGTTATGTTAACCAAACTACAATCCAGAATGAAAGAACTTGAGGCACATTGGACTTTTTACTTCAGTGTCCAGGGAAACCTTATGCTCATCTAAATTATTATAGATTATGCACAAGACTTTCCCTTCAGTACAGTTTTATTACAGTTTGGGTCAGAGAGGATTTGCAAGTCCTCAGGAGGTATTTCATCATTTTCAATAACACATTGCTATTGCAAGACTGTATGTGTGCTCAAGCGCACATTCATACCCTCATTATGAATGAATAAACTGCCTAGTGTGAGAATGTAAAACACAGAATAACATGCATGAAAACACATTATATAGCTGCAGTGCAGTTTTTTTGTGGAAAAAAAACAAGAACATTAGCTTAAACCTCAAGTCTTCTGTTTACTCTTCTATGGTAGCAAGGTTAAACCATGAATATCAAGAGGCTTCTATATCTGAAACCTTGAAGAGTTCAAATTTGACAGCTAAATTCTTTTTTTTTTTTTCTGTCTGGGCCCTTTTGCAAGGGTAGAACTAGGACTTTACTTTTGCCCAAAGACTTAAAGCTATAAAACACCCTTAAACTAGCAGGACTTTCCTTCCCCAACAATTAAACATACTTTATGCAGACCTGTTCCCTTGGCAGTGAAGAGGTAACAAAAATAATAAAGCCAAATATTCTCCTTGGATATCTCTCATAATTGGCCATATGGACTTGTTCAGATGAAAGATTTCTCTCTTGGAGGCAGATGCATAGGGTTATGGACTTAGCTTAGTGACTGTCACGCTATGGCATCCACTAGTCTCTGGCAGTGCCACCCTACATTATGTCTCTAAAGCTACTTTAGAACTTGAGCCATATGTTTCTCAGTGTTTGAGAGGCGATGTTCTTAATTATTTTATTTGGCTCTCATAGTAGCTGTCCATTGAGAGGAAGTACTTGGTCACCGTTTGTCTCTAGACAGGGGATTTGAGTGTGTAAGTCTCAAAATGCCTTTATAATGTGCATTTCAGTCTTCAGTATTACATACTGGCCCCATTTTAAGAGCACTAGTGCTAAGCGCAACTAAATGTTATAAGCCATACATGCAAAGTCAGTGGGCATAGTCAGGAAGTTTTGGTATTTTCGTACAAGAATGTACTAAATCTAGGCGCAAGTGGGTTTGGCGAAATTACGAAAGCAAAGCGCTAATAGGTTGGGTCAAGTGCAATTTAATTCTCTTGCGCTGTCTGCGTCCTATTATATAGTCCATCCCTTGTCAAGCACCAATGATATAAATGAAGACAGGACATTCATAAGAGGTTGGTAGTGTAAATGAACTGAATGCAATGACTTAGACGAATAGATATATTGACGTGCATTCTTTTTTGCATTATCTGTGTCCTTGTTGAATGTTGAGCATATTTCTATGACAGTGACAGGCTACTTTTATACACATGGACAATTTGGTTCTCCTCAGGATTTGGATTTATGCTCCATTAAATTATGTATTTAGTAATTATGAATGTAGTAACGATGAATTTAAGTATTATTAATTTTCATCTACTGTGACACAAATAATGGCTAGTATTAGCAGTGTTCGTATCGGAATGCACTTAACCTTAACCCTATTTTGAAAGATCAAATTCATGCACTGAAACAAATAAAAACTAAAAATTAAAACAAATATAATTTGGAAATAATTCCACCATGCAGTGAAACTGTTAATCTGCCAAAGTGAAGCCCTTGTTTAAATATTATAATAGTAAATCAATCTAAACACTTAATTATATCTTCACCGTATAAGGTATTGGTAGTGTACAATATAATAATGCATTTTTTATTATAAAGCATGATTAATAATTAATACATTGCTAATACACTAATAAACTTTTTTAAACAATTTAGAATAAGGCATTGGTAGCATACAATATAATAATGTTTTTATTATTATTATTATTATTATTATAAAGCATGATTAATAATTAATACATTGCTAATACACTAATAAACTTTTTTAAACAATTTAGAATAAGGCATTGGTAGCATACAATATAATAATGTTTTTATTATTATTATTATTATTATTATAAAGCATGATTAATAATTCTTATATTGTTAATAAACTTTTTAAACTATTTATAATTTATGAATACAGTTCCAAATAATCAGTTCATATATAATATGTTTGTTAACTTTACAAACAACCTAATAATCATAAATACAAATGTATTATTTCAGTAGTTACAAACCAGTGGATAATCATTACTGATTATGTACAGAACCTTTTAAGAACTCCTGATATTATTTTATTATAATAGCATTGTAGATATTATTTTATTATAATTTTTAGGTAAAGAAAACAAATACATTTTAAATAACAATAATATTCTGTAGTCCCTGATGTCAGATTGTATAAGGGTTGCAAGTAATGTGTCTCAGCTATCTCTTGAAGTGGAGTGGTGGTGTTGTCACGATTCCCCGTTGTCTGCTCAGTGTTTCTCCCCTGTCACCTGTCCCGAACTACACTTCCCATAATCCTCTGCCCTCATCACTACCAGTGTCATTGTTCTCGCCAGTTTGTAATTTAATCATCATCCCTGTGTATTTAAGCCCTGTTTTTTGTTAATTTGTTGTCGGTCGTTTTATGTTATGGTTGTCTTTGACTGTGTTCCTGCCGTGCCCTCCGTGGATGTTTCTAGTGTTTATATTTTTGTTATCCCCTCGTGGATGTTTTGTTTGTTCCCTGTGTTGTTCAGTTATTTTGAGTTATCCTGTTCACCCTTTTGTTCCTTCATTAAATAACTGCATTTAGATCCTCACTCCTCGTCTGCCCTCGTCTGATTCATAACAGGTGTATTTGGTTAAGCAAACTTATTCACTTATTCACTGAACTTAGAAGGTTGTTAGTTCGTTCCCCACAGCCACCACCATTGTGTCCTTGAGCAAGGCACTTAACTCCAGGTTGCTCCGGGGGGATTGTCCCTGTAATAAGGCCATTGTAAGATGCTTTGGATAAAAGCGTCTGCCAAATGCATAAAACAAAAAAAAAAGACATCTATTAATTTTTAAATAAGTGGATTTGCAACCCTGAATAAACACAAACTTTGTTACTCCTTTGAAAGTGTGCCTTTAATGGCCACATACGAATATGTCTCCAAAGTTGGCATTGTTGGCCATTACTATGGATGACTGCAGAACTGCACTTTTTATTTAGCTATAGCTGAGTCAGCTGAAGAATAGTGTATCAATTTTATAGTGTTTGCACTGACAAGTACCTGTTCCAATTGTAGTATTCTTTGTTATTTTTTTTAGCATAATTCCTTAATGTTTACTCAGTATTGTGAACTTCCTTCCTCCCTGCAGAGCCACAGTAATTCAGCTTGAAAAGAATGTATTAATTTGGCTGCTGCCAGACATGAGGTCCCTTTAAGGTCTGCTCAGGTTGTGGGCTTCCAACCCTTGGTGCTATTTGCATAATGGAATTATGGGAACTATGCTGTGTCTTTAGTGGACCATTAGGCAGAACTTTGCTGGATTGTAATTAGTGGCTTCTGCCCTTAACCTTCATTAACATGCAAATGCAAATCCTACTCTGGAAGAAATGTGCAGCACATTGGAGCAAAAATGCCAAAACGATTAACAGGCAATCCATGGCTAAACTGCCTATTTTTATTTATCACTTCTGAAATCACTTGATGGAAGGCTGATGAAGAGGGTGATTACTGTGCTCAGTTTATGTGGTCATGGTGTAGCTGCTTGCTACAGCATTAATCATGTTGTCACCATTGTTAAAATAAAGCATCAGAACATTTTAATCAAAAGTCTGTTGCATGATATCACATAGAAATCAAAACAAAGGTCGCTAGCAATTATTAATATTAGCATGTGTTTTTTTCTGGTAATGTACAAATTGTTTGGTGAAATTTCCAGTTGTTTCGGTCATTGCAACAAAATGAAGCATATCCTCCTGTCTATTTCATCTTAGAAAACATTTGCAAAGACAGGATGCACAGACAAACTGATGTTTACACGCACACACCACACTCACACATAGCGTGTGCACACAAGGCAAGTTTACTCTGACACACGCACTCACAGACCTTAGCCCTTTTAAACTAGCGTTATTTGCAATTCAGATCAGCTCATTTGAATTAAGTGCTTCTTTGCTATGAATGCAGCTGGACTTTTCTAGACATGTCAGACAAGAACCTTGCCATGGACACATTAATCAAATGAGGAATTGGCCATTCAACAGGCCACGGAATTCACCCTTTAGTTGGGGTCAAAGTGGAGATAGGTGCAGACTATGGGTCACTCTCCTTTTGTTAACCCTGTCTAATTAAAGTCTAAAACCAGCCCAGTATGACAGGGCTTTTATGGTGTTATTTAATACGTGGCATTTTTACACCTAATTGATTTACTGAGCCATGTGTGCGGTGATGTGTTTTGTAGTGGATTGTAAAATACAACAATCTGAACATTGTGTGCGGGATAGCTGTGGCTCAGGTGGTAGAGCGGGCTGTCCACTAATCGCAGGGTTGGTAGATTCCTGGCCCACACTCCGAAGTGTCCTTGGGCAAGAGCAATTGCTCTGCCGTCATTGGTGTTTGAATGTGTGAATGAGACAGTGTAAAGCGCTTGGAATACCGCTAAGGTTAAAAAGGTGCTATATAAATGCAGACCATTTACCATTTCAAACTGGAAACCACACCATAATTTGAGCTATCATATGTCAAAATAAACCATATTTAACACCTTGCCATACATCAAGTTGTTTTATCATTCCCACTTTTTTAACATTTGACTTTGCAATCATAACAGACACTTAAAAATCACTACCATAACACTGCAAACCAAATACCATGCTTCTGCTGACTTAGTGCAAAAAGAAATAGATTTCATAACACAACATTATACACTGCAGTGGTTCTGAAACATAGAAAAGAAAGAAAATAAATATGTGTAAAACGCCACAGCACTGTGTCTAAGTATTGATTGACTTGCTTAATAATGGCTTAATAATTCATGCAATAAGTCTCTCTTCTTAAGCAAGTTCTCATTTCACTAACCTGCTCAAACCTTACTCATCCCCATCTTATCAATCAGTCCTGACCAATTTATTTTGGTGAAGACATTGTTAATTTACAGTGAATGCATAATAGCTTTACTAAGGTCTTCTGAGAACACATTCCACTTCATTGACTCTCCAAACTATGCATGGCTTTAAATTAAAAGTAATTTCATTATTTTTAGAAAGAGCAAGCTGAACACATAGTTATGATCATTTACTTTAATTTTCTTTAATATGCTTTATCATGTTCCACAGCAGGTAAGGGACTAAATCTAAATGGTGATGGAACCCATATGATGGACAAATTTACCTGAGATCTAATGGGCCATTATGGAATTATGCTTGAGAAATAAAGTACAAAATATCAAGATAAACAAGATAGACTGACATTCTACTGTGATTCGACTAAAGCAATGTAATAGTTCTATTTAACTTTCCTGACTTTTCCTCACTGTTGAGCAAGAGGTCAGCTATCAATTTCCCCACTGCAACTGTGCTCATTGCATTGGCAACCAAGAGACAGTCTGGGTCCCTCAACCATAGGAGGCCTCTGAAACATATGCAAGAGTTGGTAAATCAATGACACTAGTGACTTATTAGGTTAAGCCCTGGGCGTCCAACCATTTTTAGCTGCTAGCAAGCTGTAATGCCATGATGCCTCCTGCAGCGATGCTAGAGCACAGATGGTACTTAGCATGGCTAACATATCACCTGACTGATTAAGTGATACAAAATTGTCATAAATATCTATGGCCTGGGTATAAATGTGCTGCACTTAAGAAACAGTGGTAGGTAAACAATTAGCACTGCAGCCAGCTCGATGATGAAACAGGCATTCCCACTCATTAAAAAGCTCTGTCTTTTAACAGTTTATCCCTGCTGTTTTATGAATTCCGAATTACACCTCATTAATGTGTCATTTACATAATTACATGGAATAGGGACTGTGTACACAGCAGGATGAGCCCCCAATAGGATGAGGACATAAAGAAATAAAGATAAACTAGCATGAAATTCACTTGTCATATAAGACAAACAAGTAATTCCCGACCTGTTATATTCTGTAAAATAATTCAGTCCACCACTTCTTGCAGCATGATATCACCTTCGTTATGGGAGCCAGACCTCTGAATTAGACACTTTTTTGATCTCAGTGAATATCAACTTGATGAACACTGCAGAAAGTGAGATGCAGCTGGCTGATCGACCCTCAGCACAGGATGCTAGGTTGTTCTGTTTCTGTAATTAATCTACCTCCAACAAGGAGTCTCACGCTGCTTCTGAAACTTCTGCAAACATAAAAATTGCATAATTATCAAGCCTAGCACAAAACATCCAGGGAGGGTTTGTGAAGCCTTCCATCCATTCTTTATAAAAAAAGAAAATGTATCAAACACCAGGCACATTTTAACAAGAACACTTTGTCACTAATGTAATACATGGGGAACAGGTACAATTAAATTAGGGCAAACACTCTCCAAATCTGCAAAATATAAAAAGTATCATATTTAGTATAGCAAGGTAGTGCAGCACACCTTCTGTAGGTTATTTGTAAGATAAATGGGACCACAGAAACAGATGACAGGTCTTTAGCTCAAGTACAGAATGCAATTAACCGGAAAAATGAGGCCAGGCAAACTCAAATGACCAATGAGAATGGGCAATACTTCAGAGGTAATTAATATTCTGACTCGTATCCAATCTTCAGACAGCTCAGTCAACCCCACTGAGGTGTTAAATGACATGTGACATTTTAACCACTAACCACTGATGTGTGTATTCAAAATGATATATTATTGTTAAAGAGATTGACACAAGGCTTTTGCATGTTTTGTTTTGTTTTGTTTTTTGACATGATGCTAAGAGACTTAATCCTCTCTGGGTGACTATTAATATTCTAAGTGGTAATGGATAAAACAACAAATAAAAACATGGTAGTTATGAAGCCATGATCAACTCCACCTGAGCCAAATATGAATATAAATACAGACTTTGGAGGTGTCCAGGGTCCTCCAGAAGCCCTGAAGTTCATAGCTCTGCTGTTATTGTGTGGGTAAACAAGCTTAGGATAATGGAGACTGAAGTGGGTGCTTTTATCTCCTCCTCTTTGCACAATCCCCAAAATTGCCTGTTTTCATTGTATGCCAGCCAAATAATATTAATGTAAGCTTGTCACTGATATTAGTATGGGATTCACCCAAGTTACATGCCGTTACTTTCTAGGTGTTTGAAATAACAAATAGGGCTTGTTCCACTGAGAGGACAGACTAATATAGCCCAACACCCAACACACTGAACTCCATTTTTATATGCACAGATTTGATTGACACAAGGCGATGAGAGTCTACAGTGAGAGATTGCTCCAGCCCACCCTTCCCATGGGCCATAACTGTGTGACACATTGCCAAGATGTGTTACTCCATTTCCTAATGTATCTTTATTACAGCAATCCCATTGCTCCTAAGTATAGAACAAACTTCATTCGTCTTTATCCAAATTGTGTTGGCAGCCACTTTAAATGTTAAACTCCAATGCAAAATGATAGAACAGCAACAGAACCATCAGAGCATCCCAAGTGAAGCCTTGCTTGAAGAACAGCTTGGCCAGAAGACAAGAGCTCTCATCTGAAGATGAGCTCCTAAATGTTCAACAAAACACTCCAAAGAGACACCACATCGTATAAACTTCCTTTCACGTGAGCCAACCTTTAACATCTTCCATTACTGATGGAGACCAGCAGAAGTAACTCATCCATCTCCCTCTTTATTTCACCATCTCAGTGTCTTTCACTCTTTTTCACACTCTTCTTGTCTAAAGCGTGCAGACTTTCTGAGACTTATGGGTCTGATGCATAGCTGGCGCAGCAATTCTTAGGGGTTTTCACATATCCCCATTTGTTTTTCACATTACTGTGGTTTCACTTAATGTGCTTAGAGCATCCCCACGAGAGGCCTGTCTCAAGTTGAGCCTTCATTTGGCTTTGCTCATCTTCTCTGGAGATAAAGACCGACATACAGGCCATCTCCTGAGGAGCTATTAATACAGGTAGAGGATTGGGTGTTCACAGGGAGAAGGTGCAATACCTGGTTTGTTTCTGGAATAGAATAGGATTGTAAAAGTGTTCCTGAAACAAGAAATGACAGAAATCAGCGTTGCTCATTGTGTCTTTGTTTAAGGAGTTTAAGAAGGTAGAAAGGACAACAGATTCTGCAGAAGAAAAGAAGAAGAAAGTACTTCACCCTGCGAAATGGCTCTTTTGGCCTGTAAATGAAAGTATGTGTGCATGTGAAAGAGTGACAGGGAATGAGAGAAGGAAACTCATGCTCATGTTGTGATGCACTTTAACCCTTTTGCACGTACGTTTAATTTTTCTGACTGCCACCCCCAAGGCGTGAGTTTTTTATGTGCTTGAAATTAAATGTAACAACATGTAACTGTCTAAATTCCATCCTGGCACAATAAGCCAATCACAAGGCATGTTGTAGTCATGTGAGACTTTGCAGCTGGCTCACCAGGAGGAGAGAGTGTGGGTGAGTAAACTAGGACACGTTTAGCTATATTTTCAATTCAAAACTTCTAAAAATGTAAAATATGTATGAGCTATAATAAACATATCATCCAACAGTTTATGTTGCCATTATATTCACTTTATTTGAGCCTTGCATTTCGTTGGTTCGTGGGGTTTTACAGCCAACACACATGGGAGGGCTAAACATTGGTGAGTAAATGTTAAACTTCATTTTCAATTCAAAACCTCCCAAAAACGCATAGACTATAACAGACACATGACTTAATGAATTACAAGACTGTATATGCAGTAAAAACATCTTTATTACATTAGTTTGCTTGTATATTACAATGCCATCATGCCCTTTCACTGCCTATGTAATCTATTTGGCAATGCTCTGCTCAGCACATTGCAGCATTTATTACTGTTCATTTTCTTGTGTTCACTCATGCTCACTTTGATGAAAAGTTTTTGTTTCAGGATTTTTTTAATAGGATATATTTTTCAGCTTAAGTTACGATAGCATTGTATGAGTATTGATAATATTATTGAATATAATATTACAGCAATGAAGCCAGACCCTGTCTTTTTTCATGGTTAGCTGCTCATATGTTTCACAATGAAGGGAAACATCCTATGTGATGTAAAATATCATACAGTTTTGCTTTGTCTGAGACATATGCAAATTCTGTGTTATTATCATATAGAATTGCTTTGTTAGAGAAATATGTCAATTCAGTGTTATAAAAATAATGTTAAATAATTTTCATAAATTATTTCAGTAAATTAAATATTACATTTTTAAATTACATTAATCAATAACAATAAAATTTTATGATGGTAAGTGAATCATATAAATTAATAATGACATTGCCTTATCTTTTGCAGTCTTAGTAAGGTTTGAGGATGTGGTTCTCCACAAAAACTTGGGCTAACACAAAATGGAGTGTTGCACAGCTTTCATGCACTTGAGTACCTTACTACTTTACTACTCTGCTTTCTCTTTGATCATTTTCATCCTGTTTGCTCCAACAGTACCACAGATCCTGAGTCTGCATGATGTGAAGTACTATGTTACTTGGCTCTGCTTTATCAAGAGGTATCATGAATGACATATTTAATAATGATGAAAAGTTAACGGTTTTATTAGTTATGTTTAAACAAAAAACACAAATTTCATAGACCATTGTAATTTCAAATAAGAACTACTTACAAATGTCATAACAAAAACAAAACAATATACATATAATAATATTTACTAAGCAGTTTGAAATAACATTAAATATCAACTATAAAGAATATTTAAACAACCTTTTATAGGTTCAATAATGTTTGAGTGAATGGTACTCCTGCATGGAGTGTGGAGTAACACACAAGGGAGCATGGCACACACATGTATTTTGTAAGGCACCTATCCTTTGTCTTTGCCGCCTGGTCTTGCTGCTCTGAGAAGTGGTTTGAGGATCTTCAGAGGGGAAATGCCTGGCTGTCAGACACAGAGGATTGTCAGAGGCAGGACAGCCACTGTTGCACCGATACCGTGGTGAATTGTGATCCTCAAGCAGCTCACTCATCAGCTTGATCCTGAATTGCAGGGAATCAGTGGTGTGCCCTATGAATAGTGTGGGGCCAGTAAGGACATGATGACGGACCCAGAAATCCAAAGTCTCTCGTAGTGGTGGATGTCAGTGGTGAATCCAATGTAACCAGTGAGTACATCACACAAAACTACAATATAAACTCAATTACATTAATCTCAATCTCATTTACCTTACTCGGAACCCACTTTGCCAGCTTTCCTTTCACTCCAGGTGGTGTTTCCTCCAGCTTTTCTGCGGCATAGCAGTTTGTTTCCTGATCTCCTCAACAACCTCCTCTGTTAGAAGCATTTTCAAACATTATATCTCTGCGGGAGATGCAGGTGGGGTCTAACTTTGAGGGTTAAAAAAACAAACAATTGATGTAAAATTGCTGGTAACCCTCTAGCAGAAAGAGCTTACTTCCTCCACCTCCTTTGATGTTGTGTGTGCAGGCAATGAAGCAGTGGCTGAGATATCTTCAGAAATAAAACAATATTTCTCTGATCTTTTCATCTGCTAACTGTTTACTTTTAAAAACAGACATCTTTATATGTGGCAGTTGTGTAAATACATCTGTAAATAAATGCAATTAGCTAAAGAATTTGTGTGAGTAAAATCTGTGACGAGCATCAATACGAGTCTGAGGAAAAGTGGCATGCTGTGACACTTGTCATCAGGGGAAAGGGAATACTGCGAAGCATTACAAAATAAAAAAGAAGAAAAAAAGAAAACTGAAGCATTACTGATGTCTATCTTTTATTTCAGATTCTTAGTTTTTATACAAAACATCCTCTTATTTACTGCATTAAATATTTGTTATTAGATTCTCAAAAGGGTCAAACATATGTGTTTATATAACTTTTATTATTAATGTATTATTACAGAGATAAATGTAATTACTGATAGGCTGTGAGACATGGCCATGTTTGTTTACATTGCAGTGCAGACTTCAGAGTCCAGAGCCTGTCAACATAATATTTGTTTCATGTGGATGAAACATTATGTTTGAAAGATGATAGTTTTTCCTCAATTATTTTTGCTACTGTCATATACCAATATGTAAATATGTGCTGTAAACTTGTATTCTAATATCCCTGTGTTTATTTGAATGCCCATGTGTTTGAAAAGACTGTTTGAGCAGCTATTTTAGACATAAATGACAAGCACTTAGCCAGTCTCTCTCCATGGCAGTGGCAGCACGACAGCAGATTTGGTGAGTTTCTTAGTTAGTTTTTCCCCTACTATACACAGTGTATGTAAATGGACAGTAAACTTGTATTCTTCTGTTTGTTTGAATGCTCATAACATAAAATAAAACACATCCTATGGTTGTAAAAAACTGTTCAAATGGCTGTTTTAGACATAAATGATGAGTGTTTTGCCAGTCCTTTACAAAGCAGCGGCAGAACAACAGCTGATTTGGTGAGTTTCTCAGTTTGTTTTGCCGCTATCGAGGAGGTTACCCCATGTGACTCTACCCTCCCTTTGGTCACTTAGGAGACCTGGCTGGAGTCACTCAGCACATCATGGGTATGAACTCACGACTCCAGGGGTGGTAGTTGGTGTCTATACGCGCTGATATTTTTACTCGCCAGATTTCTATAATAACTTTAAGCAGCTTTAAATATTTGGAATTACGCTAATGGGTGAACCTGTCGCACTTTGCCTTCACATACGTGAACCACTCCAACACAGAACAGCGCATCACCCCTTGAGTGTTCTGACATCCGACTTTGGGTGTTGTAATTATAGTCCAACATGAAATTACAAAATGGATCTCAGTGTAAGTTTCTTGCTGTTATGGTGTACATTACACTACTAAGAACCATGGTATGGTAACATGTTAAATATGTATTTAAATTAATAGTTGTCATTAATGTTCCTTTCATTAGGCTACTATGAAAATTGATAATACTTTATATTTACTCTAATTAGTAAATTAATACACAAATAATACGAAATAAACTGTTATGCATTGTATTGCTAATGTGATTGTAGTAATGTTCACAAACATGTTATCTAGTACAAACCTATATAGCCTACATAAGAAATAATGTTTTTTGTTTTGATTGTGCACTATAATGTGCTTTTCTGTGTATATTGAAAAAGTTTTCCTACTTATTAATTTAAATAAAAATGATTGATATAAAAAAAAGGCACCACTGACAGTAATAAAAGGCAAAAAAGAAAAAAAACCTTTGATGTAACCTTATGATTACAGCATAAAGTTGTCCAGCATCTGTGAAGATAATCAAAAACAAGTATTTTCACAAAGTTTAATTGCATGAGTTAAATTGAAATGTTTATATATATATATATATATATATATATATATATATATATATATATATATATATATATATATATATACAGAGAGAGAGAGAGAGAGAGAGAGAGAGAGAGATGTATTTATGTTTAGAAGGGAAATAAATTTACAGCGCAAATTAGCATTAGACGCTGCAAATGTCCCTCCCCTTACTGAAACTGAAAATATGATTTTTAGCAAATATTCAATCACATCAGAAATGAATGTTCTAATTGGTGGATCAGATTAGTAGAACTGTCTGTCTTGCTAGTGCCTTCAGTTGCACTCCCACCTCCCGCAGCTGAGTGTGCGTTTAGAGAGAATCTCTGTACACTTAAAAAGAAAACACACTTGAAAAAAACACACAATTCACTCAGTGGTACTGCAGCATCGTGTTAGTAGATTGAAAGTTCTGGGTCAAAAGTCTACTCGTTGTTTTGGCTGCCATACGTATCATCACTTAATTTAGGTAGGCATACGCAAAATCCTACGGAAGATAGGTGGGCATGCGACGTATGCCTGTGTATGCCATAGACTACACTACTGATTGCAGGTCAAAACAGAGCAACTGTCCAACACAAGAAACTGCATACTATCAAGCCAATTTATTTTGTGAATCAGCTCCAGCAAAAAAAACAAAAAACAAACTCATTATTCAATGAGGTATAACTATGCAGGATTGCTGGAAAATACATGCCATTATAAGTCACATGCTAATGCTGTCATTACTAGTTTGACATGCAAATCAACTCATCCCATTTAAATAGACAGGGGGGTCCAGCTCTAATTAAATTCCTTCCACAATGAGAGCTAAATGACAGGTCAGACATTCTGCATTTGATGAGGATTTATGACCCCTTTGCCAGCTCCTTTAAATGGCAGTTTTGGAGCGAAAGCTTGTGACGATTTCCCCCACCACCTACTAGTCCAGTGTGGGTATTTTAATAAATTACACCGCTGATCCTTTCATATGTGCCTGACACAGTTCCATCAGCTGGTGAAATCTCTCCAGACCCAGGACTTGCACTCTGAGCTCAAATCTTGTGGCTCCCTAGGCCAGGTTATATAACCTTCATTGTAGCCGCTTGCCGGATGAGTCCCATGCCACTTGCCTTAGGAGACAGACATGGCTTTCCCATCAGGCTGAAACAAGTCTTTGCATATCATATTCCGATACAACAACAACCCCCTGACACATGCAAGACTCAAATGAAAGATATTTGATATATCTCTGCCGTGGGGACCTTGTCCGAAATAATGAAACAGTTATTCCCATAAAGTCCTTTTCATGTGTCTACATCTATGTCAACACTTCGAAGGTTTCAAAATAGAGCTTTCTGACAGCTTCCCATTATAGCTTAGTGGCCACCTTCAGATGTATGTGTTTGTGACCTGAGGTAAGTTTAACCCCCTATGGTTTTTGGTAAAAGCGTCACTTTTGTTATTCGTGGAGAGAAAGACCAAAAAAAGATACCCTGTAAAATACAATCAATAAATCAGCCACAATGCAGAAAAAAAAAAACATAAATTACAGGGTGAGACTCTAAAACATCCTCAGTGCAAAACATACATAGCCACTCACAAACACACATACACACTAGGGCTGAAACGATTAGTTGAAGTTATCGACAACGTCAACAATAAAAAATTGTTGACAAAACTTTTCTTTGTCAAATAGTTGTTTGATCTCATTTAACGTAACATGAGATCATATTAAACTCTAATGTTGATGCGCGAGAGCAGCACTGCAGTTCACACCTGACTGAGAAGAGGAAGAATTACACAGCTCACAGCCCAGATGCACTCTAAACTTCCAAATAGCTTCAGGTGATGTAGATCGTAAAGTACAAGGGAATTATAAAAACATACCAAATAAGTAAATACAGAAGCACTCTCCTTGTGGAATAAGTGGAGTCGGAGCTCTTTAAAGGAAACACCCCGGTGTTACATCTTAAATGCAGTTATATTTAATGCATTATATTAAAATTATATTAAAAAAGTTATTAAAGTTCAAATAATATGGAACAGGTCATGTTATTAACTACATACTCCGAAACTGGAATTTCTCCATGCGGTCAGCACCTCCTCTATGAGTTGCGCAAATGTCCCAATCTAAGGGGGAGAGACTGAAACTGCACCCGACTGAGGCACACTCTGGCGCTGGGACGCTCATCCCTCGAGCGTGCACACTTAATGCAGCTAGAATATAACGCGATGGCTCGTGACTTATTGATTCATAATAAGCAGCTTTATTAATAAGAGAGAGTTTTTTTTTTGTGAGTTAAAGATGGATTGAAGTGAACAGAATGGTGAGAGGAAAGTCTTCGCCCCATTATACACTGCAGCAATATAGGTTTGATTTGTTTTGGCTTGTTTTCAAATAAATATATCTAAAACTAATTTAAGACAATTTACATTTACTTTAGGAACTATACTGCAGACAAAAAAACAAATATTTGAGAATGTTGAATATAATATTAAAAATACAAATATTTAAAATATCTAAAATGCTTTAAAAAAAGATGCATTCACCTGAGAAGCAGCATATAATATATTTAGACTTGCTTATAGAGAATAGATCTTGAATATAAGTATTTTGTCTTTACTGCACTCTCAGAAGTATAACCAAGTGAAAAAAATACACTTATATGCAAACTACACTTATATTAAAGATACATTCTCTTAAAGCAAGTCTAAATATCTTATATGTTGCTTCTCAAGTAAATGCATTTTGTTTTAAGGATTTTAGACCATTTTAAATGGAAAACAAGACAAAAACACTTGATAACGATATTTTTTTGTGTATTTTTTTGCAGTGAATTTCTTTACTGAATTAAACTTGGTAAGTATTTTTCCCTTTAATTCAGTGAATGTCATTTAGAGGTATTTTTAAAAGATGATTTTGTCGTCTTTATTGTTAGTAAGCATGAATAATCTGTTAAGAGCTAATGATTAATAATCAATAATCGCCGAATAGTCCAATAATCGCTCTAATAATAGTTAGATTAATCTATTATCAAAATAATCATTAGTTACAGCCCTAATACGCGCGCACACGCACACACACACACACACACACACACACACACACACACACACACACATGAACACACACACAGACTTTAAAATGTTAAAATGAATACAAACTTTGTAATCGTTTAAAAATGTATTTACCGGTATTTAAATTTATTGAAATGAAGGCTGAGAGGTCCATTGCCAATTTGTGATGAACTACAGGCATTCTATTTTGAGTATGTACTTTTTAGGCTTGTGTTTAAAACAAGTGAGTGCAAGGAAACAAGTTTAAACTGATCTGAAAAGGTCCATAATATTATATTATAACATAGTATACTCAATTTTAACCCAATGCTCACCTGTTTCTGGCATTTTGTTCTGCTTCTCAAAAGACAAGGTTTAATTAAATCTTCAGAACAAAATCTAAGCACCCATCATTCAGTGCAGGAATAAATCGACTATCAAAATGGAAGGCAATTCGCTCTCCTCTCCCCTCAGTGGACAAGGTCAATTAGAGGAGGACATGGATTGGCAATCAAAACTGACACCAAAGATTGACTATGGTGATTACAGGCATGCTTTAAAGGTTATTAATAATGATTTATAGAATTAATTAAAAGATATGAGAGTGTGATTGAAATACATTAAATAAGTTGGGCATGTGAACAGGCAGAAGCTAGTCGGGAACTTCAAATTACTATGGTGTTTAAGATTTCTAGAAGGGTTTTATTGACATTTTACATGGCATAAACACACTACAGCCTTTAAGTTTGGTGTAAGCAGCTAAATGCTTAAAAGAATATTGCTTTGTATGTGCAAATAGTTCTTCACTGGCTTCACTTTATACTCTTGCATGCATACTGAAGCAATGTGGTTGACATGTTATGATTTTCAACATAGGCTGGATCCTGGATTTCCACCCCAGTTTGTATTTTTAAGACTTAATTGCTTTGATTTTTGAATAGGTGGCAAGCTATGAAGGAACACAGTGAAGTATAATCAGAGACATTTGAATGCATGTGTAAACAACAACAATAACAACAACAACATCAACAACAAAAACAGGATAAATGGTCTGATTTAGAACATATTATTTATCTGTTTAGGCAATTTTTTTTTATTTATATTCAGAATATACTGTTAATATATGCTGTTAACTGGTATCGTTTATTAATTCTGACAAACATAATACTATTTATTTAACATCATTTCAAAATAAGTGCATACCATATTGCATTTATAAAATATATCAAAACAATCAACAGAGAAGTTAACATTAAAAACTTTAAGCCACATTGTCTGGTACAGGAAGCAGGAGTCTAATTATACAGTACATCTCTGATACCATTGTGGTTCCTTAGGGGTTTGCATACTAAAAGTGGCTACGGGGTACAGAGAGAATTTGTTCCACTGTACCATGGACAGACCTGTGCTTTCATGCATGCTGTATTACCCAGCAGACGAGCTGTAGAACCAGATCAGTCACCTGCCCCTGCGTGGTTCATGTCTCAGTGGGTTCAGATCTGGAAATTATACATTTTGCCTAGAGCAAATCTATTCGAGGGGTTCAAACAAAATGTGTGCTTCAGCAGCATGGGAGAGACTCTCTGACCTCCATCAAACAATCCTCTGGTTGCTGTCTTATGCTAAGACCTCATAATGCCTCTCTTCAATTTTGTTGGTCTGTCTCTAATGGGATCAGGGTTATATATTAAGTCTGATGCCCAGTTCTTTTCATCCCCTCCAAACCTCACTAGAGGGATTTGAATTTAGAAAGTGTAATGATACCTCTGGACAGTCCAGCAGGTGTGCTTCTGTGCTCCAGTCAGGGATAGCGTAGCCTTCACTGTTGACAAGAAATGACAGCGAAGGTGATTTGTATTGTGTATGTGGAGCGCAATTTATATGCCTTTCACAAGCTGAGAACTTTGAAGCAAGATCACCTTTTGTCTCATTGGTGTTCAAAGGCAAACTCAGACTGTTTCATTCAGACGTTCATTTGCCAATAAGTTTTGTTGAAAAAGGGCATGCTGTGCTGCCATTGATGGCAAGGTCAAATAGCTGGTTCACACATTGTGTATTTGCTCAGGGGGAACACAGTTGATTGACAAACTGTAAATCTTAATCACTAATGTAAGTGGCAGATGAATTCCCTATTGCCACAGACTATAATAAAGCTACGTTTCTGACCGGTAACCTTTCATAAGTTCTGAAAGCACAGTAGGTGCCCTTCTGTATTGGAAATGTTCTATGCAGTTCCCTCAAAAAATGTCCAATGCACTTCGGAGTTGTATTGATGCAAATGTTGTAAATATCATACATGTTGTAAAATGTCATTTTAAACATTCCGTTAGATTACTCAAGGTCAGTAATTTAATACAAATATTTAGGATTACTTCTTCAGCACTGTAAGATTTTTCACTTGTTTTGACTATAAACATATCTGCCAGTACTGTATGACAAAATGCACACTGTAAAAATACATTCTCTGAAAGATCTTCAAAATATCATATGCAGCGTTGCTTCTAAAACAAGATGAAGCAAATTGGTATTGTTTTAAGGATTTTTACAGAAATAAAAAACAATAACAAATTATCATCGAGAACATAATACTTGCACATGTATTCCATTAATCCCTGACCTTGCTCTTTCTAAATGTTTCAGTCCACCAAAGCCAGTATATTGCAGAGGGAACTCAGTTTGTGTCTTGAACCTGTGCCATTCATTTGAAGGTGAATCAAGCAAAATTGAATGTATATTTTACAATTCTGTTTTCTTTTCTTTTCTGCCAATGATACATTTATTGAGATCAGAAAATATATCCCAAATGAATGGTATATATTTTAGCTCATGCCAGTGCTATAATGCATTTCCATTGGAAAGAAGCATCTATTTATCAGAGTTTAGTGTTTGTCATACATTTAATCTCGATCCAAATGACATGTTCAGTGTCACAACTAATTAGGAGAGCAATAGATATCCTCATTAATAACTGCCGTGACAGGGTAGAAGTGATTTGGCCCATAATCATGCCGGACAGCTCATGGAGTGTGTGGAAATGGAGGAATATAATGTGGGATGGGGGGAAATAGCTGAGAGCATTTTTAAAAACTGGTTACCCATTTTCCCCAGATCCTTCCAGAAACACACAAAATTAAAAGTTTCTTTATTTCCATGGGCAATCCACTATGATAAAAGAAAAGTCCATAGGCACATTGTGCCTCACTACCCATACAACTCTAAACAAAATTAAAAGACCACTGCAAAATGATTGGTTTTTCTGGATTTGCTATTTATAGGTATGTGTTGGAGTAAAAAAAAATGTTTTGGTTTATTCTATAAAGTACTGACAACATTTCTCCCAAATTCCACATTAAAATATTGTCATTCAGAGCATTTATTTGCAGAAAATGACAACTGGTCAAAATAACAGAATAATGCAAATAAAATAAGTTTGTACTAATGTTTTAACATTAGGAGAGTTCAGAAATAAATATTTGGTGGAATAACCCTGATTTCTAATCACAGCTTTCATAGACCTTGGCATGCTCTCCACCAGTCTTTCACATCGCTTTTGGGTGACACTGCCACTCCTGGTACAAATATTCAAGCAGTTCGGCTTCGTTTGATTGCTTGTGACCATCCATCGTCCTCTTGATCACATTCCAGGTTTCAATGGCCACAGCAGTGGTTTATATACTTTTCCTCGTTAAATAAGATTTGGTTCAGGTGATCACCTAATTAGTACCTAATTAAGTAGAATGATGTGAGCTTATGTTGGACTTCAACAGACACTGAAATGGCGTGGCTGCCTTACATGTAGAGATGCTGATTTAAGAAAAATTAAAGTGGAGTGGCCTCTTACGATATACTTTTCCTGAGACATACACACTCAGGTAGACATTGGGTGGGCATATACATTATGCATATGCATACCTGTACATAATGTTATCATGCTTATTTTTTTCATAAAAAAAAAGTTCTGGCATAAAGTAAGTGTGTGGATAGTAGGGCTGGGTATCGAGTTCAATACATTTTAGGCACCGACCAAATTGCCTCTAAACAATCGAGTATTAAAAAAAGTATTGTCGTTCGGTACCATATTTCGATACCTAAGGGGTTAATCTCGTCAATGTCAATGATAAGCATGTAGCATGCTAGATGTGCCCAAATCCAAGTGCCAGTGATTGGCTATGTTTAGACATCAAGGAAAAACACTAGTTTACGCCAGTTACGCCCAGAGACACGGCTCACATGAGGCTGTAGTGTGTATGCGTCACAACCCCTTAGATGTAAAAGATGTGGAAAAGATCAAAAGTGTGGCTACATTTCACCAGGCTTGATGCCAACAGCACGTGATGCAATATTTGTGACAAGATAATTGCTGCCAAGACCGGCAACACAACAAATCTGATTAAGCACTTGACAGTGCACGGAATTAACTTAAGAGCAGAAAGTTGCTCCGTCTTCGACTGCAAGAAGACCGAGCAGGTGCAGTCATCCTCTCAGCATCCTCTTGCCACAGAGCTTCCTTGAACATGCCCACCACAAGTCTTTCTCCAAAACTACTGATTAAGGTTAACGTTTAGCAAACAAACCAAAAAACTAAATCAGCTAACTTGTAGTGGTACATGCTTGTGTACTTGTTAAATTAACGTTTCTGTTCGCGGTGACATAGTCCTATAAACTGGTACCTATGTAACGTTAGATATTGTTTGAATGTATGGCTACAGATAGCTAGCTAAATTGATGCTAAAAATGCTTTAAGGTTGACAGTAACTGATCACGTTTAACATACATTAAACTAGTTATCTTGTTAAACCGTACTTATCCTTAGGGTTGGCTGAATTAACAGTTTAGCTTTCTTGTTTTTGTTTTTTTTCTCTTCACAATGTTATAGCCTCTGCCCCTGTCGACCCTGGCATGTGGAGATCAGAAGACTCAGGAGTCTTTTAGTCTGTAAAAAAAGTTAACAAAATGAAAAACATTTTAGGTAATGTTTGTAAAATTGGTGTTGAAAAAAGTATTGTTTAGGAACCAGTATCGAAGTCAAGGTATCGATATCGACATTTTCTGAACGAGACCCATCCCTAGTGGATTGTGGATACACTGACAATATAAAATGACAATGAGGGAATGTAACCCCTCTGAAATCATATTAGTTTAACCTTATAGCTTGATGGACTATGTTTCCTTTGTGAAATAAGGCAGCCGTTCTTGGCTCTTTAAAAAATGTCCAATATCGGTTGCAACTCCATGGAGAGGCTTGTACATCTTTGCTAAATGAGGACTAGCCTTTTCGTGAATTAACACTTGCTAAAGAGGTCAGAAAACAAGGAGACTCGATGGCATCCCCATAGCCCAGATGCATGCATATTTATGAGGAATGAGAAACACAGGAACATGGAGTCCTTCAATTTCTCATTGACCTCCTTAAAATGAGGAGTGCATTTATGCTCTTTGTTAAGTTTTTTAGTATTTTTTATTTTTTTTATCTGTGCTGTTTGTGTTATATCACATTCTCTACCTTGATGGACTTCAGCAGATATAATTCTTATTATGCATTTTTCAAAATAATGTTTCTTCAATGGTTCTTTGCAACAACTTATAGATCAAAGATCCCTCTTCTTATCAAATACCATTTTCCACAGTGTAAGGTTCTTTAGTTGCTATATGTTCCTTTTGATAAAAATATTGTACATTAGGTTCAGAGTATTGGTTCTAGGCAACATCTGTTCACTGAGAAAAAGTGCACAAGTACGCAATGTTCCCCTATGAACTTTTAAATGATTTCCTATGGGATCAGGCAGTAAAATGCTTTTGAAACCTTTGCTTTTGAAAATGTAGTGCTTAGAGGAGGTTTGTGAATCCCTTTAGTGCTACATTAATTTGCCATAAAAATCATGCTAATCTTCGTCTGACTTAATTGTGCAGCATACAGACTGGCTTATTACTGATATAAAACAATATTTTCAGTCCTATATTGAAGATATTAAAATAATATTCTTGGTTCAATACAAATTAAGCTTAATCAACAGCATTTGTTGCATATTGTGTGACATTTTGTTTTTCTTTAAAACATATTCAAGTTTAAAGTAAGGCACTTGCAATGTAAGTGAATAGGGCTACTTCCTGAAGTTTTTAAAGGGCAAAAATGTGAAGCCTATAATTTTATAAAAACACTGACATTAATACTTCTGTTAAAACTTGTGTAGTATTTGAGCTTAAAAACATTTTAACCATAGTTTTTACGGTTGTTGCCATGATGATTTAACATACCCTAAATTCCTAAAACAAGTTGTAAAAAATTGGATATAACAACACAGAACAGGTTAGTTAGTTAAAAATCACATCAACGTGCATATGTTTTGTGGCTATACTTCTGAAAGAGAGAGTATTTTATCATTGATGGATTGGCCCACATTCACTTTTTTGGAAAAAAGAAAAACGTGGAAGTTCAAATAGATTTTTGTTGTAATCAACATTATGCCACAAAGGCTGACGAGTAACTTCACAATTTTCAAAAAATAAAAAATAGATTGTCAAAATCATGTTAGTAGTTATTTATCTACATAGGTATTGCTCAAAATAATAATCATTAAAAAAAAAAAATATTTGTCTCCTTACACAGTTCGAATGTTGACGTAATCAAACTAAAGCAATTCAAATCTGCTTCTGTGCGGCACAGAGAGAGACTGGCTCTGTGTTCCAAATGGGATAAATCATCCTCCGAAGGGCACTTTAAGGGGAGAACAATCATGCTGTAAGATCGCTTTGCATAGAATTTCTAATATGAATTACTTAAGGGAGTTCCAAATTACCTTTATTATTGAGCACCACACCTTTCAGCCCTCCAAAGCTCTCACAGTGGGTGATAAAGTTTGCCGGGGGCGAAATGGACCAAGTTCAGAAAGAAACCTCGACTAATTCTTGAAATTCTTCCAAATATTGGCCGGGGGGCAATGATAGGGAGAACTGCAACTGGTTGCGAGGTTAGACAAAGAGTTAGACCCTGTCATATATATATATATATATATATATATATATATATATATATATATATATATATATATATATATATATGAGCCTGTGTGCTTATTTTGTTGTTTTTAAATAATATTTTTAAGTTACAACAGTTGGTGTGGAGTAGTTAAAAACTTTAAGTCACATGTGGACTGATAACTCAGGGGCTGTTCACTGGCTTGAACTGATACTGCCTTTTCCTGCAAATCGCGGAGTCGAGACCAGCTTTACTTATCTTATTGTCTGTATGGATACATGTAGAAAGTAAACTACTTCTATCAGGAAGACTCGCAGACTTGAGTGAATTTGAAGATTACATTTATTTGATGAATATAAAACAGAAAAGTAATGTCTCTCTTTGCCGTAGGCCCCGTCTGGCGGTCCGAAGTTGTAGTACTCGGAACTGTCATATCCTGCCGAAAAGGGGTGAGGAGCCTACCCCCAAAAGAGAGAGAATGTAGAATACTACCCCCAGAAGAGATGGTCCGATCAGGTACGAGCCAGGTCTTGTATTCATTCTGGAGAAAAGGGGAGAGAAAAGAGATGTGAACACCTAGATTTGACATGCGATTGGCAATATCTCTGGCATGGTTGTGCAATACCTTTGCAATTTAAAAAAGCTGTGCAATAGGGAAAGCCGCATTTTGTATTTTTTTTGTTCTTTTTTTCTCCTTTCTCCTTGAGTTTAATTTTGTCCTTGTGCGTCGAGGGCTCCTGGTTGTGTAGAATCTTTGCCAAAGACAAACAACGTGGTATGCGGCCCTACGTTAGACCGCCGTTGCTGTGCGCAGTGTCTTTGTTGAAAGATAAACAACATTTGATTATGAAAACCCTCCGACGAGGGAAAAGTTGTTTGAGGTATCTTTGCCGAATGGTGAACAACATGCATATATACCAATAAGATTATGGAGACGTTGTGTGCAATCCCTTCGTTTAAATAAAACAACATTTGATATGAAAACCCTCCGATGAGGGAAAATTTGTTTGATGGTTATCTTTGCCGAAAGTTGAACAACGTGCGTAGAGCCGTACGATAATACGACGTAGCTTGCAATACACTTCGTAGAAAGATATTCCATGAGGCTCAAGCCCTCGAGCGAGGGCGGCCGTTGTTTAATGGTCATCTTTGCCAAGGTGAACAGCATATATAAAGCCATACGATAATGGCGATGTTGTCATGCAATACCTTGTTGAAAGATATCCCGTTATAGTGTGAGCTTTCCAGCGAGGGCGGCTGGCTTGTGCAATACCTATGCAAAGGAACCATGCTTGAGAGTATGGAAGCCCTGGCAAGGGAGGCAGACATAGTTATGCGCTATCCTTGCAAACATTGGGTGTGCTTGAATTGAATCGGATGTGCTGGGAGAGAACCACCAACCACCACCAGATATGCACGTGAAATTATGGCTGATGGAGAGTTGAGCTTTGATGATTTGGGTTAGGTTGACCAGCGGCCGAGTATCTTCATTGTGGATTCCAGTATACCTCAAAGGGTGCCAGTAGAAGCTGGACTGGGGAACTCCTGCGAAACGATGGAGGGAGTCAGAGATTACATTAAAAACCCAGGAACGTGTCTGGCTGGGATAATGAAGTTGCAGGAAATGCTCTGCCATATCAGACGTCTCATAAGGGACATGATGGTTCGAGGAGGACCAGCCTTTATTGATTATAGTGACGACTGCGGAATTGTCACATAACTACGATGCATTTGCGTGTCGGAAGGGAACCCATATGACGCTGGCCGTGACGATGGGTGTGGAATAATAAAGGCCTCTTTTAAACTTCTCTTGTAGCTTGCTGTGTCATCACAAAATGCGGCTGCAGCTTTTCTGGGAATGTATTTCCTATTTCTGTACTCAAACATACAGTATATGTTACCCCATATAGGGTAAAGAACTATTTCATTGGATGGTATAGTGGAATGTTGTTTTGCTGGACCATTTAATGAAGTCCTGTACAAATAAACATGGAAGGATTTGATAGCTTGGGTCTCCATGTCATTTCTTTCTTCCCTCAGCTGAGCCGCATCGAGACGGGCCTGATAGGGACTGGAGATTGTGTTATGAGACCCAAACTGACCAGAGAATGACGTGCAAATAGACCTGATCCTGTCGTATTTCTTTAGGCAGGGAAGCTTGCATGTTTAGAGAATAGAGCATGATGCCTAGAAATTCGAGAGGCGTGGCCCGCTGTTGTTGTTGTTGTTTTTTTCTTCTTCCTTGAGTTTTTCTTCTTCCTGAACAGTGAGAAGAATAATGTCTCAGCTTCATAAGAGTTTTGTTGTTGGCTGTGTAAAGTATGGCAGGGGATCAGTGGACTCATCGATTCTGAATTCAAAGAACCCCTTGTAAGATCACTGAAATGGCGCCCGCTAGTCTGGGGAATACAATGAACTATTGACAGAGAATCCTCGTGCCTGCTAAACCCCCCCTTTCCCATGTGACTCGCCTCACACCCTCGTGCTGTACCATGTGAGAAAAGGCATGTGAAAAGTTGACAAAAAGTTGTGTCTTTCATGTAAAACCCAGAAATGCTTATTTTGAAAGAAATATGTTTATCCCCTGTACTTGTGTAGATCTGATGTGATATCAAACTCGTTAGAATTGTTTCGTTGTGTAGTTTAAACTCTGAGGCCTTATATTTAATAGCCTAAGAGTGTATATCCACTTTTAAGTGTACCAAATACAGGTTTCTTGGTATCAAATTAAACCTTACGACGTGCCCTAGCTGAATATAAATATAAGGTACATTAGAAAGGTATTCTGCTATGTTTTACCATCTTTTGAGTTATTCAAGCAAAAGCCGGACCCGGTCATAAATCAGGCAAACGACATGCAAATGAGCCTTGACGGGACAAAGGAATCATCTCGCGCCCAAAATGGAGGAATCTCATTGGGTCAGTCCTCCCAAGGGAGGTGTGACCTCCCTATCTTTAAAAGTCATGTCCGGCATTCAAACTCTCTCTTCTTACCTCTCTTACACTTCTGCTGCTCTTCCCCTTGGACTCTCCCGGATCTCTTCTGCTGAACATTTCAACTCTTTTGCATCTTCGCTTCCCCGGCATCTCTTCTCTTCTGCACTCTTCCCCCGTTCTTCTGGACCTCTTCGGAACAACACTTCAACTCTCTCTCTCCCTCACCCCGGACTCCCCTGAACACTCTCCAAAAGTTACTCATAAGACGCTTCGAACTTTCCGCGAACCATCCACGATCGGGAAACACAGACAGAAAGCCCATCTCAAGGACGCCACGAGGACATGACATACACGCAGTCTTGCTCAGCTACACAAAGGCCCATTGTGCAAGTATTATTTCATTGAAATTCAAATGCGTTACAGTGTGTAACTTCCGTGCTGGCTCTGAAAGGTTAACTGTGGAAATAAGTTTGCTATACCTCTAATTCTTTACTTTCCCTTACTGTGTTTATTTTGTTTCATTTATGTTTATTCTATGTTAAATGTTTGTTTGTTAAGTGTAGTGATATATCCTAGTTCCTTGTATTAAACCCAATTATACGCTTGATTGTCTGTGTTTGTTGGTCATAAAACAAAGCCTCTTTAATGTGCGATCTAAAGCTACGAGCTGATATTATCAAAGTAAGTTAACGTGCTTTGATGAGTAAGCTTATAACTAAGAATAAACCTTCTTGAGAATTGATCAAGAGTATTTAGCAAAGTGGTTCGCTGGACGAACTGGTTGGTTGCGATAGCCTACGGGTCAATTCCATTAACTCTTTCCCCGCCAAACACGGAATTTTCCGTGTTTTATAAAAAAACGCTTCCCCGCCAAACACGGAATTTTCCGGGTTTCCGTGTTTTAGGTGTTATACGGTAAGGAAGACCCCTGCGCATGTTTTGAAAGAGTACGCAACTCTTTGATCAAAGAAACAGACTGCGATCGTCTCAAACATGAAGAAGTGGAGTATTGAGAAGCTCAAAATATCAGACTTAAACATGCCTTTTTATCAGCTTTTTGTCTGAAATGTTGTTTTTTGATAAAACCGACCTCTGTTCAAGTCGCAATAAATAAGAACAAATGAAGATAAAATAAAATCGCCTAAAAGCAGAGGCTCAGATCTTTATTGTGATATATAGCATCTTCATATATTCATGGAAGAAAATATTCTGCGGGCCATTAAAGTTTAGCGAAAATCATCAAAAACCCTGGCGGTGGCTGGCAACTTTTTTTTAAAAACGCTGGCGGGGAATGAGTTAAGGTGTTATTAAAATTAATATAGCCTGTCTGCATATAATGTATATTCCTAATTAATTATAATTCGTTGTGTTTAATTATCTATATATGTTTGAAGCAGACTCTTGGACTATATAAGCCCTTTTTGGGGCGTTTTTGTATGTATTGTTATCTAGTTCAAACCGTATGATTAATCATTGATTACGATCATTTAAAATTAATTGATTGAGAACGTGGAAGTACGTATAGAGTAAGAAAACGCAGCGTTTTATGGATCGGCATTAATGCGCCCTTGGAGGCGCTCAGGGAACATAACTCGAAATGTTGTACCGAACGAAATAAGTTATTTATTTCACCAAGGACCCTTTCACAAGGCTTTGGTGAAGGCGATATTAACCTGTTGATACGGATTTGTTCGCACTCGGTAGGTGACGTCACTCTGCTTACATTTAATATATAATTTGCCGTCTATGTATGTAATTATTGTTAACACATTATACATCTTTTCAAAGGTCTAAGGGTTCAACATTGATATCCGATCTCTGTTGCATGATAGCAATCCTACAGAAACAGCCATTTGTTTAGTTGTGCCAGGAGTACGAATGAAAACATGCAATATCAAAACGGGACTTCATACCTTTATTATGAAATCACGATCGCCAGATGAATCCAATTCGCCACTGTCATGATCCCCTGTTGTCTGCCCCGTGTTTCACTTGTCATAGACTACACTTCCCATAATTCCCTGCCCTCATTACTGCCTATGCACTTCATTGTTCTCACCTGTGGTTAATTTGCTCATCATTATTCCTCTGTCTTTAAACCCTGTTTGTTTGATCAGTCTTCGTCGGTCGTTGTATGTTCATATGTCAATGTCTTGGATATTCTGTTCTGTGTTCCTGCCTGAGCCCGTCGTGGATGTTTTCCCTTGTTTATATCTTTTGTTTCCCATTGTGGATGTTTTGTTTGTTCACTGTATTGTTTTATTCTGAGTTACCCTGTTCACCGTTTGTTTCATTCATTAAAGAAGCCGCATCTAGATCCCCACTCCTCGTCTGCCATCGTCTGATTCGTAACAGAACGACCGACCAATAATGGATCTAGCGGTTCTTCAAGCGAACTGTCAACTGCTCAGCTTAATGCAAGAGGACCGTCCTGTGGAAGACCACATCCGCGACTTCCTCGAGCTGGCGAGTGTCACAGACTTCCCAGACTCCTCCCTGGTGGTTTTCTTTCGGGCCAACCTAAACAGTTCGCTCAAGGAACGGCTCGTCGTCCATGGCTCGTCCCTTCACGCCTTCCCCACCTGCCAGCGAGCCAACCCCCACGCCTGCCTTGGTCAACGAGCCAGCACTGCCAGCTTCATCCACCCGGAGGAGGAGAGGAAAAGCTTCCGCTCCCCAGTTCACGCCTGCCACTGTCAGTGAGCCAGTGCCTGTAGCCTCGAACGTCAGTGAGCCAGTGCTTGTAGCCTCGAACGTCAGTGAACCAGCGCCTGTAGCCTCGACCGTCCCAGAGCCAGCGCCTGTAGCCTCGACCATCCCAGAGCCAGCGCCAGTAGCCTCGACCGTCCAGAGCCAGCGCCAGTAGCCTCGACCATCCCAGAGCCAGCGCCAGTAGCCTTGACCGTCCCAGAGCCAGCGCCTGTAACCATGACCATCCCAGAGTCAGCGCATCCCGAGCCTCCCAGGGCTCCGCCTCTCGAGCCTCCCATGGCCCCGCCTCCCGAGCCTCCCACGACTCCGCCTCTCGAGCCTACCCAGGCTCCGCCTCCCTCGGCTCCGTCTCCAGAGCCTCCCATGGCTCCGCCTTCCATGGATCCGTCTCCTAAGCCACCCTCAGCTCCGCCTCCTGAGTCTTCTACGATGTCACCTCCTGAGCCTGCCAGGGCTCCGCCTCTCGAGCCTTCCAGGGCTCCACCTCTCAAGCCATCCAGTGCTCCGCCTCTCGAGCCTTCCAGGGCTCCACCCCTGCGAGTCTTCCACGGCTTCAATCCCGGAGCCTCCCTCGGCTCCGCCTCCAGAGCCTTCTACGCCACCGCCTCCCTCGGCTCTGCCTCCCGAACCTCCTTCGGCTCCGCCTCCTGAGCCTCCCATGGCTCCGCCTCCCTCGGCTCCACCTCCTGAGCCTTCTAAGATGTCGACTCCCAGGCCTCCAGACCCTGTCCTTGCCCTGTGGCCAGCTCCAAGGCCTCCTGAACCAGTCCCTATCCTGAGGCCGCCTCCCAGGCCTCCTGACCCAGTCCCTGTCCTGTGGACACCTCCCAGGCCTCCTGAACCTGTCCTTGCCCTGTGGCCAGCTCCAAGGCCACCTGACCCAGTCCCCGTCTTGTGTCCCCCGTGGACTGCCTGCTTGCCCTCTGTGCCTCTGTGGACTGCCTGTCTGCCCTTTATTCCCCCCTTGGACTGCCTGTCTGCCCCTTGTGGCCCCCGTGGACTGCCTGTCTGCCCCTTTGTGCCCCTTGGACTGTCTCTTTGCCCCTTGTGTATTTTGTTTTTTTTTTGGTTTTTGTGGGGTTTTTTCATTTGTAATTTTTTTAGGATCATCTGGAATCCGCTCCTTAGAGGGGGGGGGTTATGTCACGATCCCATGTTGTCTGCCCCGTGTTTCACTTGTCATAAACTACACTTCCCATAATTCCCTGCCCTCATCACTGCCTATGCACTTCATTGTTCTCACCTGTGGTTAATTTGATCATCATTATCCCTCTGTCTTTAAACCCTGGTTGTTTGATCAGTCTTAGTCGGTCGTTGTATGTTCATATGTCAATTTCTTGGATATTCTGTTCTGTGTTCCTGCCTGAGCCCGTCGTGGATGTTTTCCCTTGTTTATATCTTTTGTTTCCCATTGTGGATGTTTTGTTTGTTCATTGTATTGTTTTATTCTGAGTTACCCTGTTCACTGTTTGTTTCATTCATTAAAGAAGCCGTATCTAGATCCCCACTCCTCGTCTGCCCTCGTCTGATTCGTAACAGCCACCCTAGGGTCAATTGTCCATAACAAGGGTTCATTCTATAACATTCAATAGCACTTTTGTCCATAAAAATTATAAATCTGAGAAATATTGATATGTTCTCCATTGTTTACATGAGATCTCGCCTGAAAGAATTACCCTTCATCATCGTTCTTCAACAAACTATGCGATCTGAGCAGCATTCATGTTGTAAAACTGTATATTATCTTATATATTAGAGTCTTCTAAACAAAACGAGCCCATCTTCAAAGTCTATTTTAAAAAATGGGGCATAGTTTTATTCATAAATGCCAAGCAGTGCGGTCAGATTTTGTGTTGTCTTGAAACACGGAGCCTTAATTTTACTCGCTTCCATTGATTTTACAACATGTTTCATCTTCAAATTTGAAATATAACTTCTTTAGACTTGTGGCTTTGAGAACATTGTATTTCTGGGTTGTCTTGGCACTTTTATTATTGTTTCTTTTATTTATATATAAAAACCTGTTCAGCACAAAATATTTCCATTACTATAAACTTCATAGTTCTCTAACTTTAAAAAATAACAACATATATTAATTCTGAAACTTGGGAAATAAATCCCAAAGTGTTTTATTTCAAAAGATACTACAACTGTGTCCATACTCCAAAGGGTCCAGTAAATACAACCATTTAAGTTCAGGTATGTCATTTTCATGGTTTGTGCTCAAAAAGGGAGCGCACATCAACGGGTTAAACTGTGATGCCATGCTCCCTCGGAATGCCCACATCATGGGCTCGGTCTTTCCAAGGGAGTAGGGCATGGGGATGATAAATTGTATTGGAAAGTACCCATTGCGTGATTTGGGCAAAGGCGACCAGTAAAACGGGGATATCTTACTGAATGGAGTAATGGGACCCTGTACAATAATCACTGTATGTGATGATATGCCTGAATAATTATCTTAATTCCCGATGGGGAATGCTTGGGCATGCAGCACGGTGAATGACATGTGAATGAACCTTGATCGAGTTGCCCTCATGAGATTGCGCGATTGCCTGCCATTACTATGAGAGTGAATGCACTGCTGACATGAAATATTGGCTTTTGATATTGATACGGATGCGTTATGATGAACAGACATCATTGCAATGGAAGGCCTAGACTAAATCTGAATGCATTTGATGGATATGATAATAACTTATAAGCTTATTTCTGGTGGAACTGCTGCCTGAGCCAATGATTTTGACGGACTTCTCGTGGAGCGCGCTCCCGCGCCGGGTTGTGCAATCCAATTGAGGATGCGGTGGCTCGATTGAGAGAGATCTCCTAAATTAATGAGATATGATGAAGATCCGTGTTTGCTGGTTGTTTACTCCCCATGGGTTTGATGTGGGCAGAAGTCGAGATGAAGTTATGACATCATTGTAAAGGGAAGGCAGGCTTCCAGAGATGTTCTGTGCACTGGTTCTCCTGTGGCCTGGAGAGGTTGAAACATGTCTATTTGCCGCATTAGCACACTGAAACAGCAATGTGATAGATTGTGTGCAGACTTATAAAGCAATGGCTTACATGTGATAGGCTGGTAATTACCCAGCTAATGGTGCGATGATGTACAGCTGCTAGTCTTCCCGCTAGATCTACGCTGCGCTTACATATCCAGCAGCCTCACAAAAAAACATTTTGCGCTGTGGCTGTTACTGACACTGTGTCCTGTAAGATTATCATTGGTCATTTGTTATTATTATACTATGTATATTGTTTAAGTGGTATTTAACTGTGTGGAGCGGAGGGGGGGCGCGGCCGATCAGAATATCGCGCGCCCGGTCCCCAATCGGCCTGATGAGGCGCGCGAGGGATAAAGGCGGCCGGTGACGATGGTTCGAGAGAGAGAGAGAATTATGGGCATGTCCGTCGTGTGTGTTTGTTTATGTGTTTTGGTTTAAGTTTTCATTAAATTATCATTTATATTGACAAGCCGGTTCTCGCCTCCTCCTTGCCCATCCTTGAGCTATTTTACATTGGTGCCGAAAGCCGGGAAGGAGGAGGGATGCCCGTCGCAGAGTCCTCGACACTGCCGTCCACCCTGGGGAGCGCCGCTGCCATCTTCCGGGTGACGGAGTAGCCCGACCGCCCGGATGCGGGGAACGGCCGTCGTCCGCGGGGCAAATGGGGACTGGATAACCCGACTGCCTGGAGCGAGGGAGCCGCTGCCGGGGGCGGAGGAGTGCCCTGCCGTCCCCCGAGACGCGGAGGGGCCGTCCACGAGGGGAGGAGGGAATAATCTCTCCGACCGCCCGGAGCGGTAGAGCCGCTGCCAGGGGCGGAGGAGTGTCCCCATTTGCCGCCAGAAAAGCGGAGGCGCGTTCTGCCCGCTGGGGGTCGAATGTGTCACTGGTTTGCCCGGGGTTGGAGCGGCTGTCGTCCGCCTGAGTGTGGAGGAGTGTTCGAGGACCACGCGACGGTACATCGGAGAACCGGTGAGTGAGTTTTTCTCTCTCTCCTCTCTCTCCCTTTCGCACCGTGTTGGCCTTTTCCTCGCCTATTTTGTTGTTTGTTTTTTTCTCCCTCCTCTCCTCCCAGGGTGAGGAAGGCGGGGATGACCACGCGGGACGCAAGATACACCCCGCCCCAGGGATAGGGGGTGTACGTCATGCCGGTGGCACCCGGCCTGAGATAACGGCGGGAGGAGTGTGGAGCGGAGGGGGGGCGCGGCCGATCAGAATATCGCGCGCCCGGTCCCCAATCGGCCTGATGAGGCGCGCGAGGGATAAAGGCGGCCGGTGACGATGGTTCGAGAGAGAGAGAATTATGGGCATGTCCGTCGTGTGTGTTTGTTTATGTGTTTTGGTTTAAGTTTTCATTAAATTATCATTTATATTGACAAGCCGGTTCTCGCCTCCTCCTTGCCCATCCTTGAGCTATTTTACAAACTGATTTTTGACAATTGTGTTTTAAAGGTAAAATCATTGGAAATACAGTCACATAGGTGCGGAAGGCAGCGTTCATGATTACATGATAAAGTTTATTATTCAACTTAATAACATTATAGAGTAGCCTACAATAGCAATATTGTGGAACATTATTTATTTTAGTCACATTAGTGTACAAACGCTGCAGCAGAGCGAACCGAGACAATGTGCCCCATGACGCGTGTAAATGACGAACATGACGTCTGAGTAAGATTGTTCTCCATGCAATCCAAACGCCAGCCCCAGAACATCCAAATGTTCTACAGTTGCTGGTGTGTTTTTTGTTTTATTTTTATCACACCTGCAGCCACTGTGATAGTGGGGTTCCCTGTACGTCATTCTCTGGTGTTACGGTGTAACTGGGGATGAGTTCTGAATAAACTTCCTACATAATGTTGGCATCTTTGTACAGATGAAAATAAGAGGTATAATTAGTTCAAATGGTAGAATGACGCAAACAAAATTATTTTATTTTATTTACAGAGGCAGGGGATACAAACTGTTTAAAAACAATATGATCAGTGCAATTTAACACAGCGTTATAATATGAGCTATTAGGCGGCAATAACAGTAGTAAGTGCCTTTTTATATTCAAATTAGGTTTTTTTATTCCGTGTGAAATGGTACATATTACCATACAAAGTTAATGATATGTTTACTTGTGCTTCAAATTCACAGTATGATGGTCTTGTCAGATTATGACTCCGTATGAAATCTGCCTCATAAGTGTTTCTACCAACGTAACAATCATTAAGTTGGAGGTGGTAAAGGCAAGTTAAGCTTGTTTTGCCAACTGCAAAGAGAAAGAAGAACAAAAATAAACGTAAAAACATCACAACATTTATTTTCTGGCTAAAGGTTGCAATGGAGACGCATGATTAAGACTGCAGCATTCAGCATTAACAAGGACATCCATGCATTGGAGAGTTATTTGTTTGCATTTATATATAATTAAAGAGAATTATAATTTGTGATTATTTTTATACATGTGCACTGACGTTATGAGCAAGCATCATTAGACCGCATATTCAAACAATTCTGACATCCAAAAAATTTTAAGTCTCTAAACCTGAGCTCAGGAGAATATAATATAATATGACAAAATGGTATAAATATAATTTAATGAATTCACAAAAATCTAGAGCTCTGACAAACTTGCCTCTATCTTGCTGTACATTTTCCCACTCATTATTTTCACATGCAATTGAGCTTGTGATTTGACACAAAATGTTTGTGAGAAGTTTGCAGCTCTTAACTGGTAGTAGTGAACCTGCAGCAAACCTTTGGCAGCAATGAAGAGTTTGCCACAAAGAGGTAATTTTGTGGCAAATTTGACAGAGCTCTTGATTTTTGTAAGGGTGGCCATCCAAAACCACAAGAAGTCTTATGCAAACCCTACCATAAAGGATATGCAAGTATCTTTTATTTGGCAGATATTTGTCAGTGTTCATGAATACAAATCTTTGTATTCATGAGCAGTATCAACAGTTTCACGTCTTTGCCAGACAGACAGCTACGGCTGTATTTATAAATTTTTTTACATGTTAAAATCATCCTCTATAAACCAAAGTTAGTGCACCTGGGTCCTAAAACGACACGTTTTCCACAAAGTCTATGGTGACAGGCCAGGGTGCACACAGACCAGACAAATGAAGCCTGTCAACTTTCCTCCCACAAAGATCAGGAGCTCTTCCTCTTGATGCCTAGATGGGCAGCTGGACGGCCCATTGTGTTTTCGATCTTTCCTTTCATGATGACCCCGCCCCTGAGACCATCCATCTTTTGAACTACATTGGGGTACGGCATTTGATAGCAGGGAGAGGCCACTGCCCAGGAGCATCAGAGGTGTTTCTTGGTAGAGCAGAATAAATAAATGAAACTGCCATAGTGCCACAAAGCATGCAATTCTAGCCTGCCCATTCACTGTTTAATAACACTGGGTGATTGATTCCATTTAGATAAAGGACTGGTCTGTCTGGTGGCAGTTTATCCATGCCTACTTTTTTCCTATTTTGTTAAGACATCAAAGAGAGAGAAAAAAAGAAAGTGTATGGTGACATTAGGAGTCACTGATGATGGTTGCAAGCTCATGTTTTGAGAACTAGAATGCAGCCAAATATATGCACTGTGAATATCTATACGAATTGTGGTTCAAAATTTGGCATTCAAGGTGCACCTTGCACTCATCTCACACTGCAGTGCTTTGACATAGTGGCCCTGTTAACACCTAGTATTATGATCCATCGTGGGTGATTCGATCACAAGTGGTCAAGCAAGACCTATCGTCATTTAAAACTCACTCAAATGCATCTCCTGTGTCCACTTGTGTTCAGATTTCAAGAGAATGGTCTCAAATTTATGACTGTATCCCTCAGTACAGCAGCGTGAAAAGGACTAAAGCTGGTTCGCTGTTTCTCCTCATTATACTTTCATAATCTAAGCCATGTACTCAGTACAAAGTTTCGGGGGTGACAACTGCATTTAAATGCAGGAGTGAATTCCCATACATTTTAATTCCATGTGTACATGGAAAACAGATGTTACTCCTGCAATTGTGATAACTGACAATTGATAACCATAGCAATGCTGTGTCGTTTCTTTAAAAAAAAAAAAATAAATAAATAAAAATTACACCAGTTTAAACAGTTTTGTGTACACACTTTTTGAGCATATGAATGAGGCAGTTGGAGGCATGGCCTCAGCGTCTCTTTCTCTCTCTCCCCTGTTTGGAGCACTGTCTTTTTGAGCATAGAGCTTATCCAACAGAGATGAATTACCCTCTGAATATGGAGCTCCGTGAGCTTGCAGGCGTTTTGGATTTTGGCTCTGTTCTTGAGAAGATGGAGTGGGTACGGACACTAGAATCTTTCTCGTGTATCCATGGAAACAGACCCGCTTTCTAATATCTGGTGTTCCACGGGGACAGGTGTGTCACTGCAAAGTAATAACAATAGATGCCTCCTCCGTGGGGTGGGCGATGTGTATGAAGGCCGTCCAGCTTATGGAGTTTGGACAGGCCAGCGGCAAAAGTGGCATATAAACTGCCTGGAAATATTTGTGGTGATGTTGGCATTTAAATATTTCTTATGAAGATTCGAGACATACCGGTCTTTATCTGGTCGGACTATATAAAGGTGATATCTAGCTTCAACCATCAGGGAAGAGTGCTCTCTCATGCTATGCTAACGCTGGCACATTGCATTCTTCTATGTGCACAGGACAATGTACTGTATCTACAAGCCATACATGCCCAGGGTCACTTGAATTCGGGGGGGGTCTCTTGTCCAGACAGGGTTTGATACCTGGAAAATGGACATCAAATCCTCATATTGTGAAACAGATCTGGATGAGGTTCAGCAGAGAGGACGTGGACCACTTCACATTGAGCGAGACGTCACTCTGTCCACGGTGGTTTGGGAGGATCGAGTTAAGCTCCTGTTGATGCACAAGGAGAACGAAGGCTATCCCATCTGGTCCGAACTGACAGAAGGACTACTTTGGCACAAGTCACAGACAATTTTAATGATGGTTATAGGAGGAATGTGTCATAACACACAGTGCATCGCACCTTTGCGTATGGGGCTGCTTAGCTGCAGACTTATGATGAACCCTATCCACCATCAACAACATCTACAATGGCCGTGTGTCAGAACTGAACCTAGGAGCAGTGGAAGAAAGTCGCCTGGTTTGATGAGTAACATTTTCTTTTACATCATGTGAATAGCCATACATATGTGCACCGTTTACCTGGGGAAGTGATGGCACCAGGACGAAATGTGGGAAGATGACAAGTCGGTGGATGGAGCATAATGCTCTGGGCAATGTAACCCTGGGTCTAGAAATTTATGTGGAAGTCAATTTGATATGTGCCACCTACTTCAACATCGTTGCAGACCAGATACACCATTTCACGACAATGGTATTCCCTGATGGCAGTGGCCTCTTTCAGCAGGATTATGTGCTCTGCCACACTGCACACATTGTTCTGGAATGGTCTGAGGGAAATTATGAAGAGTTCAAGGTGTTGCCCTGGCCTCAAAATTCCCCAGATCTCAATACAATTAAGCATCTGTGGGATGCACTGGACGTGCTGTATTCTGGCTCATTCTACAAGTAGCGTGGTATCCTCATGGTTTTTGGCAGATGTGCATCCTTGGAGGACATTTGAATGGCAGCAGGATGGTCCTCTTTGCATATATTTGATAGATTGTTTAATCTGGATGAGGGTTTGACTCCTGCTTCACAGGTTCTCTCTGTTGGAAGAGGAGTAAAATCATAGTTTTTTTTTTATGTTTAAGCTTGCTTGTGGACAGCTGTATGCTTGCCACATGGGCTAAAACAATTAGCAGCTACTGTTTGCATGGTTTGATGGTATATCGTTCCCATAGTGTCATCAATCATATATGCTGCATTGCTGGCAATACTTTCTGGTAGCTGCATAGGCTTGTGCCTCTTGCAGAAAATCTGGGGGATGGCACTATGGATTGATGCTTTTAAGGAGCACATGATACAGCACAATTGGGGGGTTGTTAAAGCGCCATCAGCCAATTAATTGCCTTGAATGTATAAGGGCTTCAAACCATGTGACCATTAATGTGTTCCCATTGCATCATCACGCAGCGTCACGTAACATTTCAGAGAGCCGAGATTACGTATTTAACCGAGACGTTGTCTGTTGTCTACAGAGTCACCATGTTTTGTTTATGCAAAATGTGTACATTCTCTGAACTGTAATGTACAGGATTCCACAAGACCACCGGGCTGATGAGAGAAACTGCAGTGGAGAGAGACAGACTTTAATATATGAATGAATGAATACACATACCTCTTTTAGTGTGATGAGCACCAGGAGAAGACCAACACCTCTCACATGCGTTATGTACAGTATCATGTCATTAACAACTAGTTGTTCAGTTTGGTTCTGTACACACTACATGATCCTTGCTGACTGGGAAGCTTCAGGATATCTTTGCATTTATAGCACAAATGCAATGTGGTCACATACGTATTCAACGACCTCCAAATATGGTTTGTATGATCCGATCACAAAGTGCTTAGGACAACAAAGCACATAGGAAATTTGGCTGGTGAATTTCACAGTTTCACCTACCACTTTGGTGGGTTGATTAAAGTTGTCAAACTTTGTCATTTTACCTCTTATTCCTGTATTTATTATGTACAGTGTAATGTCCATTTTAGCTTATAAAACAAATGTAATGTGTTCCCGTTTTGGACGGTGTTTTGTGCTGTTAACATTGAGAATTTTGGTAATAGAATGACTCTGCTGTTAAAGCTTTAATAATTTCAGAATAATAGATTACTGTATAATCTTATTAGATTTTCCCAGTAAACAAAATAAAAAAAATATTTAAAAGAGCAGTTCGCTTTTAAATGTATTGTTTGTTTGACTCTCATGTCTGTCAAATCCACTTATGAAATCCAATTAAAAAAATTGGCCAGTAAGAAACCTGACTGGCTGGTATTTTATTAATTTTTTTCATCGACCAGCCTTCTTGGCTGGTTGGATCTTAATACCTGAGTTGCATATTAATACTAGGTGTGAGTGGCCAAATATTTAACCAATATTGTGATACCCAACCCCCACCCCCACTGTATGGTGTGGTCCTTTAGTTCTATATTTAACAACACAGCAAGTATGTTGTGTGGCCTGATGGAGCGGAATGAGAAATGTTTTGAAGTGCCCAGGCCTTTGTCGGTGGTAAATTAATTGTAACAGGCCTAGTGTGGATGTCGGTGACAGCACTGGGTTAGGAAGTTCCACCTGACGTCTGGTCTCCTTAACTCTGTGCTCTAGCACAGAGTCATAGTGTGAGAAACATCAAGTGTTTCCAATATGGACACACTCTAGAGACTCCAATGCCAGCCTTGACCTCTCAGTGTACAATTTGTTAGCAACTTTAAGTAGGTGAAAATCAACTGGATTGAAGTTGTGTAAGGTGAAAAACAACCCTTGAAGGGACAAGGTCTTTATTGTAAAAATGGAAGCTGAAAATGTAGTTGAATAACAGCCATAAGGATGAGAGTCTGGTCACATGTTACAGATATGTTTTGATATGTTTTGATATGCACAGATGATTCTCTTTTCTCAATAACATGTGGTGAAAATGGGTCACTTGCCCAGAGTGCATTACAAAGAGGGGGATTTATTTACTCCAGGCGTTATTCCAGAAATCTGGCTCAGTGCCTTGAGAAGTAGGACAAGAAGAAGGCTGCTAGAGAGTAGTTTTGGGGGTGTGAACAAATTTCAAGGTAGGAAATATAAATCAGAAACAAACTGCGAGGTTATGGTTGGTTAGGAACAGTTGACTTAAAAATGAAAATTCTGTCATTATTTACTCACACTAATATCATTCCTAAACCATTTGCCATTTTATATATCTTTTTTTCTTCTATGGAACAGTAACATATTAATTTCATGCTTCTCTTTTCTACACATTAACATTTCAGAGTGACCATTCAATGTTTCAAGCAACTTTAAAGTAGTCCTAACTAATTGAATGCTTCTGAAGCCATGTGGTATATTTAAGTTTTGAAGAGACCAACATTAATGTAATTATTTGCCTTCCAGTGAGCTGTTACATTGAGAATCCAATTATTAATTAAATTTATTGAACTCAAGAAGAAATTGCTCTTTTGAGCTGGTTAAACTGGTTGATCCAATTTGTGAATCAGACCTTTCTTTTATTAAGCTAGCTTGTTGACTCTGTGATCTGAACACTACTGTTCTTGAGTTAGCAGCTCACTAGAGATGGAGGTTATCATTGAATAATGACTTAAATGTCAGTCTGTTCTTCAGAAGACTTGGACAAGTGGACTATTTAATGGTGCTTTTGTTGGTGTTTTTCCTTTTTGTCACTGGGAGTGAGTGAATAATGTTAACATTTAAATTTTTGGGTGAATAATTCCTATACATGTCTGGATAAATGCATGATTACAATAAGAAAATAATTCTCATCTGGATGGAACTGTACTTTTACTTCTCATATTTAATGGTATACAGCAACATTTTTAAACAATTTATTGAGAATGTACTCAAGATCTGAATGGACACATGCCCAAACAGACTTGCACAAGTATGGACACAACAGAAGTGTGATTATACTGTGGTTCCTGAAAGTCATTTTATTTCAATAAACATAGATTTTATGTATTGATGGCATGTCTGAACCCTCTAAAGTTAGAAGTGAGCCAGGCCTTTATGGCTTTTAGCCAAAGGTTGTGGTAGTTAATGGTGGTCTCAATAGATCAAAACTGCCATCTCCTGGTGGCTAAAGCACATTACAGTTGTTATTCTGACCACTAGGGGTTCTTGGGACAATCAGATTGCTGTGACGAGGCACCAGCTTTTGTCACATGTTTGAAAGCAAAAATTAGTGCCTGCAAAAAGGTGGTTCATTGGTCATGGAGACTGAGCTCTCAATGGAAATACAGGTACAACCAGACCTGAAATAACACTTTCAAGTGGAGAAAAAAAAGAAGAAGAATATAATTGATTCACATCTGCCTCAGATGATGCAAAAAGGAAGGAAGACGTGTGAATTTATTTATAGCCTTATGTTAGGGACATGTATGTAAACTAGAATAAGATCATACATTATTAAATCTGAACAGTTTAGAAAGGATGCATTTGACATGAATAAAAAGTGACCTGATTTGTCTATTATGAAGATTTATACATTCTTAACCTTATTTAGTGTTACATGGCAACAACTGCCATGAAAATTGCTCCACTGATGTACAAGCCAGTGATATTTTGACAAATTAATGATAATTTAAGGGACTAGACAGGCAAATTTAATTGATTAGTTATGGTGATCCATATCCAGTAACCTATAGATATTAATTAATCTAATTTGAGGAGAGACGCCTATAATTAGACATGAATAGCAATTAATTTACTACATTTTAACTGTAAGACATGTCCAGCAATTGATCATAAATCAAACTCCCACTATTCTAATGTGTCCCATCTTAATTTACAGAATGCAAATATTGGATATGATTTTGTTAAAAACCTTTTTAAATGTCAAAAGAGTAATTACTCGCTGTTTGTTTTCACAAGCTTGCCAGCATATTAGCACTTGATAAAATGTGTGTGAGATTTGATTAACCAGGAGCGTAATGGAAAGTGTCACAGAGCAATGAAATATTACAAATTAGGATGAAATTTTATACCATTTATTTCAGGTTAGATCATTTATTTCAGTTTTTAATGAGCCAGAAGAGGTTTGTGTGATACCTCATAATTGGGACCTGCTAAATGTTGTCTTCCAATCTTCCACAGAGATGAATTAACACAAAGGCCTCAGAGATATACAATTTCCCAGTTTTTCATTCATTTATTGAAAAATGTTTGCTGTTACTCATTTGATTTGGCTAATAAACACGCACTGTGTTTTTGTCAGTTGACTATTAGTTTCTTGCACTTACAAGTGACAAACCTGTAACCGCATACAGGAATTTTGCTCTAGTCTAAAGTAATGGCACATTCTTTGGCTCTCATATCAACCAATCCTCTTGATGCTAGGGTTTAAAATACATATTTTATATAATTGCAAACCACTTTGTGAGCTATTGCAATGAATAATTGAATTATTCATTCTGATCCCCAGTTCAGCATTTCAAAATGCTCAATACAATTTTTTTCTTTTTATCTTGTTATTCAGTTTAGATATTAAACATAAGCATCAATAAGAACAAGTTGGAAAATTGGCAGAGTAAACAAGAAATAGAGGGGATGAAATGTTAAACCTAATATTGACAAATGATTGCGGACACCTTCAGGATGAAATACAGTATCTCTTTGAAGTTCTAAAATCCACTTTTCTTTTTCGTGCGATTGTAGATTAGCCAGTTGCCTTATAAAGCTCAAAATGAGATCTATGCATTGCTGCCTTGGGCACTATGGAAGAATAATTCCCAGGACTGAGAGATTTCAAGAGGGATGTAGAAAATAAAACTTAATGCGTAAAATAAGTTCTCTCTTTCAGTCCTTGCATCAAATGGAGATAAACATGTTTAAAATGTGAACTGTTCGTGAGGAATTGCATAATTAGGACACATTCCTTCTGTTTATTTTGTTTACTGCATGTAGACTAATTAAATCTCATTATATTATAATTGTTCGAATAAAAGTAAGAAATTACTAAATTTTAATGGAAACTTAAAACACAAGACTTGCATAATGCCAATAATGGGCAATTACATATTTCAAAGACTTGTTTTTGTGTTTAGATCTGATTTTGAATTAGATACGCATGTAGCTTAGAAGACAGACAAAACAATGCTCTTAAACATTGTATAAAATATGTCTTCTGTCATGTATATGTGTGAAAAATGGCAAATTACCCATAGACTGGGCTGTATGTGGCAAGGTGCATGTCAGAAGAGAGAGTGCTTTTTACCAGTCTTCAGTGTTGTATTCCTGTGGCTCTGAGCTTTTTAATCCAGCAGACACTTGTCATGTTTAGCAATTGGTTTATGAGAGGGAACACACATTTACGCCACATCCTGACAATAGCGCAGGCAAAAGGCACAGTCGGCGTATTGAGATTATCCACATAAAGCCAGAACAAAACTGCTGTTTATCTAGGGAGATACAGTTAGCACTGAGAATGGGAGGGCATTGCAGTGGTTGCCAAATAGAACTCATTCGCATCAGAGTGAGATTGTATATCAGCAGCATCCAACCCACCAACCTGCAAAGCCTTCAGGTTACACGATAGAAGTCTGCATACTGCCAACGAGAATTCCCATGAAGAATGTGCAAAAGTATTCAATAAAGACACTGCAGTTGAATTCACACAAACATTTGACCATACAATTGCACTGGCTCTGTGATCCTGCATTCATTCTTTGGCAATGCAACGTACAGTAATTTGGTGGATTGTAAGCTAAGGCAGCTCCACTACACCCTAGCTGAAATCATATATCTTCTATAATGGAAAACTAAAATCATGGCTGAACACCTCAATGCCAGACATATTTGACTGCTATGCATTTAGATGTGTCATAAAAATATTTCATTTGTTATAGTGCTATAAACTCATTTATAATCATTAAATTATGTTGGATTTTACAAATCAAGGGAATAACAGCCTTTGCTTTATTTTATTTTTATTTATTTTGTATGCTAGATGTGAATGAATGTATGCTACTGTATATTTGGTAGTAAGTAGCAATAGTAGCTATATTAGAAGTTGTTGGTGTTGTTGTTGTTGTTGTTGTTTTAGTAGGAATGACATTTACTGTATTTGTGTATACTTATTTACACAAGCAGCAGAAGCCTTGAATACAATTAGTAGCAGATAATTGCAAAAAGGTCAGGAAAACGTATTGCTTGTCTATGTGTTTCTATGGTTACAGTCTCAGAAGATGTCCATACCATAGACCGACACTAGATGTCAGTATGAGAATAAGGATTTTATTTGGTTTGGTTAAAACATTTGCTCATTTCAAATTATGAGCCGTATTCTGGAATTTGACTGAATGAGACAAACCGCCTGAGGCGAAAATCTATAAAAAATTATTTTATTGAAGATGGGGCAGTATAACAAATTATCTGTAGTCTGAACAGTGATAGTTCACATGTCATTTTAAATGCAAACATTTCTATACATTCAATCATGCACTTTCAGTTTGAAGGACCACTTAAATGTCCTATCTGAAAGAGGATGTGAGTGAGATATGACACCAAACGTCAAGGACTCTCTGTCTTCACAAAACGTCTAAAAACAACAGCTTCTTCGTGAGCACACACACACACGCACACACACACACATCTTGATGCACTCTAATCTCTGTCTTGGCTAGTTCTTTTTCTGATGCAATTGAAAATTTGTAATCTAGCGTTTCATGTTACTGTCTTCTTAAAGGAATATTCCGGGTTCAACACAATCTAAATTTAATCAACAGCATTCAACCCGATGAATCGATTGTAGGCCTATTGTTTACTTCCGCATTAGTTGCTCTGGAAAAAAGCATCTGCTAAACAAATAAATGTAAATGTAGAGAAGTAAAAATGCTAAAATCTCTCAATCACATATTTATCTGGGGTGAGGCTTTCCAATTCAAGTAGTTTGAGAGACCATTTGATAAATTGACATTACATGGTCAAGCATGCTTTTTCTTTTCATTTGCCTGTTTTTGCCTTATTTGAGTTTATGTCCTGAGATGTTTGAGCAAGTTGCTTACATGTATAATTTCACTGCTGAAGAGATTTTAAACTTTAACGTTGGCATCCTTAAGGTATATGGTAGATACATTCTGTTCTTTATTATCATTATTATTTATTATTATTGTTGTTATTATTGCATTACTTTCTTTGTGTTCTGTGTGTTTGAAAACCACATCACCAGATTGTCCACTCAGACAACAGATGCCTTAACCTAAATAAGCACTGCTTCTCTGAAGAAAAGATATCCATTAGCAATTTGCACATTTGCAGTAGTAAACCTTTACATTGTTATTTGTATAGGCCTAATTATTAATGTTAGTAATTTACAAGAAGGCAATATATTTAAAAGCTTATGTCTGTGTAATAATACACTTTAAAGACCGTTCCAGCAGACTCTGTGATGATAGTCATTATATTGTACATATGATGAGAACTGCAATTGCATCGATGATTAATGAAAATCAATTGATTACACTTTGTTGTATCTCTCCCCCTTCTGCTCTTTTTTTTTTTTTGGCATACTCTTCAGTCAGAATTTCAATTCGACTGCTTCTCTTTATTCCAAATCAGAGACTTTTAGTAGTTTTGCACAACACACTCTCATGACGAAATGTCATTGGAGCGACTTTTTGCCTGCACCACAAATATGTCACCCTTGTTCTATATTTTAAATGTCGTTATGATGCTGTATTCAACTATATTAGAGCATTCCATTACTTTACCCAAGGCTAAAAAATGTAATTTGAAAAACGTCATAATTTACCTATTGCTTTAATCTTTTCATTTGCATATTGTTTGCCCTGGGATACAAAGGGAGATTTCAGAATGGCCAAGTTGATGCTCAAAAAATTAGAAAAGAACCATAATAATTATGATAAAAGTACTCCTCTATTTGTGCGCTAGATTGCATATCTTCCACTGCCTTGTAACAAAATTTGATGTGGAACGGATCTAAATTTAAGTCTTTGTTTAATGATCAGCATTCCCATCCGCCGTAGCAGTCAGATTCAGACCCACAATCATTTAAACATTCAAAAATTGCTGTCTAGAGAAGCCTTATGACAGCTTTTACATCAGTGAAGTCAAATCCCATTGGATCTCTAGTGCTGTGTAGAGGTGTAACTATTCACTCAGTTCTCGATGCATCGAATACAAATCCTACCAATTCATCGATCTTGAAATATGATGTTTAAATCGAGAATTGTTAGTTTTGGAGTGTGCGCACTCTTCCATTGCTTGTCACGGGATTGCACTTGCTCTCCTTTTTGTCCGATTCTCCCATTGAAACTTAATCTGAACAGCTTTCTGAGGCTTTCGAGCACCTCAGGTCTGATCTATCCTCAGGATGGTCACCGACTGAATGTGAGCAAATGACAGCTCGCTCACTCACACATGCTCAAACCATTCATACAGCTGCAAACTCATTGCTGGACCAAAATTATTTAATAGCAGGGAAAATTTGCTGTTATTCTCATAAGACAAAAAATAGTCCCATTTTACTGGTATCATCGTTTAGTCTGGGGAAAAAAAACATTTAAAATTACGAGAAAACAATATGAGGCCATGAAGAAAATGAATGTAGTCAGATGTTGTTACTTTAATGTTGTAATATTTTAATTAGTTTACCTATTCAGGGTCCCCACATTTATGGAAAGGCTGGAAATATCAGGGATTTTTAAAACTGATTAACAGGCCTGAAAATTCATACACATTTAAAAAAGCATGTGCAATATGGAATACTTATCTAGTTAGGTTCATCTCTTAAATATTTTGTCAGCACACTGTGTTGAATTTCAAGTAGTTTGTATGTACATTCTAACCTACAGTTTCACTCTGCTCATTTAAGTTGTTTGGTATACTTATATAATGAAGTTTCAAACATAAGTTTGGGAGGAACTTGTCCATCTAGGCCTGCCAATTATGCATCAATCAATCTTGCACTGGTGACGATTCTTCCCACATCTATGCAACTCCCTATCTCCAACATTACATTTCATAACACCTATAACATTTATTATTTCAAAAATGTATTTCTATTTCTTCATTTAGTCAGATTCTGTAGTCCAGGTGGATCAGAGCTCAAGTCCAGTCCTGTGCTCGATCCCCTTCGTCATGGAAAGCACTCTAAATCAGTTTATCTTAATGCACTCCGGACTACATGAACCAGAGAACTTATGAAATGCTTTTTTTTTTTTTTTCATTTTTGGATAAAATTTTGACTTTACTTGTTACTGTACGTCTTTTATATTTTCAGGCATAGGGGTTGGGGTTGCATGCTCAACAATATCTATTTATATTACTGTAATGTATAAAAATTATTTTGACCAAATTCACTTGTCTTTTACATATGTTATATTGTTTCAATTTTCAGTTTCAGTTAGTTTTGAAATGGGATTGGGTTAAGGGATCTAAAATATCGATATGACTTTATGAGGTAGCCTAGCTAAAATAATGTATTTGTAAGTATAATAAAAATTGTGGTTGAAAACACAATAATATACAAAGATTGCTGAGACTGAGACATAATTGTCTTTATGGAGGAGAACCCACTTTGTCTCACGTTTTCATGATATAGGGAAAACATCGCTATGGTGACATCACTTATGAGACAGCCCTGCTTTGCATCTTTAGATGCCTTTATCAGATATGTATTTCTCTCAAAGTTATTTCTTCAGGAATACAGTACTTGACCATATGGCGCCATGCATATTGAAGTTCCCCTTCTGTCACTCACTCGACGTTGTTTCAAATGAAGTGACACAAGGGTTCTTCCTGGGATGCCAAACATACCTCTGAACCTGAGAAAAGGCCAATGTGAAGTTGGCAGACAGAATTTGCGAGTGCCAGTAAGAATTTTTCTTCGGAGCCGAATGGTTGTGCAACAAGCAAGCTGAAGTTCACCACTGTTTCACTCACCTCTGTCATGAGAAGCATTGCTGTTGGATCTACGGTGCGTTTCCAGCTGGCGTTCTCTCTCTCTGCACGCTGTGAAGTCTACGCCCCTGGGTGATTCGACAGCGCTTTTCAATGTTAAAAGAGTGTTCTCCTCCTAAAAGAGTTTCGATTTCTCTAAAAGAGTTTGAGTTTTCCACTCACAAAAGAGCAATAAACACCGGCGTTGAATGCCCTTTTCAGGACGCGTCTTTATCAAGATGCCTTTCCGCCCCTGTGTTGTTCCTGGATGCAGTCGATTTCTCTCCAAGACCGATGGCCACAGACGCTGCCTTGTGTCATCATGCGCGCTGTTCTCACGGCACCCCGGCCCCAAAACTCTACAGTCCCGGCTCCCCGGACGCAGTTCCCTCGCCTCCAGCCCCGTGACTGCTCAGCCCCGGCAGGCCAGCGCTGACGAGTTCCTGTAGGATGCGTACTTCCACTTCTCCATTCTGTCTCGACGCTGACCCTTCTTACGGTTCTCTAGGACCTCTTCCTCAGTCTCTAGCCCACCCCCTGCTGGGTACGCGGAGCAAGGTAAGTGCTTTGAGTCTTTTCTCAGCACCCAAGCCTCGGGATGCTCTTCTGCCTCCCGACACGCTATTACCTGCTCCCCCCTATAGCGAAGCCCCGCCCGGTACGTCAAAAGTGATTGTCCCGTTAGTGCCCCTTGCGCGGAGCTTGGATGCATGGCTTTCACTACCCAATCCGTCGCGCTGGCTGGCCAGTAACATCCGACTCGGCTAAGCGATTCAGTTTGCCCGGCACCTGCCTCGTTTCAGCGATGTTCCCTCCACTTCCGTTCCGAGCCTGTCCCTCCAGCCGAGGTGGAGAAGGGTTTCTACAGCCCTTACTTCATCGTACCCAAAAAAAGCTCTCTTCGAGCCCGGCACTGCGGTTCCTCTAAAACAATTCCATAAATTGCCACGCCGGCGTGCGCTCTCGTTGTATGTTACAACTCACCCGCCATCTCCTCCTTTGGAGTCAGGCATGACTCAGGTCGCTGCGCGCCACTCACATACCTGGCAACAGCAACATGACGGCAGACGTGCTGTCGCGGCAGGTTTCGCCCAGCAGAGAGTGGAGGCACCACCCCCAGGTGGTCCAACTGATATGGGACCAATTTGGCAAGGCAAAGATAGATCTCTTTGCCTCCCTAGACAACTCCCACTGCCCGCTCTGGTACTCCCTGACAGGAGCTCCTCTCGGGACATACACGCTGGCACACAGCTGGCCTGAGGAATGACCTTCTTTATCAGGGACGGGGCACCCTCTGGCACCGTGCCCAGAACTCTGGAACCTCCATGTCTGGCCCCTGGATGGGATGGGGAAGATCTAGTGGATCTACTACCTGCAGTCATAGACACGATCAACCAAGCCAGAGCTCCCTCCATCAGGCAACTTTACACCCTAAAGCGACCGGTCTACGTGCTCAAGGTTCCTACGACCCCCTTCAGGGACCAGGTCGTGAACCTGCAGTAGCCTGCTTGCACCTGTCTCGACAGTTCATGTCACACGGTCAGTGTGTGGCGTTCTTATATGGGACCCCTTGTGTCACTTCATTCGACACAATGTCGAGTGAGTGACAGAAAGGGAACGTCATGCTTACTGTTGTAATCTCTGTTCCCCGGAGAAGGAATGAGAAGTTGTGTCCCTCCTACCACAGCACTAGACCTACCACTGTAAACGGCCATACCTTATTTTCGGCTCCTCAATGCAAAACCCTGACTGGCACTCGCTGCCCCGCTGCCCTTTATACCAGTATGTCTGGGGTGGAGCATGCAAATTCTGTCTGCCAACTTGACGTTGGCCTTTTCTCAGGTTCAGAGGTATGTTTGGCATCCCAGGAAGACCCCTTGTTTCACTTCATTCGACACAATGTCTCGTTCCTTCCCTCTGGGAATGGAGGTTACAACAGTAACCATAACGTTTCTGTTGGCTACATTAAATAGAAAAGCTAAAATATTTTTATTTTTATTTTATTTGCTTTTGCAGCAAGGGGAAAGCATCTACCAAATGCATTAGACTGCAGCAGCTGGTTTGAGGGACACTAATTTACCCTAAAATGCATGGGTGTTTTGCCAGAAAATATTGGCAGATGCTACTTGCACCCTTGTGCAAATAATGTATGCCATTTACACCCCAGTGCAAATAGTACAAGATATTATATCAACTCCAAGCCTGGTACAAATAATGGTAGATACTAATTGAACCCTGGTTAAAACCGTGTCAAATAAAATTTGCACCCATATTTAAAAATTAACAGTGCATCAGTGCAGTGTGTATATTGTGTTTATTTAGAGCCCCACAGACACACTACATTAACCTCTAGCTCTAAACCTAACCTTAACCTTACCTTAGAAAAAGATTACATTGGTTTTAATACTGTGACCATGGTTTCACCAAGGTATTTTTTATAAAATAAAATCTTTATAAAATAGTATTTTTTTTTTATAAAAATAGTATTTTTATAAAAAGATTTCTGACATCAAACAAAGATATACAACTAGTCAATCCACTTGAGCCTTCTCCCATTCCATCCATCACTCATTCTAACCACATCCAGTGCTGGGAAATTGGAAGGGCTAGTTTTTAGAACGTTAAATGCTTCTATCATGAACTCAGAATCCTATATAAACTTTAAAGATCAATATCAAATGTAAATTAATTCAATCACTGAAACATCAGTGCCACATTGAGTAAGAAATAACATGTATATTATGTATGTGCACAAGCATATGGAATACTGATAATTCACCATTGCTGAAAATTAATCGTTGCACAGAAATGAAAAGTGATACAGTATTTATTTGTATGAATATAGTACTAATTTTGCTTGTAAAACACAAAGAAATAGATATTATGTGATAGCAAACTTAATTGTATATTAAATATTTATAAAAATATATAATTTATGGAATAAAAAAAAAAAAAAACATTTAAGGTTTAAAGAACTCACTCTGTGGGGTCCGTCAGTAAAAGAAAAACTCACATGTGAAAAGGTTGTAAATACAGCCACTATACATATAGCATGCTGTTGAAACAGATTGCTTTTTTATAGCCCTCTCAGACTCTAACATATGTCCAGTTATTGTTTTCTTCATCTGGAATCTTTTATATTTAGTCATTTAGCAGGTGCTTTTATTCAAAGTGACCTGAAATAAGAAATTAGGAATATTACCACAAATGAGAAATACTACAACAAAAGTAGTTTTTTGTGTAAGAAAGATTAAGTACATTAACAATTTTGAGACAAGTGCTATCAGAAGAGTCATTGTTATTGATGATAAAATAGACATATGTTGATGTGCATTTATGTGTGAAGAGGTGGGCAGAACATAATATATTTCAAAGTATTACAATATTTTATCACACAATACTGTATTAAAATAAACATAAATAAATACTTTTAAACACACACACACACACACACACACACACACTATATATATATATATATATATATATATATATATATATATATATATATATATATATTTCTGGGAAAAATGTATCCAAATCAATATCCCTTTTATTTGCTAGTATGTGAATTTATTTTAAGTACTGCAATTTATATTAGTCACATTATATCTGCACAACATTCAACAATACAGAGTTACAATAAATACAATGATACATGTTCACATTACAATATTGTGACAAGGAAGAGGGCATGGCCGGGCCGTGAGTCTGCAAGGCCAGTGCTGAATCAGCTGATCAACGGGAGAGCAAGATAAAGGGGAGCTGAAGATGCCAGTTCGAGAGAGAAAGAGAAAGAGAGAGCGAGAGAGAGACGCACGTGGCCGCATTGCGTTTGTATCTGTGTCCTTATGTTTTATGTTGTTTTAAGTTAATTTATATCATAAAAGTTTATGTTTACAGTTCAGCCAGTTCCCGCCTTGTCCTTGCCCTCCTTTACCTGTTACAAATATACATAATAAAATGCTTGGAATGTGTGTGTGAATGTGAGGAGCTCAGGAAGAGACTGTACAGTAGCATTGTTTTGAGTACCACTCAGTGCAAGTATGTGAGAAAACCAAACTTACTGCTACATTAGGTCAAGGAATACTCAATTATTCATAGTGCACCAAGAATAAAATCTATTTGTTTAGGTGATTTTGTTTTCTTTTTTTTTACACTTTGCATTGGCTGCCTTTAATTGTGTCCTATTCCAGTAAATTACATCTACAATACATTGTTTCCCACTTTACTCTGAAGATTAATTCAAAAGCAAAACAAACCTCTTATCATAGGATGACAAGGAGAAAATATATGTCTGAACCAGAGTGATATAAGAAAACAAAATGCAACCTTCTGACAACTACAGATGAAGCATGAATGACAGCTGCCATCAACCTCTCCCTGAACTTGGCACTATCCTATTGCTTCCAGGGACTTTATCAAACTGCTAATATGGGGCCATCTATTACTTGAACTCCATTACTTTTGGATGGCGATTCACATTAGTTTTTTTTCCTGTCAAAAATGTGATTAGACACACTGTAAGACTTGTTAATGGCTAGTTCAAGAGCAGCAATCCTAGTTTATTCACACGTGCAGTTTTATGGCACATTTGAAGGGCATCCAAAAGATAAACATTTGCGCTCTGACAGAGGAAATGGACCATTCGTCAAGCTGCTCAATCGATTTGTTATCTATTTGTCACACTAAGTAGCTTGACATGTTTCAGATATAGGCCATAGTTTTTTCTACTTTTATCATTCTTTGATCCAATCTTCTAATATTCTGTGTGGTGGATATTTGATTCGGCAAACAAATCCTCTCTTACTACTCATCTGGACTGGTAGATGAGTGACAGTAATAATTTCCCTACACGTGTTGCTCAGGAAATCTAGCATGTGCACCATGCATAGAGGTTTGGTAGACAGAGGTGAACTATCTGCTCAAACTCTAGTGAAGGTTTGCGAAAAGCAATCAGGCACCTTTTTTTATGCCGGTGTGAGAGAGGTTTGTTGATTTGCATAATCGCCTGCTCACTCTACTCTGTGGGGTCGGCTTCATGTCGCGCACATCGGGCAGCTGCCAGTCTAAGCCCTGCAGGATTACTGTGAAATAGGACTATCTCGAGCTGGCTTCTGGTTCCCTCCCTTTACCTACAGAGCTCCTTATATATATATATATATATATATATATATATATATATATATATATATATATATATATATATGTATATATATCTGAGCTCATTAGCTGGGTAATGGCATCTCAACATCTATTTGGCTGTTTTTCGGCAGCCGCAACATAAACAATCTGTCTCATCACCTTTGATGTTTAATGAAAGAAGCTGATTGGCTGTTTCTGCCACCCACCTTACCATCCATAAGTATGGTAATTATTTCTGTGGTGTACACAACATACTACCTACTGGCTTGCTGCTGTAAGCATGAAATAGAATGACTTCATGACTCCACATTCACATTTGTATTCAAAGGAATTAGAATGTTGACGTAAATGTGTACTAATGAATCTTTTGTGTGTATGTGCATTTCCCCATATTCCACATTAAAGTGTGATTTTAGTGCCATTCTCTCTCTCTCTCTCTCTCTCTCTCTCTCTCTCTCTCTCTCTCTCTCTCTCTCTCTCACATATTTATTGAGGCAGCAACAGTCTAACTGCTGTCTAAGAGAGGAATGGAGAAAGCTCAGAAAATGTTGTGGCTATTCCATTTAGCATCAATTGATCCTGTTCACATTGAATGCATTTTTAGGGTGTGCTCACACCTGTAGTTCAATAATCTTGGTTCTCTTGGTCCGGACCAGAAAAAAAAGAAAATTATACATTTAGTCCTGTTCTGCTTAGCAATCACATTTTTAACACCATGTCTAAAGATACAAAAAAAAGCATAAGGATAAAGTCACAACCTGATTGGACAGCTTTTATGTCGTATATTTTGCGACGGAACTTGAAGAACATCCAGAACAATGCTGGCTGCAGGGCTAAATGTGCTCGTTGGATTTATGTATATATGCAAGGTTGGGGAGTAACGAAATACATGTAACTACAGTTACAATTTAAATACTTGGTATTTAGAAAACAGTTACATTCAAATATTATTTTGATTACTGAAGAGATTACTTTGCATTTATTGTCATTTGTTTCATTTAATATTTAGTCCTTTCAGATGGAAAAATTTATACATATAAATTACGTGATCCAAAGTGCATTTGAACAGCAGTGAAACACTTTCTTATGATGTTTTTCATATGATTCATATGACAGAGAAGAACGTTTGAAGTAAGTTTGGAGCACAAGAAACAGAAATAAACCTTGTGTAAATTGTCAGCTTCACGCTAAGCTAAATTGCTATTTATAGCCATTTTACATGCATATTACCAGGCACAATCATATTTTTTATCAAGAAAATTCATTTTGGATCATAATTTTTATTTTTTTTTCTAGTAAGACCTTTGATATTAGGGCAAAATCAAATTCTTGATAATATTTTTTGTATTGTTTTGTTATAAAAATATATAAAAACAAATATCCTTAAAACAATATAAATTTGTTTTATCTTGTTTTAGAAATAACACTGCATGAGATATTTAGATTTTTCAGAAAATTTATTTTTAACGTGTATTTGGTCTTACTGTTCTGGCAGAATTTTTATATTCAAAACAAGTGAAAAAAATCTACCAGTGCTGAAGAAGTAATACAAAGTATTTCAAATATTTTACTGACCTTGAATAATCGAAATATGTTACAAATGACATTTTACAGCATGTATTCTGTAATCTCTATTGGAATACATTTCAAATGTAACCCTGTATTTATGGTGGTATTTTTATTAGCTACATCATGCTGTCTCCAAATGTAAGCAAATTATTGTTTACCCTTTCAAAGGGCAAAAATATCTGGACTCATTCCATGTCCAGATTTGATTTGTAAGTGCAGGATATTATATGGTAATAGGTAATATTGTTATGACAATGTTTAACAGTGACAACAGGTTATGCAAGTAATCAGCAAGAACAATAAAATAAAACATCACAGAATCAAACATTTAAAATAAATGGACAACATTTTGACATGTAATCTATGTAAGGCTTCATAGTATAGGTTATGTTGGAGACTAAATGTGGAAATGTATGTCACAAGCCTGCATTATCTTTAGTCCCTAAGGCTTGTTTTGTCTGATAGCTTTGTAATTGTTTTATACTATTTAAAATCAGAAAAGCTTGAGGCTATTTACATTTACTCACACTTCATTCACTCAAACTGTTACCAAAAATACACATGCATAGCTGGGCTTAATATTATGCTTTAATGCTTCACAACATGTCTTTAAAATTTTTATGAAAAATGGACTGTATTCAGTCATTAGATATAGTATAGTATTTTTTTATATTAATCTGGACTGATATAGCACAAATTTACTTTCACATCCTAGTAAAAATCCTCCTATACCAAAAAACGATACCATCTGAAGTACGAATGTCATTACTTAAAACATTCAGTGAACAGATTAAAATCACGTCAAGTCCTTGTGATATTATTTGTGAATGTGTGGAGACACAATCTGCTCATACCTTTAAGAGATCCTTGGCTAATACACAGAAAACTCTATTATGAAAATTGCATGCTCTGTTTGTAGCAGATGACAGCAGGCAGAGCGCTAGTTCACTTTTTAGCACGAGTCATATACAGATTATATATTTATTTATATAGTAGCCTTTTGCGGTTTAATAATTACTGTGATTCACGTAGCGACCTGCTTTTTCGGATTGGGAATCTGCTGTCATTACGTCAGAGCTCCATGGTTTAACACAGAAGCACTTCAAAATAAAAGCTACACCAAAATAAAAGCTCAATTTAAATGAATAAAGTATGACAGAAATAGATCATATAGTTATGTAATATTCCCTGTTATACTACAAATAATAATAATAATAGTAAAAAATCAGTAGTAAATGTATTATATTTAGCAATATCTTGCACATGAAATGCTCTATTATGCAGCACTTTATTTGACAAAAATAACTTCAATGTTGTATTTAGGATTGTTCTGTGAAGTTCTGTATAAAATCACTTAATTTTTATAAAAATAATACAATTTAATGTTGAAAATTAAATTATACTTTCATTTGATTAAATATTTAATTAATTAATATATTTAAACACAATTTTGATGATACAATTTAAATAAACTGCTGATATTGAGTTCAGAAAAAAAAAAAAAAACAGGTGTCTGAATCTGTATCGGCGAGAACTAAAAAAAGTACCGGTACTCATACTCATTCTTTAAAAAATGGTATCTGAACATCCCAAATTTTTCATATTTAGAGAAAATCTTTGAGCAACTGTTTAATTGGTAGCACTTTATAATAACTCTCATTAATAACCTATCATTAAAGGTGTTTTAAGCTATTTTTTCCTCACTAAAATGATTTACCCCATAAAGAAATTAGTTTTACTTAGAATAATGTTTAAAATTATGTGTACTCTCATACGATGAAGACCTCAGTCATAATAGTCCAATAAATGCTGATTTATAAACACTGCCTGGACAAAAAAATAAATAAATTGCCATTCGGATTTAAATAAGCAGATGCTTAAGAGCCTGTGATTGGACCATTATAGCAGTGATTAATATGTTTCAGCTGGCAACAATTCTTTTAACCCTAACTGATGTAGTGTGTAGCTTCTCATTTCTTAAACATCCATGTTTGAAGTCATATCTCATGGTTGTGGAAAAGCTGTTTCAGAAGGGGAAAACTACTGGCCTGCATCAAGCAAAGAAAACTAAGGAGATTGCTGAAATCACTGGAATTGGGTTAAGAACTGTTCAACGCATTATTAAAACCTGGAAGGATAGTGGTGAACCATCATCTTCTTTAAGAAATGTGGTCTGAAAAAAATCTTGATTTGATCGTGATCCAAAATTACTAAAATGGTTGAAGTCACATTGTAAAATATCTACAGTAGAACTCACCTCTATGTTTAATAGTGAAAGTAAGAGCATTTCCACTGGCACTATATAATGAGAGCTTACAAAATTGTGACTAAACATCTGTGTGGCCACACGAAAGCCACTTGTTAGCGAGGCACATCAGAAAATTTCAATTTGCTAGGGAACATAAAGTTTGGACTGTGGAGCAATGGAAAATGGCCATGTGGTCTGATGAGTCCAGATTTACCATATTCCAAAGTGATGGGTGCATCACGGTAAGAAGGGAAGTGCATGAAGCGATGTACCCATCACTGTACAAGCCTCTGAAGGCAGTGTTATGATCTGGGGTTGCTTCAAATGGTCAGGTCTAGGGTCAGTAAAATAAAGTCAGCTGACTACCTGAATGTACTGAATGACCAGGTTATTCCATCAATGGATTTTTTTCTTCCCTGACGGATTCCAGAACAACAATGCCAAGATTCATCATGCTCAGATTGTGAAAGATGGTTCAGGGAGCATGAAGAATCATTTTCACACATGAATTGGCCACCTTAACACCAATGAAAGTTTTTGGGATGTGCTGGAGAAGACTTTACAGAGTGGTTCTACTCTCCTGTCATCGATATAAGATCTTGGCTAAAAATTAATGCAATTCTGGACAGAAATAATTGTTGTGACGTTGCATAAGGTTGTCGAAACAATGTCACGACGAATGTGTGCTCTAATAAAAGCTAAAGGTGGACCAACTAAATATATGATTATGTTACTTTTTGTTTTGGCCAGGCAATGTACATGGATCTGGGCTGCATCAAGGGAGTTGCCATTTGGAGATCACATCAAAATCAATAACAATTGTAATCTCTGACCAGTCTTTCAAAGCATTTTAGCAGAAACGGGACACTTCTATTAAAATTAATGGGAGAAATTGTAACGTCCAACGGTCAACAGATGTAGAAAGGAAGTCCCGTCTTACAGCTAAAAGAGCCAAACACCTTTTCGATACAGATGTCAATCAACTCGAGAATGCATATGCACATTGGCTATACAAACTGGGATTTAAAAAAATTACGCAATCTGAGGTAAAGAAACACATTTTATGATTCCAATGTTGTCAGATTTTTCTACTGATTTGAAATATGTTCTTTGATCATAATCTTGACCAACTATTTTGGAGATTTCAGACTTTCCCCATCCAAGTCAATTGTAGCTGCCAATATCATTTGTTTACATTGAAAAATAGCTGCCCGAGAGCATTTAAAAAATGGCCATCAGTGGACTGACTTAATAGAAAGACTTTGGCAATTGTCATTCAAGCAGTCAGGTTTGGGTGTTTTCAGCACAGGAACAATAGTGGATCTTTTGAAAAGTATGTAGCCTATTATAACAGATTAGCTTTGGGCAGTGGCGAATTGTCAGGGCCAGCAAAGCATTCTCTGCTGGCCAAACATGCCAAATAAATAAATATTGTTCATCCTTTCATTCTCAATCACATTTATGTAATTTTAATCAAATTCCACTCTTAATTAATCTACAAATAAATAGAGAAAACGAAAAGTTTATCCAGTCAGAATGTATTTCTTGATGCTAACAAGCAAAGCATGACGGCTGTTTCACAAATCACATACCTGAAGCAGTGTGTGAGTCTGAGCTCCACCCCATCAGGCCTTCAGAATTTCCACAGAATCCCTCAACAGTGCAAATGAACGAGCGACTAAAGTCAGATTCATCAGCCAATCAGATTGATTTATTTGTTTTTGGAGGGTGTGGTCTCTAGGATATGTCCCAGTCGAGGCCTTCTAGCTGACCTTGAGTGACGCAATCAAGCTTTAAGTGATGTACGTAATTTGAAAGCAAAAAAAAAAAAAAACATTTGAAAGTGAAGAGCACAAGATCTTGCTTATGAGTAGGCTGTCATCATTGCTGTTATTGCCATTGAGAAAGAGATCCTTATGGATTTAAAAACACGAGATGTTCTGCATGACCGTATGATTGCTTAATTTATAAAACAGGAAAGGAGGACTAATTTTCACTTGAAGTAAATTGGTAAGTGCTTTTTACATTGTTATAGCAATATCAGGAGTTTTCTAAGTGTAAATTAGGCTGCTTGAGCATTCAGTGTCAAATCAAGTTTTGAAAAGTAGTGCTGCGTTCCATTCAACTCGGAAAGTCCGATTTTACAACGTCCTACAAGGATTAGTGTAATGGAATGCATCTTTGAATCAGAATTATAACTTGTAGGATTGTGCAGAAATTGGCATGATGTCACACAGAGACATCGACACTCAGCGTAATATACAAAGTAAGTGATATATATTCACTTTATTAAATAATATCGATAAATTAGTTTGTTTTCACATTTCCACATGATATTAAAGCTTGTTTAAAAAATGCCTGCAGAAACGGGTGTATAAATCATTATAATCTCTTTTGAGATTCGTACACCTGAAGTTCAAATGTTAGCGCTGCAGCATTGTTTATCATTTGGTTTGCTAGGAGACTTCTCTAATCAGAGTCAAACCCCTGCTAAGCTAACGAGAGCATTGCAGTTTTGTTTCCTTAAATGTCATCTTCCGAATATCTGAGAATGGAATGCATTTATGGTCGGAGATATCAAGTAGGAATATTCCACATCCAGCTTGTATGGAATTCAGCATATCTGTGTACCCTGACGAAACAAAATGTATTGCAAGCAACATTTAAATCACAAATATTATTAGATCAATTTTTCCAGGTATTATAGACCTCATTGGTAGATTCATATGAAAAATTATGATTTTTGAATGTCAGTTCAGGAGACATTCATTCCACAAAACAGTCATGCTGCAGTTATAATTAGGCATTCGGTCTTATTAGTTAGCTGCGACATAATGTATGATGCCCAAAGCATAGGGTGTCTTATTCATTGTGAAGCTGTGTTTTCTTTATGTCTTGAATCACACTGAAAGCCTAGACTGTAAATGCATGGCCCGCCACTGGCTTAGGGACAAATTGAAAATTAGCTGGTTAGCACGTGCCATCTGCGGATGTCATCCAGTGCTGCAGTTTTCCTTGTGATCAATCACAAGGAAAACACTGCTCACATCCAGTACAGTAAACTTGAATGCACTTTCAACTTTCCATTTTTTTAAACGAGGGATCGTAAAAATAGCATTTTGTTTTGTTTACCCTTGGTTTCTAATATGTTGTGTTGCTTTATCGATGATCATTGACTGATTGTGTAATAATTGTTCATGAATCCCCGCTTTGTCCTGAACAGTGAAGATTTTTAAAGAAAAAACCCAACTACAGTAAAATTATTTGGTTTCACAGCATCGTCTGCACATTTGAGTTCTTCTCAACAGTGGCTATATATGACATGCAGATTTTGATAATTGAGGGATTAATACACAACTATTACATAAGGAGCAAACAATTATTGATGCTCAAGAAAGCAACATAAGAGCCAAGGGGTGAAAACTTTTAAACAGTATGATTTGTGTAAATAAGTGTACATTTTGTGTTAAGTAGCTTTTGAACGGCAGTACTACATAAAAAAAAAAATATTATCTCTTACAGGCTATTTGTATACATTCTGAAAAGGGTGTGGAAATGTATAAAAACAAAATGATTATGCAAACTTCTGTACTTAACTGTATAGGCAATATAGTTTTTTTATTATTTTATTTTAGATTTAGTTTTTTCACGATTTAACCACATTTTATCTTTTTTTTAATGTACAAATTCCATGTAGCCTATCATATCAATATGAAGTCACATTGCATGAGTAATTATGAAAGCACAAAAATTCACAACATTGTAACCAAAAATTCAAAATACAACACCCACATCTGAACATATAAGTGCTTGTACGACATAAAAAGTGATGTGTAGCTGTCTAAATGTTACATTGTCTGATTTACTTCCGTGCTCATGGGAAATGAACATTACAGAATTCACGTGCTGCATGAAAAAAATGGTTGGCTTCTTTCAGCTCGTTGTTGAAAACACTTTTTTTTGGTGCATTTCGTGCCAAGCATATGACATCATTGCCATTGGTATCCAGATACATTTCAGCAGATTTGCAAACGATACCAAAGCGAAAAGGAAAATTATTACATCAAATGTAAGTAGAAAAACATCAGTGAGCCTAACAGCTGAAACCAGGAAATAATTGTCGGGACACCGGAACACACCTCTTCAAAACAGGATGTCTGGTCACCCTACCTAAACACAAAAAGAAAACAATCCTTCATAGAGAAAAAATTTTTCATACAACATTTAATGCCATGACCTTATCAATTAAAGACATGTTGCTCCATAGCCCGGTCGGGGTCTCAGTATCATTTGAGAATCTGCCAGACCGAACTCCAGGCAAGTGTTGCTGACAGAATATGCTTGCAGGTCCCCAACTATCTGGATGGAGGTGAGAGCAATCACGAGGGCTGTCTTCAAGTGGAGGGCTTTCAGCTCAACTGACTCTAGCAGCTTAAACGGGTCTTTGAAGGCCCAGGAGATGCACAGAGAGATCCCATGAGGGGAAGAGGCAAGGCCTAGGAGGATACAGCCTCCTAGTGCCTCTGAGGAACTTGAGGATCAGGTCGTGCTTCCATAGGGACTTACCATCCACAGCGTCTTGGTAGCCACATAAACCTTCAAGGTGAAGGGGGACAGCCGTCCCTCCAGCCTCTCCTGCAGGAAGGAAAGCACTGACCCGACTGTGCTACCCTTGGTATCTTAGGCTCGGGAAGAACACCACCTCACAAACAAATGTCACTTCAGGGCATAAAGCTGCCTTGTAGAGGGAGCTCTGGCCTGAGTGATCATGTCTACCACTGGCAGTGGTAGGCCACTTAGGTCTTCCGTGTCCCACCCAAAGGCAAGACATAGAGGTTCCAGAGGTCTGGGCGCAGGTGCCAGATGGTGCCCCATCCATGAGATAGGTGGTCCCTCCTCAGGGGAATTTGCCAGGGAGGTGCTGTGTGAGGAGCATGAGGTCCTACTGTATGGGTGGGCCAATATGGGGCAACAAGGCTGACTCATTCCTTGTCCTCTCTGACCTTGCACAGGGTTTGTGCAAGTAGACTCACTGGGGGTACGTGTATTTGCTCAACCCCCGGGGCCAGGTGTGTGCCAGCGCGTCTGTCCTGAGGGGGGCTCCCGTCAGGGAATACCAGAGCCGGCAGTGGGAGGATTCCCTGGAAGCGAACAGGTCTAACTGTGCTTTGCTGAATCGACTCCAAATCAACAGGACTGCCTGAGGATACAGTCTCAACTCTCTGCTGATTGTCACATGCCGTGACAGCGTGTCCACTGTGGCGTTGAGACTGCCCGAGATGACCTCAGCCACTGCTGACTCCAGAGGAGGAGATGGCGGGCGAGTTGCAACATGCAAGCCTCGCCTTGCCGATTTAAATATGCTACTGTCGCTGTGTTGTCCGACCAGACCTACACATGCTTGCCCCGGATCAACGGTAATAGCCTCTGTCAGATGAGTATTACAACCAGCAACTCTAGGCAGTTGATGTGCCAACACAGTCGTGGTCCTGTCCAGCCATTGCACACGTCTCCCCAGCCCGACATGGAGGCGTCTGTGGTGACCACAACACATCTAGACACCTGCTGTAGGGGGACTCTTGCAAAAATGTCTGTCTGTCCAAGGGCTGAATAATTGATGTGTGCTGTAGAACCCTTTCCTCATCTCGGCTGAAAGGACAGGCTCTATTTCACCCTCGCGCAGAAGGGTTACGATTCCCGCAAGCAGGGTGGTGGCTTTCCCGCCCTGCACCGAGGTGAAGCGGATGCTGCTGAAATGGGGCGTATGCCTGGCGAACTGAATTGCGTTGCTGTGTCGGATGGCCCTGGCCAGCCACCACGACGTGTTTGTAAGCGCTAGCCATGCATCCAAGCTCTGGGCGAGGGGCACTAAGGGGATGATTGTGTATGACGTACCTGGGGGTGGGGCCTCGTGGCGGGGGGAAGCATGCAAGCCACGTCGAGGAGCATTGCTTTGTCCCGAGGTGGCTGTGCTGAGGGGAACCTCGAAGCACTTACCTTGCTCCGCATGCCCAACATATTGTAGGGTGGGTTAGCGACTCCACCTTGGGATGGAGTGGTCTGGGTACCAGCTCTATGGATGTAGCGGACATCTCACTCCCTGGGTGGGCCATTTTAGGGGCATTTAGTAGCCAATCATCTAGCCGTGAGGGCTCAGGGGAAGGCTCCAGTCCAACCCGACACTCGCAGTTGCCCAGGCAAGCATGGCAGCCAGCTCTGTGTCTGCCTCAGACTGGGCAGGCAGACCTGCAGTTGGCAGCCCAGTCGAGTCCTTGGCATCCGAGATCGCCAGTGCTCTCTCTGATGCAGCGTTAGCGGACTCATCCTGCTCGCAAGCCCTGAAAGAGACGTTAAGCTTGCCGTAAGGCGAGCTGGCATCATCTCGGAACTCGACGGTGACAGATGAGTGTGCTGGGGTATGGGAGGTCCACGGGGAATTACCCAGCGAGATTTTACAATGTGCCCATTGTACTCCCCAAATCGCCTCCATCGATTTCGGCCAGCCTCGTACCCGTAGGTAGAAGGTGCAGCGCTGGGGGCGTAAGGAGTGGCTTTCCCCAGAAAGCGCAACCACAACGTTGCCATGGTCATGTTCTCGCAATGAGAACAAGAACCATCCATGAACGATGCCTTAGTGTGATCGCGCCCAGACACGTGTGGCAACGCCCGTGGCAGTCGGAGAGATAATGACAGCATCCAGGAATCACACAAAGATAGAAAGGCATCTTTAAAATTTGCATCTTTAAAAAGATGTTCACATCAATGAGCTAATAGAGGAAAATATACTCTTTGCAGAAATATATACTCTCTTAGTAGCGCTGTCGAAGCACCCAGGGGCGTAATCTGTACTAGGCGTGCAGAAGGATCAAAAGCCGCTGGAATGCGTCATATATCCAACAGCATACACTTCTTTCTGAGGTGAATGGAACAGCTGTGGGATTAGATTAGATTGGATTAGAGGTGTTTGAGACTCTCAAGATCGATCCCTAGTGTCACTACATCGACACAATGTCGAGTGACAGAAGGGTAACTATACTTGCAGCCTTAGATTGTCCTCTTCCAGATTTTAGATGGTGTCCTTAAAAGCCATAACTTTGTCCCATTGTAGACTGCAATTTATTTTTTAATCAAAAACAATCACGAAAAAGAGCTCTCTCATTTGGCATTGGTAACAGACAAGGTAGGGAAAATTTGCAGGGCTATGTCATGTCGTGCTGCTCACTTGAGGTTTACTTGAGAGATTTCTTACCAACAACTGCCAAACTTATTTTTTAACAGCCATAGAAACTGCAGCAGCTCCCTACAACATTACGCTAATTGAAAAGTGATATTTGCTTTTTCAGAATTTCTCCAATCATCTTCAGTGATAAACAAAGAACAACCACTTATCACTTGTCAATCAAGGATGCAACAAACACAACAGAGCAACTTAATCTCCAGAAGTCGCAGCCAAATATATGGGTTTGGACCCTGGGGATTCAGCCCGCCTAGCCCTTATATTAATCCAGCCCAGCTGAGAGGAAAAGTTCTTTAGCCTGGGTTATTTCCCCTGTGATTTTCAGATAATTATTATATGTTGTAGACACATAAAAAAGACAAGATACTTCACTCTACCTAACCATGAAAAACCTAATCTTGCCACATATTTGCCACAAGTTTGCTTTACTTTTCTTGATTTACCAACTAGCACAAATAATTTGCAGGCTCGTTTGTGAAACATCCCATTAGTTTAAGCAATACAATATAATACCTGGATTTTAAATGTGTAACAGGAGTCTCAGGTGACAAGTGATTTCAGGTTTCCAATGACAGTAACTTTTTTTTTTAAGAGATTGTGAACTTTGCTAATTTAAATTGACATTTTTAATTTGCCTCTACAGTCAGTTTAATTTAAATGATGGATTGCTTTGTGTGTTTATAATTGAACTTTTGAGAAGGAAATTGTGGACAAGGTTTCAAAAAAAGAAGAAAAGAAAAAAGCTTGTGTTGCTGCTTCATTAATCAGAGTGGAAAGGCTCTGCACCCAGATGGGAAGTGAGGGCTGGCAATGTAAAATGCCCGAGTGAAAAGAGCCAATCCAACTCATTCCTCTTCCTGGTTAATAATGGTGGGTGCAGCAAACTTGCAGCCTAAGGAAAAAAATATCCTTGTCCTTAAAAATAAAAGAAGCAAAAATGTAATTGTTTATTTATTTGTTATAAGTGTATATTTGTTTTTAGGTTACACAACAAATTGTAGGCCACTTCACTATCTGAATTTGAAATATTTAAATGTTAGAGAAAAAATATTTTTTTTTATTACTTTCTTCCACATTTTAGAATAATAGTAAAAACAGCAGAACTATTAAACTATACAAATAGAAGTATGTGGATTATGTAATGCCCAAAAAATGCATTACATAGATTATATACTGTAGGTATATATTCTAAATGTTGTAGCCACCTTTTTGCTTAGATTACAGCTTTGCACACTTGGGCATTCTCTCAATCACCTTCATGAGGTAACCAATTGGAATGCTATTCTGACATTCTTGAAGGAGTTCCTATATTGCCATGAATGCTGGGCATTTGTTGGCTGCTTTTGCTCTAATTAATTTGCTAAAGAATTTCATGCAGACTCTTACATTTAAACATACACCTTAGATCATAAGGTCTTTAAGACCATGAGAAACATACTGAACATTGTGTGTCTGGTGTTTAAACTTGTTACTGGTATAATAGTTTACTGTATGTTTTTGAAGTCCATATTTAGTACATTTTTGAAGTATGTTATTCATTTATGTGGGATTGAAAGAGAGGCAAAAAAAGACCTCAGTATACTGTAGTTGCATTCATCACATTTTACATTCATCTTCACTGGAAAATGTCAGCATTTTTGGTAATTAAATGTAATGCCCTTTAGAATATATATGCACATTGCACAATAAATACATATGTCACAAACATTCTTGTAAAATATACCTTAGAATAGAAAAATAGAAACTTGTACTATCCTTTTGTCTTTGCAGCAAATCTTACCTTGCTGAAGATCTATGATTATTAAAGCTGCAAAACGGCCCCCGCGTGACTGCTGTGTGCATTTTCCATTTTGATTTGTAACTAGTAGCACATAATAAAAGCACAAAAAAAAATATGTCCACATATGTGGACAGCGGGACAAAGTTGTGAAATGTGAAAAATGCAAAGCAATAGAAAGTCCAATTTATTACCCCGCGGACCACCCGTTCCCCAGCACGCTCGTCTGCCCCTATCTGGTTCAACCGGCTCGCTTTACAGCCACTCTGAACAGCTGGCCAGGTGTATCGCTTGGGCATAGCGCCTTTCCCCTCTCCTGAGGCGAAGACGTGCACTCCCCCATTCAAGTTCACAAGTCATGGACCCCTGGATGTCCTTCCTCCCTAGCCCTCTGGCTCTGAATTCAGCAGAGTAGTTCAGAGTAGTTGGGCAGAGTTCCCTCTCCCCCCTGGCCGCTGTGTTTGTAGAGCTCTTCCCCGTTGAGGCAGGACCTACCACCGGCCACTTCCATATGTGGCTGGTAAGCCCATGTGACATATTTGCCACATGTAAACCCCCTGGTGGACAGGATGTGGTCTCAGCGGGGTATTTTCCCCCTGAACGAATAGGATACGAAAAGAACACCTTCCCCGATGCGTGTTATAACGTTAGACGGCCCCAGCTGCATCTAACACTCTATGGAGAGAAATCATAGAGAGAGAAAAGGCTGCGGCTGGCGCAGCCTGTTCCCATGCAAGTTACTTCACTTCCCTCAGGGATGTGGGGAACTACATTATGTCTTTTGGGGCATTGGGGGCATTCTCATTGGCCTCTTCTAAAAGATAAGAGGTAACTGAGGCTCTCAAGAGAGACCCCTAGGGTCACTACATCGACAAATCATCTCATTCCCTCAATCAGGGAACGGAGGTTACGACAGTAACCAAGATATTTTCTTGTTTTGAAGAAGTGCAGTGCCAGTTTACACATATGTGGATATCATGTTTATCAGGGCGCTGATGTGTGAAAAATTTACAGATTTTTAAAGCGGCATATCAAATGAAACTAGAGGCTCAACTCTTTACAACCAAATAGGTTTCAAAGGGGAAAAAAACGTAGAGATTTATTACTAGAGGCACTTTTGTTGGTGCTGCATAAATAGGAGCACTTCATGGAAATGGCATCCTTTTGTGTCATGTGACTCGATGCGGCAGAAGTTAACCTTTTAAATGACAGTCTAGAGTCTTGTTAACAGTATTCAGTAATTTGTTTTATACATTTAAATTAATTAATTAAAATTTATTCATTGTGTATAGCCAAGCCAAAATACAACATCCATGCATGTGGACGTCATGTCACATGAGGAGATATATATACACATACATATACATATATATATATATATATATATATATATATATATATATATATATATATATACAGCTCAGGAAAAAATTTAAAGACCACTTCAAAATGATCAGTTTCTCAGAATTTACTATGTTTAGGTATGTGTTTATGAATTATTATTTTTTTATTATTCTATTAACTACTGACAACATTTCTCCCAAATTCCAATAAAATATTGTAATTTAGAGCATTTATTTGCAGAAATGACAACTTGTCAAAATAACAAAAAAGATGCAGTGTTTTCATGACAGTGTCTTGATCCAGTGCTCCTCCATCCACACCTTGATTGACCTGGCTGATAGAATCGTAGAATCCTCAGAGTTGGGGAACATTGTCAGAGCAGAAGGAAGTTTTCTTCCAGGATAACCTTGTATGTGACTTGATACATGAATCCTTCTCAAAGATGAATCTGCTTGATTCCAGCCTTGCTGAAGCACCCCCTGATTGATCATCACTGATCCTCCACCTGAAATTTCACAGTGGGTGCAAGACACTGTGGCTTGTAGGTCTCTCCAGGTCTCCGTCTAACCATTAGATGACCAGGTGTTGGGCAAAGCTGAAAATTGGACTTATTAGAGAAGACGACCTTACTCCAGCCCTCTATAGTCCAATCGTTATGGTATTTTGCAAACCTCAGCCTGTCTCTTGTTTGCTTCTCATTAATGAAGGGCTTTTTTATAGCTTTGCACGACTTCATCCCTGCCACTAGGAGACTGTTTTGAACCTTCCTCACCATGCACTTTACCCCAGCTGCCATTTGACATTCTTTTTGTAGGTCACTTGATGTCTTCCTACGTCTGTTGTGTGACATTGGAATGTGTTGGTGGTCATCCTCGGCGAAGCTTTTAGCTTTGTTGTCCCCAATGTCTGCTGCTTGATCCTGTTCTTATTAACTGCCATCTTTGAAATTTTAAAGATGGAAGCAACCTGATGCTCACTGTATCCCTCTGCCATTAAAGCCAGAATTGAATCCTTATTTTTCTCACTGAAAACCTCTCTTTTCCACTTTTTTGGCATGGTCAATAGTTATTGTTTTATTCTAATTACTTTTTTACTAGCACTGGTATTACTAGCACTGTTTTTGCCATCCAGCTGGTCCTATTGTAAGAGGATAGTGATATCCACTGCAGTGTTTTTTGTTTTTATACTTTTCCTCATTAAATAAGTTTTGGTTCTGGTGATCACCTAATCAGTACCTCAGTAGGTAGAATGAGGTGTGCTAGTGTTGGAATTCAACAGACACTGGAATGGAATGGATGCAATACATATATTTTTTTAAAAGTAACAGAATTTACTGAGCATGTACAGAAAAAAGAAAAAGGTTAAAAACCATGTTCTTGCCTTACCCTGATTCACTACGGTAAGCCTACATTAACAATTAATATTTTGAGCTGTCAGGTTTAGATTTGGCATTGCATGCTTAGCGATCTGTCCTTCCATACTTACCTCATGTCTGTAAACACAAAAAGGAGGGCCAGTGTGGAGACTCACTAGTATGGTTATGTTAGGGGTAGGTATAGGTGTGGCCTGTAGGTACAGGGACCAATGTCTCCATACTTTGGTTAAGGTTAGGGGTGTGTGTAGGGGTGGGCTTTATGTATTGGGATCAATCAGTTAGTGGGGAGTAAGTATATGGTGGGGAGTCAGATTTCATCACAACACGGCTAGACAGCTATAATGGAACATATGTGTGCGGCTGGAAAATCTGCGGCTATACAGTCACTGGTTGGGTTGCAATGTAACCATATTTCCATTATAACTTAGAAAGTGCATATTGTTGTTATACTGTGAAAAAATATTATTATTTTATACTATTTTCATTTCATGGTTTACTTTTATTACCCACAGAGGCTGTAAATTGAATAATATAAAGCAAATTAAGGGTTTTTCATTGAACTAATTTCAGCCAAATCACAGGGTTCTCTTTTTTTTCTTCCCTTTTCTCCCCAATTTGGAATGCCCAATTCCCTATGTGCTTGTGGTGGCCCGAGTCCTTGTGGTGGCGTAGTGACTCCAACTTTTATTTTCAAGTTTAGTTCATGTTTCTGTCATGTCATGTCATTTCCTTTCCTTTTCCCTCATGTGATCTTGCCATGTGTTTCCCCTGTTCATGTGTCTTGTTTTGTTGTCAAGTCATGTCATGTCAAGTCTTGATTTTGTCAAGTTTAGTTAGGTCCATGTTTATGTTTTTGTTTTATTTACATTTATAGTTAGGGATACTGGTTACCATGTTTGCAAAATAAAACTGGACTTGAGTTTATCTTCACGTCATCGTCTCTGCCTGTTTCCAGCAATGTTACAATCTTCATCAAAGCAAGTAATATCGCAGATAAAAATATTTAATTTGATTACAAAATATCAATGTGAAAATAGCATGTCATGACTGCAGCTCTAAAGGTGAATATCTCCAAGATGAGATATGGTCACAGGTAACCTCAAACCATGACATTCATCCACGCAGAAGAGCAGTGCCAAAAAACAACTGATGTAAAAAACAAAAGTATTTTAAGTTCCTTTACAAATTACTATCAATTTTAGGTTTTAACCACAGATTTTGATAGAGAGCTCAAAAGTTCCATAGTGCAGATTCAACACCGAAAACACTAACAATGGGCGAATTCCAAATGCCATCTTTAAGCCCTTGAAGGTTGGAAGGGGACACCACTTGAACGGTCGTTCCAAACAATGGTGAAAAAATTTAACTTTTCACGAAGGGAAAAAAAGACTGCTATCAAAGGTACATTAATTTGACCCACTTCAAAGGTTCTCCCTTCAGAGTGAGTAGGGCATTGGGATGACCCAAAACTGGTGACAATTTTACTTTACTTTAGATCTATAAAAAGCATTCAAATAAATGATTTACTATTATTTTAATATTATTTATAAACTGATCAGCCTGATACAATTATTGTTATCAACAGGACAACAACAGGAGTTTTTATTTTATGCATAGACAATGT